>NW_026136704.1:16399042-16989042 GCF_905237075.1 Dicentrarchus labrax
TGGTATCCCAAATTACCCGAGCAGCATCTGCAGTGGCGGCAGCGGCGGCAGCAGCAGCTGTGGTCCTTCCAGCAGCGGCTCTATTGTCACCGGGAGTGACGGTCGCTTGGTTGCTGTGGACGATCACCCAGGAGTGCCCCAGAGTTCGCTGATGGACCAGATCAGCTGTGTGGTAAACCGCTTCACCGCCAACATCACAGAGCTCAACAGCATGATGCTGACACCCTCTCCAACCCACTCACACACCACGCACAAACACACGCCTCCTTCTCCTCACCCCACCGACCCGTATCTGTTGCCCCGAGAAATCCAGATGCCTCCGACCCTTACCACCTACGCTGACGTCCAGCCCCTCCCGCCTGTCGAGTCCAGCGTGGGGGGCCGGGGTGGCTGTCTCGTTCACCCAATTCCTCATTCACCTTACCCCCTGCCACCTCCTCACCCCCAAACCTCACCCTCTCTCTCTCCCATGCGAGGAGGACTGATCACCTGCCTCGCCGACTCCCCTCTTAGGAGGGCAGAGTTGGAGGAGGAGCTCATTGCTTTGACTCCGCCGTCGCCTTTCCGTGATTCCCTGGCATCTAGTAGTGGCTCACCTGTCTCAGAGACAGATCTGTGTCTCCCCCCAGTCCCTTCCCATCCTCCCCCATCTCCCCCTTCGCCCAGGTACAGCAGACTGACACTCAGAAACTACAGCCAGAGCTCATCCTCACTGTGAGACAGAGTTGACACGTAAAGGAAATGCGAAAGTGAAGAGGAGCACTCAAAAACAGCGGTCAATGCGAGAAAAGAGGATGGAGAGACTGAAATCCATTCGTCCCTACATGGGGTAAAAACCTGAAGTAAAGGAGTCATGGAGGGCTGGTTGGTGAAGACACCAAGCTGTGACAGTCTGCTATGTTTGTGTTTACATGTTTGCAGTGAGATGCAAATATAAGAAGATTGCCCACATTGTATTTTCTTTCTGTTTCTAACAGTGGGGAGTGAAGAACGGCAAGAATGGCCACTGTAACTCTGCAGTGTTTTGGTGTCCGTAAAGCCCAAAATTATTCTCGAAGGTCTCAAGCTACGTTTTGTTTAGGTTTAGGTAGTGGCCTTAAGGTAACATGGCTATCAACTAATTAGAGAGAGTGTGTGTGTGTGTGTGTGTGTGTGTGTGTGTGTGTGTGTGTGTGTGTGTGTGTGTGTGTGTGTGTGTGTGTGTGTGTGTGTGTGTGTGTGTGTGTGTGTGTGTGTGTGTGTGTGTGTGTGCATGAGTATGTTTTTCCTGTATCTTAGTTAATGAGAGGTAATGGAAACATGACAGCGGAGATTATTGATGAGGTAAGACTCCTAAAGCCTATACGGACTAACCAGAGGCTATCAAGGGCACATATATATTTGGTCAAACACACACACACACACACACACACACACACACACACACACACACACACTCAAACACATAGGTGTGAGCACACGCAAACAAATACAATGTAAGGGAAAAACACTGTAAATATATGAGAGGTGATGGATTTTTTCTGTGGTGATAAAATCCAACACGCTTCTGACAAAAGTGCATTGTGTTAACATACCAGGCCGTATGTTACTATGAAGATCTTTCTCACAAAAGCATCTTTTTATTCATTCACCTCTGCAATCTGTTCCCTCCACATAGCTTTCTTTTCCTCAGTCCCTCTTTCTCTTGCTGCTTTCTTTTATCCTGCCAGTATTTCAGTATTTTCTACTCTTCCAGTTTTGTTTTCTCCAGAAGTTTGAATGTATATTTTCTACATGATTCCTGAAGTAGTTGGGACCAAACCTTTCGTACCTCTCTGTCTGTGACTCGAGAAAGAGGGAGGGGAGGGATCGACAAGACCAGGCCTTGTTTTACCATAAACATCTTAGTCATTAAATCTTCTGGTGGATTATTGGCAGAAATCTGACCTCAAAGCTTCACTTTAGTGTGTGACATTTAACTGAGCATTATGTAAGGCTTTGCTGGATCCCATTCATGACATTTTCTCTTTACAATGTGTCAGGACACAAGTGTCACTCTGTTTCATCAAAGACATTGCTTTGAATGGGATTAATTGGAATCACAGTCATCTTTTATGTTAGTGGGCACAGGTTGATAGATTCAAGCTGGGAGATAGCCTCCTCTTCTGCTTCTACGAGGGTCATCTGTTAGGCAGGTGAACTGTTTGAACTTTTCAAACTCTTTTCAGACACCGAGGGGCAAAACAACAAAAAAGGGTTAATATTGAATGGGCATCTCATCTAAAACCAAAAGCGAATCAGTGAGCTACAAAAGGTTCTTTTGGCTGTTACTTTAAAGTAAGGTCTGGTCTAATTAGACTAATTCCAAATGTCATACTTTCTTCATTGGGGGAAAGGTGGTAATTACATTGTCTCTAAAAGGTGTTAGGCAATATAAGTATATCAATGTGTTTTGTAGGAGACAGTTTGGTTTATATGGAGGTCTGATATTAGCATAAAGTTTAAAAGGTGTTTATGCATCTTAATATTCCAATCATAAATGTCTGTGTAGATGGGTAAACAGAATTGAACTTGGAAAAGACTGCAAAACCTAAAATATCTAATTTGGCTGTAAAAGATTTGGATTAAAAACGTATGCTTTTAAATGGAGTGTTGCACTTGCATGTGCCAGCACTAATTTGCAAGAACCCAGAGTAGCTCTGGGGTATAAAATGTGCCGATGAATGCATTCACTAAGATGCTTTTGAGAAACGGGGCCTTGGCTTTTTGTCAGCTCCCTCCGTAGAGGAAAACACTCAGCAAAGAAAAGTCAGAAGGTTGTGATACACAACACAAACATTTTTTTGGGACATTTTATATGAGGAATGTTATCTGCTGCAAAATACATGGATTGGTTTATCTGACTTAATTAATTGGGCTGTTGGTATCACAACAAAAACCTGTGCTTCAAAATGTTGCCTGTGTATTATTGTCCATCACAATCTCCATATTTTCTGCAGCGTATGCATCGGTCTGCTGTGCTAGCTGACCAATGCATATGCAGTCTATGGTCTGATTTCTCCTCGTGAGTGTAGTATTTCTGCTCTACAGTAGCCAGCAAGAACAAACTCAGACAAAGTGATTCTGTAAATACTAAGGGCATGCAAAGACCGTTCTGTTATGTTTCAGATGAAAGTAATTTTATTTACATATCAACAAAGGTCAAAAAAAGAAAAAAAGATGTTTTTGAACTATGTTATAACATCATACAGTACCAATATGTGTTACGACTACAGAAACTGTGTTACTACTCTGAAAGTGTGAGTGACCATTCCTATTCAAATGTCTTGTAATTCAACAATATAATAATAATTAATATTAATATGATTATTGTGCCAAAGGGGTTAGGGAGGGTCTAGCTTACTAGCTCGTGGGTAAATAAGTGGTTTCATAAAAAAAAGAAAAAAATGTAAATGTAAAACTGTTTCTATTGTTTTGGATATTTTCTATATAAATATTCCACATTTTCCAGTGTAAAAGCAATATTATCCATACGTATTCAAGGTGCACATCTGAGGGGTTTCTTAAAGCAAACAGTGTTTTAGATTGTTGTTCTTTTTCATCAGTCTGTAATCTCTGGTGACAATTCAACAAAGAAAATTGTGGGTAGATAAGTTGACAATTCTTTTTCCGGGATTGTCTCTAAATCTTTATGTAATGAGAAAGATACATTTAGTAATTTCTAGTAACAAAGACGGTGCAATTTCCTATTTTTGCAGTGTTATCTTCTCACGTTTTCCACCGTGTATTCCTGGTTCAGTCTCTGATCTAAACTTTTAGTACAATCCACTGATGACATAGCCGCAGTGTGAGGTAGTTAAGGAGATGATTTGTGTGTGCCATTAATTGTTGTTTACTCTTTTTTTTCTTTCTGTTTTCTTTGAAGTGTGCCGGTTTAATTAAGACGCAAACCTGGTCTGGTGTAGCTACAGTATGTCTCTACAACGCAGAGCAAGACAATAAACTTCTTCTATGGTCCCAAAGTGGGTACGCACAATCAACATCTGACATAATTGTACAGAGACTTTTGTTTATGATAGGGATACAGAACTTGCACAGAAAAAAAAAAAAACATGAAACGAGAACTGTATTGTCATAATTGTTGACATAATTGGTTCCTGTCTCAAAGTGCTGTCTGTGCATCATTACCTCTACATCTACTCATTAATTTGAACAATCTTGGCCCTGACCTGTTGTCAAAAAATGAACCAGTGCTATTGTTGAGATGTTACTGTGGAGGAGAGCTGCTGTCACTGACAGTGTTTAAAACATGCTGAGAGAGTAACAGGGAGCTTGCTTCAGCACTTCAGCTGCGTGTTATCGGCCCCCTGGGTGAGGCTCGACAGTCTTGTGCTACCTCTGCAGAAAAAGACAGGATCAGCGTTTACATCTACTGCTATCTTATTCTCTTTAAGGGCTCAGTTCTGTGACATAACCCTCTATTGAAATCATACATGACCAATAAAGTAGCAGCAGGCTTCGTGTGAAATTGCAGGAAAAGGAGAATCTTGGCCTCATGTAAAAAAATAATGCAGGTATTGACTTGTAAGATAAACTCACTAAACCGCAGGGAGATGAAAATGAATCTGTCATCTATTGTAGCATTTTGACAAAATATGACTTTAGACTCTGATCTACGTAGATGTCAGGGGATCGTTACACCCAGTGATGTTTCTAACATTTTCCATGACAGATACAGAGTAATCGCCCCTGTATGGAAATGAAAAGACGTCGACAGTACAGTAGTAATGAGGGACATGTTGTTGACAAACTGTGAGCTTTCTGCGCTAATATATTTTAGCCCTACCTCAAGGATCACAAAAACTCCCACTCACATTAATCTGGGGTGATCTCAGTTATAGATATTTCCCCTCGTATTCTAGTCAAAATATGATGATGATGAGTAAAATCTTTTGCTCGCCAGGAAGATGATCTCCTGATGATGTCAACCCAAAATGCAGTTGGCTGACTTATTTTTATAAATGCACTCTAAAGAATTGGATTGATAATCCCTGCGCTCAAAAATACTTTTAATCCAGACATGCTCATCTGCTGATCAGAGGGAAAAACCACACAAGGTCATTTATTTTATATCTTTTGAGTGAAAATTATAAAACAAGCCTGCAGTCAATCAAGGGGGTCTCTCTCGTCTCTTGATCCTTAAACCCTGGTTCAGAGCCAGATACACATAATCACGGGCTGTTTCAGCATCTGTAGGCAGATTGGTGACGTACTGATGAGGGAGTTTTTCAGAAGGGATGTACAGTAGGAGTATAACAAAAACATTTAATTTGGCGGTGTAGTGTGATAGAGAAGCCTCTCCCCCTGCCCCGCCCCCCTGAGCATTTGTTTGATTTGATACAGAACACAGAACTATCTTGTCTTAAAAACCACTAACAGTATTTTTGTAAGTTTGTCTGAAGCTGCCTATTTGAATGTTGCTTTTTATAAGCGAGTTAAGAGCATGTGTGTGTTTTAATATGCGGTTGTTTCCTCAGCCAATAGGGTAAAATGACAGATTTTAAGTAGTCAGTGTAGGGTATATAGTGCAGAGGAGATGGAGTTGCATTATGAGAAATTAGGATCTGTATTATATTGATTAGAAGTAAGAGAGGAGTTTTTGTATGTATTTATTTGGCTTCAGGATTTATGAAAAAGTGGAATAACGTATTAAGCAGGTCTGTGTCTGTCTTTAGGGCATTATTGTTTTGCATACAGAGCAGGCAAGTTGCAGAATTTACAGTATTGTGTATTGATGGTTTGTGAAATATAGTTAAACAAACTCATCCCATGTTTCTGTTTATAAGAGAATTAAACCAAACTGAGCTGTGATATTATACCCTTTCACACAGAGGTATCCTTGAAGGGGCATGTGGGTGATTTCTTTCAGACAACATGGTTTTATGCTGTGCTTTTTATATTTTTCATAGACCATCTTGTTTGGATTACTGCTGTGGACACAAATACAAAGGAAATCCCCATTAATACCCCTGCTTTAAATTCTGATGAGATTCTATTTTCAGTAGAGTATTAGAAATATCAATAAGGAGATGAATGTTGCCTAGAAGTGATGTTTACATTATTACCGATCACTTGAGATAATCAAGATTATCATGTGTTTTTACTGACTTCAGTTGTTGTGACGTTTTACAAGCTTGTAAGCAAACCAACAAGTTTCGGGTTCTTCAGGAACTCTGAGGTGGATGATCTGAACAGAAAAACTAATTTCACTTATCCTCGACAAAAAAGCAGCTCATCTGCATATAAATGAAGGCGCTGTGTTATGTTCCAATCTGTTTACAACCCAGATTTATCAAAACCCTAATTCAACCGAGCTCGTTGGAGCGGCTAGTTTGGGCTTCATTTTGATATAAAAAGAAATGATGATGGGTTACCATAAACATAATTAAAGGGAAGTGAAATGAGCTGAATTCCCTATGAGTGTGCAGAATGTAATATTTTATATTATTTTCATTTATACATATTTATTCACTCCAAGCAGAAAATGACTATTACGGGAATGAACATTTATGATAAATGTATACTAGTTATTTATTTAAAAAATAACAGCAAAGTCAGGCTTAATTGCAGCATATCCCCAGACTCGGTGCTGTTTTATCACGCCGTTGTTAACAAAACCTCCTCCACTCAGTGCCAACTTTCTCTCGTCTTTTTATTTAAAGTGCTACTGCTTTTTTTTAGCCCGGGCGGATAAACACTACAGAAATTGATTAAACTGGAATTATATCTACATGAGCTTCTGTGGTGAAAAATTCTAATAATATATTTTTTTCATATGCCAACATTTTGTAAATGTGATAAAGAAGGCTTAAATTAATCATTTTCTAAGGGAAGCCTTGTAGTGTTTATCCACCCTCAGGGACTTTTGATAGTCAGTTACTTTTAATGAACATGACAAAGCTTTGTTGTTTTTGTTTTTGCTTTTTTTCCCCTTCTGATGTTCATAACTGTAGAATGTAATTTGACGATTTATATTGGTGTGATAATGGAAGATGGTTTTATATTTGGATATTTGATTCTCTATTTAATATTTTCACTCAGCTTTGTGAAATGTGTAATGTGAGAATGTATGGCTCTAGCTGTTTGGAAAATACAGTATGTTTCTAAGTGGCTTTTTAGTGGTGGGGGGGCGGGGGGTGATGACAGATGAGGTGGGGGGAGGGGGATGTAGACGTGTACTTCAGGCAGATTTTTTTGTTCAATTACTGTTTTTTTTTGCACACAAATTAGCTTTAGACTTGCCTCAAGCATTACAAAGTGAGATAAAACAGTTTACTCCCACAAAAGGTTTGATATCTAAATGAATTGCTTTGGGATCCACATTGTTTGTCGCTGACCGGCCTCGTTCACAGGATTTTTGGAGGCTCCCAACAGACTTGGCAGTAAGAACAAGAGCGGTTTTGGCAAAACAGAGTTCTTCTCATCTCCACATTAATGAATCTCTTATCGCCTCACTCCAAATTGGTCCACGGTGATGCCTGTGAAGGCACCTTTCTGGGCGGCTGATCTGTGGCCATTGGGAACAGTAAAGAGAAGGAGAGTGGGCATTGTTAACAGGATACTTTAATGTACTTTTAATATAATTATACAGTGTTTGTGTTTGTCACAGTAGTGGCAAGAGCCTTTAGAGGACCCTCACATATACATCCATCTATGTGGATGTATTTTATCTAGCTTTTGTCTGTTGTTTTGGAGCAATAAAAACATATTTGCACTGTATGACTAAAGTAATAGCCAATAAATCCACTCATTTAACTTTTATGAAATTGGATACACCTATAATATGTTCATATGTTGTAGGTGATCAGAGGGGATGATCAAGGTCAGGAAATTGGAAAAAAACTTGGAGTTGGACCCTGAAAGCATCAAATAGAAAATGCAAAAAGTTTAATTCAAAACAGTATTTTTGTTGTCCTGTGTATCCCATTTGGCAATACCACATTGCTCTGATTCCTCTGTCTTCGCATCCCATCCTTGAGAAGTGTACATCCATTAATGGGAGCTGAGAAAAACTACAAGCCTCCAGAATCCTGTGCAAAAGGAAAAACAGTGAGCACTCGGAGTTAGACGAGTGTAAGGCAGCTCAAGCTCGCTGCACGTCCACTTTACCAGGAAGTTAACTGTGTGGTTTTGTAACTGTTGGGTAGGGGAAAACAAAATCTTTTGTTGAGCACTTCGCCTCTTCCCCAGAAATACTGTGCTACCGCAGCACTTAGCAGGTGGACTATTTTAAAAGTCACCACAGTTTGACTCACTGCAGTCAAATGCCCACCCACTGAGCACCAAGACAGAGCTAGAGTAGCCTTCTTAAAATGGAACAAAAACTTACAGGGCATTCATTAACTCTGACTTACAGCTCTTCACGATGACATGGTTCTCTTTGTGTTTTTTCTTACTGGGATGTAACCACTGACGCATGTTGATGGGTGTAACTAACAATTCTGGGACCCTCCAGTCAGTGTGAGCAGCATGCAGCGGTGCTGCAGAGTCGGACAGGAGATGAGATATGTTGTGGGGAAACAAACAAAGAAAGGGTTTTGCTTTTTAATTTATTCATTTATTTTGCCATTGATAAATCATTGTGTAAGTGTACTACAAAGTACCTTTGAGTCATTATTGGAATCATTATTAAAAAAAACTATGATTAACCTCCTTGTCTTTTCCATCTGTATTATATAATAAGATAATTAGGTTACTGTGTACTAAGATGCAGTATACAGAACATGCAGTCAACCCATCTTTGACCATGCACACCAGGGTTTTCCTCTATACATCCTCTATACACATCATAACTAAAACAATGAGTTCCTGTAAGTGAGCTTTCAGTTTTTGAAGTTGAAAATATGAAAGCACTGGTATCAGATCAGTACTTTGTAAATGGCACCATGTTCATGGGATCGATACAGTATTTCCCCACAGCATCATTCAATTACATATAAATAAATGATCATTGTGGAAAAACGTAGAAAATAATTTGCAGAGATGAAACCTTAGACTGGAGAGACACCTCAACATTTCAATTTTCCTTTCCAGTATCCATTGGTTTTATTTCATCCAGTATTTGGACAAATTTCCAGTTTTATCGCCCACAATAAATGAGCTCAGCAGTCTGTGAGTCTCTGGCCTGCATGTTGAACCCAGTCAGTGGAAGCTGCTAGACAGCACCTTGACAGCTCCTGTGATATTTGCTTCCTCCTCCATCTCCTTCAGTGTCACAGTGACACGGCTGCCATTATGACTGAGTGACACGCTATGAATCAGCCCCAGAAACATTTCACTCATTTAACTGAAGGCATACAGGTTAAGACAATGAAATTACTGTGCCATGTTTCATCCTCTCTCCCCATCTCCTCCTGGTCTCACCAATTCACCCAATTTTGTTTCCCTCTGCCTCTCCTCTACACCCTCCTTTTCTTTCTTTTTCTCCATCTCGCAATAGAGAAATTGCCCTCTCCAAAATGAAATACCACAATTGTTGCAAATTACCCTTTAGTGAAGAGAATTGAAAGGATGACAAGGAAACAAGCAAACAGGAATACAAAAAATTAAAGACTAGCAGGTAGAAATTGAAGGCAATTTGGGAAGTGATACAGCAAACGTACATGTAATCTTCACAAACACTTCAGTTCTTTCGTCATTCATTGATAGAATTATATCTCCTGTAACTGGATCAATATTTACTGCGGTTTTCTCCTTTGGGATGCTCATATGTGTGTGTACGTGTTTGTCTCTGAAGAAACATGTATTGATTTCATGCTCACAGATAACCGTAGTAATCTCTGCATCTCAGGTTTAAATAGTGTTTAATTGTTGTGGGACAATCTGTATGAATGTGATAAGCAGAACCAATAAAGTCATAATAAATCATAATCATAAACAAAAAAATCAATAATTAATCTCTCAAGTGAAGATGCCTCTTGTCTATACCAAACTTGTTCCCAGTTTATACTCTTTGACTGAAAAAACATATACAGGTTAAGTAATAAGGTTGTTAAACTCGCTTTTCAGTGACTAATCCACAAATATTGATGCTGAAGTTAAAACTAGAGAAGAGCTCAGGAAAGTAGAAGAAATTAACTGGGTAGAAACAAAGAATTTCTTGTTATGGAGAGTTTTTTTTACAACATTACAAAAATAGTATAAGAGAAATTTAAATTTATATATATTCTGATTTCTTACAAGTTTCTTGTTTTTAGGTCTCTGGTGGCAGCAGGGATTAAAGCAACCACTTACTCTGAGTAACCTGTATTCAACTCTGTTTTAACTGAAGAGAAACTTTTCCTAAATTAATAGTTTGTCATTTCTGGAATTACACTTATTCGCCCTCTTGCAGAGACTTAAATGAGAGGAGTGGTACCGCTCTTATGGCTGTTCACCAAATATGAAGATATAGCCAGCAGCTGGTTAGCTAAGCTTAGCATAAAGACTGGATGCAGAAGGAAACAGCGAGCCTGGCTCAGTCCGAAGGGAACAAAATAAGCCCACCAAGTTCACTAAAGACAACATGTTGATGTGTGAACCTATTTCTTCAGTATCTGAAGGCTCTGCTGGCTGCTCGGCAACCTTGCAGTGTTAACAAGAGTCTTTGATTACAGATACATTTAAACTATTTGTTAAATAGTGAGCTTCAGAGGTGTTAGCAGGCAGACTAGCCGTTTCTTTCTATTCCTCTCTAAGCTACGCTAACTGGCTGGTGTTAATCTTTTCATCTAACTCTCGGCAACTAAAGCAACTGAGTGGATTTCAACGTCCAGCTATTCCTTTAACCTCGATCAGTGATTTGCCACATGGTCAAACACTTACGTCAACAAAGAAAATAATATGATCGAAATGCCTCAGCTGGCATGTTTCCAGTGAATGACTAAAAGGAACATGAAGACCCAGAGACCTCAATTTGATCTCTTATGCCTTAAAATGCAGCCTTTCTGCGATTGATAGAAATTACCTTACAAAAGACCCTAATTTTCTCCTCTACACCCCCATGTACTCAGCTGTGAACTGTGTTTGGTCCTAAAAGAAAAATGGTGAGAGTGCATTGGACTTTTTTGCAAATGAATAATTGTGCTTATAAGTAAATAAGTAAGACTATGTTTTTGCGTGGCAGTAAAAAAAATAGAATAATACAATCATACATTATACAGTAATCCTGTATTACCTGTGTGTCCCACAACATACATTTACTGTAATCACTATTGAGTGCTGTTTGTTCCGTGGTAATGGTGTGTTGGCTCTATATATAAAGTCTGTGTGGGCAAGAGGTGTCAGCATGTGGTTAAGAGTGAATGTCAGATTGTGTGTGTGTGTGTGTGTGTGTGTGTGTGTGTGTGTGTGGACACATTACATACATACATTTGCTGCGTGTATATATGCATGTGTGGGCATGGACATATGTACAAGGAAGGTGAAAACATTTCTTTCCACAGCGTGTGTGTAGGTGTATGCATATGGCTGAGGTAACTGACCGTGAAGCCACTCCAGAGGACTTAATTTAAATGTGAAGGATGTAACATTAACACCAGAAGGCTGGAGTGGCCAACCCCACTCTGTGATGGAGTGGCTCCACCCACACCTCCAGCTTAATGAAATGCAGCTCTTGCATCCTTTAACAAAGCACAAAAAAGCAGTGAAAAAGGCAATGATGTCAGTACTGCTGAGAGGTGTCGTTACACAGTTGACTGTGGAAATCATCATAAAGTTGCCATCAAGTGGAACTAAACACCATTGTGGCAGTGTCTCATTACTAGTAATGATATTACAGTTACCCCCCTAAGAAAGGATTAGTTACAACCTTACTTTTGTTGGCACCCCGAAATTGATGAAACACATATTCAGTGGCTGAAAATATTCCTTATTACCTTTCCCTAATATTACTTTGAATTTAACAAACAAAACTTCATTTCAATCGTCAAAAGTCTGAATTTTGGGAAGAAGGGACACAATAACAAATTTTGTGGTTTGTAGCAAAAAAGTACTAGTAGTGTAACTAATTACTGTTGGCTGGGAGTAATAAGTAAAGTAATAATATTACTTTTGAAAAGAGTAATGTGTAATAATTAGATTTTTTTAAGTTACTAGCCCATCACTGATTAACACACTGACTGAAAGTGTTTTTTAGGTGACACATAAGTGACGTCAAGATCTGAATGGCTTTCAAACAGCATGTTAATATTAAAGACAGTTTAGTCACAGGTGTTCATCAGGTATTTAGCAGCTTCAGACATGACTCAGCTGGTGTGAACTGAGAACCGGAGCGAACGGTTTCATTAATTCCTTTTATTATTACACTTATATTAATTTCAGTAATTCATTCAGAGTTAGCATTTGCATAACTATAATGTTAACCTCTGCTGCAGTTCAAGGAAGAGAAACTGTGCGGGGAATACAAAGAAGGGAAATACAGATAGAGGCATTCTTATTATGCTCATACACATACTGTACACCTGTACACACATTAAGTCCCTTTTCAAGCAAAAATTCCAAATATTCTGTGGCTCCAACTTCTCAAATGTCAGGATCTGGTTCTTTTCTCTTGGTTATATCACTGTAAATGTATTAATGCTGGCTTTTGGACTGTTTTTGGACAAAACAAGATATTAAAAGACAGTACATTGATTGGGCTCAGCCAAACTGTGATGGATGTTTTTTTAGCTTTTTTAAAACATTTTTATGACATTTTATAGACCAAATGGAAAATCAGTTTAAGAGGAAGGTATAAAGGTTCACAGACAGGCTATCTGTCACATAATGTCTCTTAGTGAAGCACATCCCGAGCTTGTGTGTGTGTGTGTGTGTGTGTGTGTATGTGTGTTGGGGAGACAGGCACAAGAAATTTAACAACGCAAGTCGGAAGTATGGAGAGCAACAGCAAGGGGACGACAGACTGAGAGCAGAGGAACCAAAAAGGCACGACAGAAGAGGGGAAAGTGTGATGGAGAGAGAGAGGACACCAAGCAAGCAGGGAACAAATCTGTGGGTGCCAATATAGCAGAACTGAAAGTCACTTGAGTTTTAATTTCCTGCCAGTGGAAGCGAGAACAATATCAAGATTGAAACACGAGTTTCAATGAGTCACTCTCAGAGGGAGCTCAGTGGGCTCAGGCTGTTAACATTCATAACACCATCCCTCCGTCTCTGTGTCCCTGCTCCCCGCTCCTCTATTTTGCGTTACACACACACACACACACAGTCACGTAAATGCAATAACATACACATTTGCCCACACTAATGCACACACACTTCCATACAAACACATTGTAATGGCACTAATGAGACTGCATGACTAATACCTCTTCAGTCCCTTCTTCAGATGAGTGCTTATTATGGTCTGTCAAGGAGATGAGTCAGTCTATGTCATGGTTACTATGGTGATCAAAGCCTCCAGCACTTCCCTTAAGTGTCCACTGGCTAAAATAAGCTCTTTAACCCCTTTAACTACAGACCGATCAGGATACAATGACACATGGACACACACACACACACACACACACACACACACACACACACACACACACACACACACACACACACAGGAAAGCTGACTCTCTGACATCCCTCAGCAGACAAGTGAAAAGAGAATTTCCCCACAGGGATTATTAGAATACCACATTATAAACATGATTACAAAGTACCAAGAATTGAGCAGCACACCCAAAGGAACAATAAGAGATCCATAAAATCCAATTGTCCTCTTACATGAACTATTGGAAAAGGTCAGTTTTGGGGCTTGATGTGTTCAAACCTCCAGGATCAACCTCAGATCACCTTTGTGAGCCTCTCTACGTGTATGGCAATTTGCTGCAGCTCAATCGCCATCAGCTCCTGATGTGATGTCATTTGGTCCTTCTGGCTCATCACACACGACATCACAGACTCTGTTAATCTTTCAACCAAATTACTAATACAGATCTTTTTTAAAAACATATTTTTATTGTTTTCAGAACACAAAACCCACAGCAACCTGTCATGTATTGTCAGACCCCCACTCCCCCAACCCTAGATATAAGAGTGAAACATACATAACATACAGCAGTAATATATGACTGTAAAAATATGATTATAAACCCCTCCAAAAAACAGTATCAACAGTGATTGTATCTCATCCTCTGACTCTCAGAGCTAGAGATGGTAAAAGATGATCTAAGAAGTATAAGATAATCTTTTATGTGGCACTAGGCCTAGTTTGTTTCCACTCTGAGGGGTATTGGCTTTTTAACAGAATGTGTTTAAACTCTGAGGGTAAATAATCTAGGACAGAGCTCTCGAAATACAGATCTTTTTAACCAAACAATTATTAGACTTTGCAAACCTCGCTGGAGCTGAGAGGGGAGGCATAAAATGTGCCTTGCCACCTCAGTTTGGTGTCAAATGCTATAAAATATAACACGTTAAAAAAAGACAAATTAACACATAGGCCTATAATTTAATGATAATTTATATTTTCAATGTGATAGACTTAGAGGTCCAGTGTGTAACATTTAGGAGGATCTATTGGCAGAAATGGAATATAATATTCATAGTTCTGTTTTAATTAATGTATAATCACCTGATTATAGTTATTGAGCCATTTTTATCTACAGAGAGAGCGTGTCCTCTTCTCAGAGTCTGCCCTCTGGAACTGCTGTTTCTACAGTAGCCTAGAACAGACAATTATAATTGTATTGTATTATAATTATAAAATGTAACCAATCAGCCTGTGTGCTGTGAACGATGCCTACAGTATGACCAAAACAACAAAAGTAAAACCCAGGTTCTAAAAACACATTACATAGGCTACTCTTAAGGGGTGGATGTTAAAGACTGCATACCAGTCTAACTGGGCTTAATATTTCAGCAATACTTGTATTTTATTTAAAAAACCTTTTTAACCATTTACAAATGCAATCCAATCCAATCCAACTTTATTTGTTAAGCACTTTAAAACAACCAAAGTTGACCAAAGTGCTGTACAGGAGAATAAATAAGACATCATAAATAAAAGACATAACAGCTCACATGAGGCACAAAATAACATATAATACAACAATAAAATGAAAAGACATAAAACATGAGTAAAAATAATAGCCATGCAATAAAAAGCAATCAAAAAAGAAATTAAATCAAGTAAATAAAGTCGACATCTTACTAGGTGTCAAAGGCCACAGAGAAGAGATGGGTTTTAAGATGCATTTTATGTATACTTCAGCTGGCAATCAACCAGAAATATCATTAAAGCAAACATAATTTGTTAAAAAAAAAAAACCCAAACAATAAATAAACAGCAGTTTTAAAGTAAAACGTTTCTAAATATAATATAATATACAACCAACACCTTTCCTCTGATTTTTCGAACCCACCCCCACTGAACTGCGCATGCTCCCAGCTGTCCGGTCACATGACAATTAGACGTTCTCTGTCGCAACCAAAAAAACTCAACAGACAAAGAACCGTAACGGACAACGGAGGCCGAGAGGTTAACGGTAGCTGCTGTGCGGTTCCTTGTTTGCTGAAATCTCGCGTCACAGAGGAGACGTATAACAGTGTAAAATCACGTTAAGGCACTTAAAGCGAGGCTAGAGCTTGTATATATGTTATTAAATGAGTACACACGAGCTAATACTCTGGTTTTAGTACTAATATCTAAAAACATGTTTGCGTAGATCTGCTTTAACTGCCGCGAACGTTAAGTTCGTTGGCTACACTGGTAGCTTATCGTGCGCATGCGCGTTGTGTTGTTGTGCTTCATCTTGAGCCGTAGTTGAAATGCGGTTGGTTCTTTGTAAAAAGTTTCAGTGTGCATAAATAGCGGCTAGAAGACAGGGGGCAGCGGAAGAGTCAAAGTGAGACAGGTGGCGTATAAAAACACTCAGGGTCGAACTTCTTTGGCAGATCTGGCTGCGTAACGTCAGTTCTTGAGGTGTGTGTGTTTGTTTGTGTGAAGATGAGGCTGAGCGGTGTGCTAGTGTGCGTCTTCCTGCTTTGGGTTGAGGGGTCGTGGGGTGACACACCGGCCAACTGCACCTATGAGGACCTGGTGGGGACATGGGTGTTCCAGGTGTCCAAAGGAGGACGCGACAAGACCATCAACTGCTCCGCTGAAGGTAAACACCCCCCCCCAACACCTCGGTATAAAGAGCTCACACCACGGGACCGATCAGACCTGATGACAATGTAGTTTTGCAATTTGGAAATCATGTGACATGTTTGGGCCTGTTGAGTGTGGGCTTATAGTCCAGACAGAGACTGCAGGTGATCCACTGATCACTTCCTCTTTGTGTTATTCTGGTTTGAATAGAGAAAGAAAGAAAGAAAGAAAGAATAATCTTTCTTGATTTGAATTCGTCTATTATATTATTGTTACTGACAGGTGTGTGTGTGTGTGTGTGTGTGTGTGTGTGTGTGTGTGTGTGTGTGTGTGTGTGTGTGTGTGTGTTTAAGGGTCTACAGATGGAAAGGTTTAAGCTAACTCTGGTACAATAAGTCAAATGTTTATGTGTAATATCCTACATGACCATTACAAATAAATCCATATCATACAATGTGTAGAGTGTGTTTGAGTAGGCCTGCATAATTCATTTAAATATTATCAAGATTGCAATATGGCCAAGTGAAATCTGCAAATTGCTGAAGCAATATGCAGATTTCAAGGGCTGTAATGTTCCAATAAAAGTAAAATGTGTGACAGAACAGCATTATAATGAATTACTGTAGTGCTGCAGGTGCCCTGGTCTACAAAACTTGTTCTCCAGATTTAAGAAGGCCTGTTTGTTTAGTACAGACACCCAATTTCATATCAACGTGATTTTAAAACTTTTTTTTTTTTTTAAGTAGAAATTAAATTTGTGATGCAAAAATAAGTAATAAGTGTGAATCATAATCTGTCAAAATAATTGCAATGTGATGTTTGTACCATATCGTGGAGCCATTAAATAATGGGACATATTTCAATACTTCCACACTGCCAATAATGTTATATGAACTTATTATTATTATTATTATGTTTTTGTTGTGGACTGATGATTGGAAATGAGTGACTCTAAAAGTTGACTGTAGTTGAGTTACTGTACGTTGTTGCTCCACAGCGACGGGTGAGAGCACAGTGACAGTGACCCTGGAGAAACTGTCTGTAGCTACAGACGAGCTTGGGCACACCGGGTTCTTCACCCTCATCTACAACCAGGGCTTTGAAGTGGTCCTAAATGGGTACAAATGGTTCGGCTTCTTCAAGGTAAAATATCTTATTTTCTTCTTGTCTCTTGGCTAGTTAACTTTTCACTGCTGTCCACTTGCTGCAAGCTAGTTAATATCCCATTCTTATATTATAACTCAGCTTGTGTTCTGTACTGTTCAAGTTCCCTAAGTTAGTCCATCTGATCACAAACTTTATTTATAGTCATTCTAAGTATTTATCGAAAATGACGTGGAAAGGAAGTTGCACTGTGGGTTAACAATTTAGTTTTACCATCACTCAATTTCCCTCCCTTCCTCTGGCCAGATGGTATCTGGAAAATATGCATATCATCATTACACCAAGGCCAGGCTGAAATGTGATGGAAATATGCACTATTCGAGGTTAATCTTTGTCATGTGTTATTTCTCATCACTCACATGACACTGACTTGAGGGAAGTGTCATAGCCCGCCTGTCTTCAAAACCACATTATGACTTTATCTACGTCTACTTCAACTTCCTCATTTTGTAGCTGATTCAGGTCAACGCGGTGATATGAGAAGAACTGGGAGAATATTTATTTTCTCAAGCTTATAACTCAGTGATGGGCTGAATAATGTAGTTTATGTTAATCTGAATAATCTGAGGTTAATTCAGATGTATTTTTAGTTGCATATTGGATGACAAGCCCTAATCTGATTGTCTCTCTGTACTTTCAGTATTCTGAAGATGGACCTGTTGTGACCAGCTACTGTGACCAGACCCTGCCAGGGTGGGTCCATGATGTCCTGGGAAACAACTGGGCCTGTTTTGTAGGGAAGAAAGTCAAACCAGTACTACCACGAAAAGATTACAAACCACTCTTCAGCAGCAGGTATGTAAATTAGGATCTTGGTACATCCCCCAATAATCCAAAGTAGAGGAACACAAGCTAACGAGCAACACTTCAGTGGAAAATCTGTTTCAACACAGAATCAGTATTTATGATGATGATTGCAAGTTAACTCTCTTTGTGGTGTAGTAGATGGACTTCACATAGTCTCTACAAACATTAAGTACATCAACATCCTACTGGAAAAAGAGACCTTAGCCTAAAATTCAGAATAAGTACAAAATATCTGTGCATGTCTTTAATATCCAGGTTAAACTAACTAGCAGAAGTTGTAATTTTTAGTGTAGCGCTACTGTATCATTTTATTATTTTTAACTGTTAAGTTGTGTATTATGTCAAAGCTGTACCAGCTAACATTAATAATATGCTGTGATTTAACACAACAGCTTGCAGTGTATTTCTGTCTTCTGTTTGTGCGGCAGATGAGCCCCTTCTTTAAAAAGCAACCTCACATTTCATGTGATGTCATTCACCCTGCAGTTTGCTC
The DNA here is from genome assembly GCF_905237075.1 of Dicentrarchus labrax. Classification (NCBI taxonomy): domain Eukaryota; kingdom Metazoa; phylum Chordata; class Actinopteri; family Moronidae; genus Dicentrarchus; species Dicentrarchus labrax. The sequence goes on from NW_026136704.1 coordinate 16,417,606, forward strand.
CAGAGACCTTACAAACACAACCTGGACTTCATTGGTGCCATCAACTCAGTTCAGAGATCCTGGAAGGCTGCTCACTACCCGGAGCATGAGATGTACACTCTGCAGCAGCTGCACTACCGAGCAGGGGGTCCCGCTTCCCGTATCCCCATGTGAGTATTTACTTACCATGGAGGGGGAAAAAAACGTCAGTGCACATAAGTTTGTCATTTTTGCTCCTAAATTAATGACTGATGCACTCAAATTATTTTTCTTCTTGAATCCTTCTGTCCTGTCACATGTCCTGTTCATTAGGTTGGCAGGTGTATGAAACTGCTTTTATACACTCCCAGTACTCAGTCAGCACCTAAACAGACGAGCCTTAACGGCAAGATGGCTGCTAATGTGGCCCCTTGTATTACTTTTAATGGAATGTGTGTGTGACAGGCTCCGAATTCACTTGGCTATCATTTGCATCACCAATAGGTCTGTGTAAAATCACATACTTTACTAATAATAGAAGTGAGGCCAGCACAATCAACACCTGCTTGAACTGAACTCATCGGTTAAAACCATCAAATATTACTTTGGACAAAGAAGTCAACCTTACTTTAATCCTGTTTGTCAGTGTAACCTGCCCTTGTGATTTCAAATGTGATTCTTTATTTTTACTTAGGCGTGTTCGCCCTATGCCCGTGAAAGCTGACGTAGCCAAGATGGCGGCAGCCCCTACCTGAGCGTTGGGATTGGAGGAACGTTGACGGGGTTAACTTCGTCAGCCCTGTGCGAAACCAAGGTGACCTTGAAACACAGTTTTTGATACTGTTGGGTGCTTAATTAGTTAACATAGTAAAAATCTACATTATAGGGAGGGAGAGATAACTCTTGTACCTGTGCACATGTGGTGTTAGAAATTTAAATACAAAGATGCAGACAATGTAAATCAGAAGACTTGAGAGATCAGAGGCAGACAAAGCCGTACCTTTTACACTTGAGCAGCTGTCAGTAAGAACAGAGACCAAACAGCAGCTCGCCAACTACTTTGCTTCCCTCTTGGCAGGCTTGGGTCTGCTCTCTGCTCTCCTCCTGTGTTTCTGCACTGCCTAGTGTGTGAGTGGAGAGATTATGCGTGCTGAGTAGTTTGAGTGTCTGAGAGGGCCTCTGTAGGGCTGGGTTTAAGGATCTGGAGAGGGCTGGAGTGTTTCAATAGAAGCCCTCTAAGCCACTGTGTAGTGTTGTGGAGCTTATTTTGCTTCAGTGTTACTAGTCAGGTGGATTTTGTTTTTTTTAGGTTCCATTTCACTTCACAAAAATTGGTTGAGGATGAATTGGTCTGGCTGGTCTTAAGTAGGAGCATGGCTGTGTCTTAACCTTAACTTAAAGTGAAGACCCAGCTGGCATTGTAGCAACTAAAAGCTTTATACCTCCTTTGAGAGAGCTGTGTCTTGCGAGTCAAGCTGGCCAAACTTCTGTCATCATACGTTTTGACAAAATCCTCCCAGAAACAGATTGCATCATATATTAAGAAATTGGGACCGTAGAAGTTTCCTACCAACATAGAGCTTTGATTTAAATGACTGGTTGTTGCACCTTAATAGTCTTAAGAGACTTAAGAGTCTTGGACCCAAATAAAACTGTTCTCAGTGTCACCCTGACTTGAATCATTACTACAATTAAACCACCCTGCAGTTCCCTGAAGCCTCTGTTCTCTGACCTAATTTGTTTTTGCAGAGTATTTTATTAAGCTATGGATGGCAACCAGTGGCTTTAATCAGGGTTTCTTTCTCTGTGCCTTGCCCCATTATTACAACTAATGCGGATAAGGCAGCAACATTACAGAAACTAACTTATGTAATGTATTCTTGAACAAATGTGCTGTTAAAGTGCACAGAGTTAACGATTTATTAGAACTTTCTTTGTATCAGGTTGCGCTGGTGTAACCTCTTTTGAGGTCATAATTAGTTGTCTTATAATATGTGATGCTATCAAGTGCAACACCACCACTAATTGCAGGATACAAAAGCTTCCTGTAATCCATTACAGTTACATAAAAAAGATGTAATCCGATTCGTTACCGTTTAAAAAAAAAAATAAAATAAAGGGGGATTATTAGCAGGATCACAAAGAATGATATACTACCATGCATGACTTAACGAGTCTCACAATGGTCACGGGTCTCATAGCTCATCTTACAGTTGCCAGTTCATTATCATGGCCTCTGGTGGAAAATAAATGCTTTTGCTGGGTGTAAATGTCACCATTAATTTGTCTTTAAAGCAGAAAGGGAACAACATCACAGTACAGTAAAGCTTTGCCTTCCAGCTGTGAGAATGGCATGTAGGCTTTTAAAGTACGTTGAGCAGAAGAGACATTTGTGATGCTAAAAATCTTGTGAATCTTGTTTTCTGAGAATTGTTCTGTTGTCTCAGAGAATACACATCATCTTATTGATATTGATTTATTTTTTCTTGTCTTCTTTGTAACAGAAAGTAATAAAGTTAAGTTGCTTTTAATATTGAGATACTTGGATGAGGTTACTGACCCTACAAATCCTGATGAAATGACCAGAGTTGACTCCAACAGTCAAACATATGATTTATTCCAGTGCTGTTGTGTTGCAGCCGTGTGATTTAACTCGTTCAAACGTCGGATTTTCTGTTTCAGCCTCATGTGGTAGCTGCTACTCCTTTGCCACCATGGGAATGCTGGAAGCTCGCGTTCGAATCCTCACCAACAACAGCGAGGCTCCCATCCTCAGCCCGCAGCAAGTGGTCTCCTGTTCTGAGTATTCTCAAGGTAAATTAACTCTCAATCTAAAATCCATCTTGTTTCCTGACCATATCAGTTCATTTTATATTACAATTTGATGCAGGTTATTGCAGATATGAATTATTGGGCAGCAGCTAGAATATGTATTTGGTAGATTACTCATACTGTGAGACACAATCATAGAAAAGTGCCGTAGTGCTGGATGTAGAAAACTCTGGGTGCTTAAGTGTTCTTTGGAAAGTGTATCCTAACTGTCTTTAGAAAGTCCAGCATTTCATAATTGGCCTGATTAGCACATTGTCACTAATTATTTTGAAGAGTCCTGGAAAATATTTTTTCCATCTAGGACCACGTAAGAGATTTCACCCTGTAAGAAAGTCAAGACAACTTCCCCAAAATATGTCTTTAATAATGAGAATTCAGAATTTTATACCTATTTAACATTCATCTCTCCTCTTTAAGGTTGTGATGGTGGATTTCCATACCTGATCGGGAAGTATGCGCAGGATTTCGGCCTTGTGGACGAATCATGCTTTCCATATATTGGCAGGGACTCTCCGTGTGGCCTTCCAAAAAACTGCGGCCGCATCTACACGGCAGAATACAAGTACGTTGGTGGATTCTACGGCGGCTGCAGTGAGATGGCCATGATGTTGGAACTGGTCAAGAATGGACCCATGGGAGTAGCCTTTGAGGTACAGCATCTGCTCACTGTTTCCAAACTGTGTGTGTGTGTGTATATATATATATATGATATATATATATATATATATATATATATATATATATATATATATATATATATATATATATATATATATATATATATATATATATATATATATATATATATATATATATGAGAGAGAGACCAAACTATCAGTATCACTGTCAGTGCGGCTTAAAGTTTCTGTTCAATTTAATCTGTTGTCAGAAATTGGCGTTTAATCCTTTATTTTAGTCAAATCTCTGCTTCTATGTCTTGAAATTAAATTTAACTAGTTGCCTCTTATCTACTTTTAAGTTAAATCTGTCTGCTTCTCCAAAAGCATCTGACAGATAAATCTAATAAGCGAAAGATATTCAGGAAATAAAAGTGTTTTTAGTTTAACACCAAAGAAAAGACATTTAAACATTCCTGTTTTCTATTGTGTGCAAAATAACATGTTTGGCAAATAGTTCAGTTAGTGAATGTCAACCACTTGTGGTCTTAATGGATAAAATAAAATAATTTTTTTATTTTTATTTTTTTCCTTATGAAATGTATTGTGTACTTTCTCCTTTACAGCTCTGCAGACCTTCTATTCCTTCCATGAATTTGACTTGTATTGTCCATATCCTTCCACAGGTCTACCCTGACTTTATGCACTACAAGGAGGGCATCTATCACCACACAGGCCTTGCAGACCCCTTCAATCCATTCGAGCTGACCAACCACGCTGTGCTGTTGGTGGGGTACGGCCGCTGCCACATGACCGGACAGAAGTACTGGATTGTCAAGAACAGCTGGGGCAACGGCTGGGGCGAGGACGGCTACTTCCGAATCCGCCGGGGAAGTGACGAGTGTGCCATCGAGAGCATCGCAGTCGCAGCCAGCCCCATCCCCAAACTGTAGAAGCTCAGGATGGGAGGAACGGGTGTTTTGATGAGTCTTGATAGTGCAACTTAGATTTATTTTTTTTTTCTTCATGTAGCTTAATTGTTTTCAAGCCAAAATCTGTTATTTTTCACAGCAGGTGACATCATATGTGACATTGGGAAGAGCTTGTCTGTTGTCCATAATCCAACTAGCAGAACATTAATTAGATTGTCCCAGTTGCGGATTACTCTGTTAAAGTTCATCATTCAGAGACTGTAGATGTAGTGAACGTTTGCAACTATCAGCCTACGTTAATTATAAGCGTGAAAGGAACACAAAGTCTGCCAGTCTACCACGTTGCTGTAATGTTTCCTGATTTCAACAATCACCGATTAGCTGCCTAATGACTGATTTCACTCAAGCTGTTACTGCCGATATAAACACGGAATCACAATGGATTGGTACATACTGTGACAAATCATGGTTCGTAGCTTCTGATTGTAACATTTAAAGGGAACTGACAACTAAAAAGAGATGGTGTTTTGCAGGACCTTGATTCTTTCTCTCAGGGAAGCACAGTGGAGAACTAATATCTTCTCTCCTGTGCATCACATTGAAACCATACCATGTTTCCCTGTGGAGCATTTTTAAAGGGATTTCTTAATCAATTTTAAAAAAAGGGATCTAACTGATTGTTCCTTGTGCCTTTATTCTGCCTCCCTCTCAGTGTTTTCATTGTATTATGAGATTTTTGCACTATTTTTATTTTTACATTTTATTTGATGGAATAAAAGCTTTATAAAATTGCCTTATGTTTTGTTTTACTGTAAAAAGATGGAACACAATTTAAATTTCTTTGGGATCTTTGATTTTAGTGTTTTTTTAAATTTTTGGTTGGAGCTGATCAGCAGTTTTATTTCTAGCAAAGATTCAAACGATTTAAAAAAAAAAAAAAAAAAGGGGGAAATGAGCCAACACTATGAGTGGTGAAGACATGATGTACAGAAAAGTTGACAATTTACAGGCTCAAGATCCTTTATGAGTGAGTAAATCTTAGTTTAGTTTTCATATTTAACTTGATCAAAGTGACTTGTGGCTCTGACTTAAAGTGCTAGAAGTACACTTACTCAAGTACTACAGTTACTACATGTACGAGGGAAATGGTTTTTATTTTACTTTTTACTCTACATTTATTTGCTGACTATAGTTAATTTGCAAATTCAGATCTTGCACACAAAACATCATGATCTTATAAAACATGTTTTTTTTTAAAATCAATGAAACTACTTAATAGTATATAAAATAGTTAAAAACGTTCAAACTCGACATTAAAATGTAGTTCAATTCATTAAGTATTATAATGAGATGCATAATTAGTAGTCTCCTTTTACTTTTAATACTTTAAGTACATTTTAGTCAGTAACTTTACTTAAATCCCATTTTCATTCAAGGTAAGTAATCTAAATACTTGTCCCACCACTTTTGGCTGATTTGATAAGAACCCAGTGTTTATGCTCTCCTGCTTGGAGGTTTAAAATCCTACCCAGTGGCACTCCCAGGCAGCTCCTCTGTGAGTCACAAGGTCCAGACGTCTCTGCTCCACTTCCCTCTGTGGGCCAGGGCGTACCTCACCTCCCCTTCTCTCATTCTCAACACTCTCCAGTTCTCTCTGCGCTGTCCTGAGCTTCTGCCCTTTCATCCCCCGGCCGTCTCCATTACGGTGGATTCATGCTCAGCTCTCGCCCTACTCGGTCGCCATGCAGAACAACCACCAAAAGGAGCACCTCTATAAGATTCTTGTAATAGGGGACCTCGGGGTCGGCAAGACCAGCATCATCAAGCGGTATGTGCATCACAACTTTAGCCCCAACTACCGAGCCACCATCGGGGTGGACTTCGCACTTAAAGTCCTCAACTGGGACCAGGAGACGGTGCGCCTGCAGCTGTGGGACATTGCAGGTACAGTCCAACTTTTTACGCACAGGCTCTCGTGTGGAAGCAGGTCCACAGAGGGGCAAACAAATATGGGGCACTATGGAAAGTTTTATAAGAAATTTGAAATTCCCTTCATAATGTGGTTTCTTTTATTTCCTTTGACTTAAACTTTATACATTTTTTTTTTTTTTTTAAGTGAGCCACAACCATAAATCATAAATACTATACATTTAAAGGGTTTCCCATGACAGGACACATTGTCAGAACAGATTAATATTAGTTTATTGGTTAAAATTCTTAATACATTTGTCCTTTGGTTTTTTTTGACGGAGCTGAAAATGGAAAATACAATTAAATAAATGCATTATATCTATTGGAAATGGCATTTTCAGTCAAATCAGCTGAAGGTTACATTTATAAGTGCATTGATGTTAGTGGCAAGCTACAGTGCTGGAGGAAATTGTGGTTATAATTATGTTTTGTTGAATGAATCTGCTCCACACTATCACAGTGAAGGAGTTATTATGAAAATCAATTTTCCCATCCTTAATGAATGTCATTGTAGGTTAGTGACAACACTTTCCAAATAATTAAATATTCATCAGAGTTCAGCTGCTCAAATGGAAATTAAAGACTTTTTACTTCAGGGAAGGCAACAAGTTATTTAGAGTCAGAGAGTGTACTGAGGTATTGTGTATTTTAGATGTACAGATAGTTTGAGAATGAAGCATGAGACCATTTTGTCAAGGTTATCCAGGGTTAATGTACCTCATGTGTACCAGCAGACCTGTTGGCATCAAATCACTTGGCAACGCATTTCTACAATTACATGTTTCTAATTTTTTGCGTTCACGAGGAACACACACACACACACACACACACACACACACACACACACACACACACACCTCACACACACACACACAGACCCAATCCAGAGTCATGAGCAAGGTTTTCTCTCACGTGCCAAGATCATAAATTAATTATGAATATTATTATATATATATTGATTGATTGCTGCTTAATTCAGTTAGGCAGTACAGTGGTATCTAAGTTGTTTTTATGATTTAAAAGGATAAAATTGAATTCATGGTGTAATTTAGAATAAAATAAACTTACTTTTCATCTTGAGTGTCACATGACTTTATACAAGAGCATCATGACACCACATGCCATAACAGAAAGCAACCATGGCAACAGCCAGCCATTATGATTGTATTCTGGTTCATCAGGTTCATGAGTTTGAACCACTCCATCAACTGGATGATTGGGCCCAATTTTCACCAATTTACAACCAAAAAGGGCAGTTTCAGCTTATCAGATCAAACACTAGTTAATGTTAATTATATCCTTGTTGTGATTTTATGATTTTTCTTCTTATAAATAACCATGTAATTGAATTGCATATTCATTCATTCATCCATTCATACAAATATAAACACATTTATTTACTGCAGCAGAAATATTCCTTTTTTGTTGATTCTGTGGCCTCATGCACAAAAGCAGTAGTGTTCCCACCACCTCATTTAATTGATTTCAAAAGAAATTCAATAAGACCCGGTGACAGCCGTTAAGAATAACTGCAGAAATTGACAATAATCTCGCTGATAGTGTGGTGTGCTTATGTAGGTCATATAAAGGCATCAGTATTGAACGGATACTGTTTCATAACCAGTTAAAAACTCCTTCTAGTAAGTTTAATAAGTAACGGTAATTCTATGTTGCCCCTTGTGGTGACTCCCCTCCTCTTGTGTGTTCTGTTTGTCATTCCTCACCTGTATGATAATCATTTCTTTTTGTATTTTGTATGCACTTAATGGGGTTTAGATATGACTTCACTCTCGTACTTATTTCGTACTTGGAGAGAGTTATGAGATAATCAAAATGAGAAATTCTAAAATATTTTCCTCTGACAGTACTTAATGCTTTGGGTTGCCTTTGGCGGACACAGAAATCAGAGATAATAAAGGCTTTTGACTGTGATACTGTTGGGTAAGATAACAAACCTAAAGGCTACAGCAGTCTCATCTCACATGAGTGTCGGCTGAGGTTTAGAAGAATCCTCTGACCTGCTGCTTTCTCCCCTCCTGTGCGCCCTCTCCAGTAAGTGCAAGCAGTCATGTGTTTCAAACTCATGTGAGGGAGATTTGAGGCCCGAGCTCTTGTGTATAGAAAGCTTTTATTGTGAGTGAAGGATGAGTGTCTCCCTCAGAGAAAGCTGCTATAGGTCTGTACTGTATGTGCTCCTCCCTGCACGCGTTCCTTAACTTATGGAAGCCGTCAGGTGGGAAGTCCTAAACTGTTAGTTCTGCATAGGATGAACGCTCTCCATTGTAGTATTAAATGGGTTCTCTATTTGGATCATATCTGAAGATTAAGTCAAATTAACAGGCTGGTTACAAAGCAAACATGATTATCTATTTTAAAGTAATTATTTTTGCCTCTGGCATTTATAAGTCACGTCCAAAAACAACACCATGTTCTTGGTTTTGCATTTGACTTTATCCGGCACTGTGGGTTCGTTTGGGGATTTGATGATGGGCTGAAGTTTTTCTCATGCCACAGACGTAATAAATCACTTGCTGTTTCTGTGCATTTCCCAAGACAAATAATAACTTCCTATTTTTGGCTGCCATTTTTCTATGGCCTGGGTTGACAGAGTGACAGGGGTGGCTGCTCAGGCATATAGCTTGAAGATATGAGGGAGGCTGGTAGGGCTTATTGGAGGGGTTTTATATGCACATCAGCATTTTGAACTCACAGACATGTATACACATGTTGAGCTCTAGAAGTCTGTGGCTGCAGATGCAGAACTCCAGATGTTTTGGGCTACTGCTCAACTTCATCTCCACTGAATTATTACCACATTTCATCTGTATTAATGAAGCACACATACTTTTTACAAGGCCCTGAATAACTACTTTCTCAATCAGATTCTTACTATGAACACTGAGTTCATAAGGTAACAATCATTTTACAGCCAAAGTTAGATAATTTAGGTTAGGTTTAGGTTTTTGTCTGTGTTTTTCTTTCACTGGTTTGAGTTTGGAAGGACTGACCAATCAGGATTTAACATTTGAATCAAAATGTGATGACAGTATGGTTTCTCATGTGGCCAAACCACTGTCAGTCAAATCTGACCAGATCAACTGTTAATCTCATAAATAATACATAATGTTATGAGGAATACTTAAAGGTCCAGTATATAGGATCTAGTGGCATCTAAACATTTGAAAAACAAGAACAGCCCTATCTAGAGTCAGTGTTTCGTTTGTCTGTTCTGGGCTAGGTAGAAACATGGCGGACTCTATGGAAGGCGACCCTTGGAGTCTTTAGATAAAAAAAGATTCATTCTAAGGTATTGAAAACACACCTATGAATATTATATTCCATTTCTGCCAATAGATCCTCCTAAATGTTACACACTGGACCTTTAAGATCTGAAACTGATGTTTTGGTGGGGCTTGAAAACATCTTTTATAATGTCATTGCCCAAAAGACACTAGTATGTTTGAGTTGGCTTACACAGAACGCTGGAAACATGGTGGTGTACAGTAAGAATGTACTACGATACTGCTTAATGTGAGAGGTACTTCCCCTTTTATACTTTGTCCTTGAACAAGACATCCCACCCTCACACCCCAGCTGGTCTGCAACTGACCCTGTGCTCGATCCACCTGTGCAGGAGAGCAGGGGAACAAAAAAATGTTCCTCAACACAGCAGCTTGTAAATTAATACTAACTCCTCTCCTCTTCACCACAATGGAAACTGTTTTTGGAAGGGCCAGTTTAAGTGTTTGGTTAGTCTGCAGAGAAAAAATGTTGATACTTGGTACTGATGGAGCTCTAGCAGAAGTTATGGATGGGAAAATTAATGTGAATACAACATTCCAACAGGGCTTATCGAATTAATTTTACTCTCTGGAATTTCTACAGGCAAGTTTCACAGGGCGTAGCGCACACACATCAAACACATCTCTCTCCTCCTCCCATCCTGCTTCTATCCGGAACCTTATCTCTCTTTTTCCGCTACTTTTTTAACAGTAAAAAACATGCATGTAATTTTTGTGTGTGTGTGTATTTGAGAGAGTGGGTGAAGAGGTATGTCGGGAATGCTGGTGTGGTAGCACATATAAAATGTGAATATGAAAATATATGTGATAAAATGAGTAAATCGGATGACTCCAATTCAAGCCTCTGTGTCTGTTTGCTGCTGAAGTGACACTGCATCTTTTGCAGTGTGTGGCTGATCTCCCTGTAAAGGGGCACAAAATGGAAAGATGAATTTCTTTTTGTGCATCAATACGTAAACGTTTGTACACCTTTACGCTGGTACCAACAGATAGTAATTTTCTTTGCGTGTGTACATGTATGTCCTTGTCTGTGTGTGTCTTCTAGGTCAGGAAAGGTTTGGCAACATGACCCGTGTGTACTACCGCGAGGCCATGGGCGCCTTCATCGTGTTTGACGTCACGAGGCCCGCCTCCTTTGAGGCCATCACCAAATGGAAGGAGGACCTGGATTCCAAACTGACACTTGCCAATGGGAAACATGTAGCCACTGTGCTTCTGGCTAATAAATGTGACCAGGGTCGGGACGTACTGACTAATAATGGAATAAAGATGGAGCAGTTCTGCCAGGACAACGGCTTTGTGGGGTGGTTTGAGACCTCTGCTAAGGTGAGAAAGATATGACACAAACACACTCACATAAATACAAAGCAGAGACGTAGCTAGCAGAATGGTGCTGTGAATACAAAGCACAGCCTTTAACAGGAGCTCTGAGGTTCAAGCCCCTGTGTCTACAGGCGTGTCCTTGTTCAGATGTCCTTGAGAAGCAGCTGACTGCCTACCAGCTCAACCGTGTCAGACCCAGCACCTGATTACCCTGTGGAGATGCCACCACAGAGGCACATTCAGGATGTGAAGGAATCCTTTAAAGGTGCTGAGTTTAACAGACTCTCAGTCTACTCAGTATTTGCATATGAATAAAACCTCAGTCAATGAGCTCTGTTGGTTTTTGGCAGAACTAAGGTGTTTCAGGTGAGCTGCACTTGCATCAGGTGCTCTATCATCCAAACAGGATGTCCAGGAATGTTGAGGGAAGATATCAGTCCTACGCTTTTCTACACAGATATTAAAGGAATAGTGGAGGCTTTTTGGAAGTAACGTTTAATTGATTCCTTGCCCAGAGTAAGATGAGACGATTGATACCACTCTCATGTCTGTTTGTTAAAGGTGGGGTAAGTCATTCTGGAGAGGCCATCAAATACACTTCAAGACACTTTGTTTGTCTCCCATTTACCATAACCCAAAGCGTCTGTATTTGACTACCTGGGAATGAGACTTTCTCCAGAATGACTGACCCCACCTTCAAATATGAAGCTGGAGCCAGGAGACAGTTAGTTTAGGTTAGGATAAAGACAAATGGTGGTTTGCCTGGTGTTCCAAAGATAAAAATTTAACTGATATGTACTGCAGATACAGCCATAACAAGTGGTTCAGTACATTTCCTGAGGTAAGAAAAAACTTGTTTTTCGGAGATCAGTTAAAAACAGATGCCACTGTTCATATTCCAATCTAAATCGTGTGTTTTATTTAAACAGGCACCTAAAGTATTTCATATTTATATATGTGTTACTACCGGTATTTATGTTTGTATGCATGTTGCTAATTTAAGTGCACCTAAAAGCTATGTAACCTTTATGGTCTGAATTGGACACAAAGTAGACATATAAACACAGACACACAGAAAAAACAGAAAATATGAAACACAAATATGAAACTTTATAAAACCTTTTAAAGCTTGAACAAACTTACAAGTACAGTATATTTCAAGACTCACTGATGCAGACAGGAATGAAAGAATGTGGTTAGTGAATTCTGACAGTGAGGTGAGCTGAGGATTCACCCACCCACACACTAACACACTGAGACCAGCACAAGCCCTGATTATAGCATCTAATGTGGAGCAGGAATCTTACAGCTGGATGATAAGGCAGGAAAATAGACAGAGACGTGCAAACACACACACATTCATAGACACACACACACACACACACACACACACACACACACACACACACACACACACACACACACCCTAAGGCATCCATATACACTGCAAAAATTGCATTCAAACCCAACCAAAATTGAAACACTCTCGAGTTCAGAGCTGTATATAAAAAAATTTGATTTTACTCGCTGTCGCTTTGTTTTGTTCCATTGCACTACAGCTGTAGGAGGTGAACAGCTGCAACAGCGTGACAACAGAAAGTCCTCTTACTATGGCAGTGCAATCGTCTTTTGTTATTTTATTAATACAAAATAGTCTAGAGATTTGAATCTGCTACGTACAAAAGTAACTGACATTCATGTTGTTACATGTGCAAGATTTATTAATTCAAATAAGTAAAAAGTAATAATAATAATAATAATTTCCTAGGTCTAAACCAAAAACACTTTCTCTTCAAACACTTAACTTTGTATTAAATTTAAATGAAATGTGTTAAATAGTTTATGAGATATTCATCTGAATAACAAATAAACAGGTGGTGGAGGTAACTGTAAATAGTGACGATCAACAATAATTGGTTAGGATAGATTGAGGATTTAAGCTGTTGAAATCAAGAAAGTAAAGCAGTAGAAGGAATTGAAAAGCCTGACTTAAAAGCAACACAACCAGTCATATGAGAGTTTAAAAAAAACATACATGGTATGTGGGAGCTGGTATGTGAGTCCACTGCAGAGCCTGAAGCCCATACAGTGCTTTGTTTGGAGTTAGTTTTCGAAAAAAAACCCTGCCAAAATGTTTTCCAGCAGCAGGTGTGTAGCCATTTTTGCAGCGAGACATGTCATATTTCTAACCGAAAATATAAATAGTAATAAACCATGAATATTAAACAATGTAATTTGCAAAAGAATGCATTCAGTTTCCCTTTGAGCTGCATGAGTTAGAGTCAGAATATATCAGGGTGAGGACTGACGTACTCTGAGCCCACTGCCAAATAACCTGCCAGAAGAATTATTTCAAACTTATATCTTAAACAACGCTGGACACTCTCTGCATGCACAACAATGTACAATATGAAAGATGTGAAGAGTAGTGAAGGTACTCTTTGCACTTAAGGTGTTTTTTGTTGCGTTTTATTTTGATTTGGAAGAATCTTTCGTTCCACATCTAACAGTAAATATGATAGATCACAACATGGCACACAGAGGGGTTTGCATGTGTGTGTGTGTGTGTGTGTGTGTGTGTGTGTGTGTGTGTGTGTGTGTGTGTGTGTGTGTGTGTGTGTGTGTGTGTGTGTGTGTGTGTGTGTGTGATCTAATGAATATTTAGTATTTCTACTGCTGCTGCATCACGCTTCACATATTAAGAAAGTGTGTGCATGTGTGTGTCTCTCTTATCAATACTTGCTGTTGTTGCTCTCCCTGTGTGAACCTCACTTTAACACCCAGGCACATTTGTCTAGTTTACTCAGCTTTCAGCTCTGGTCCAAGTTGCTCTAAATCTTTTGTATTTGTAATTGTTTGGGTGCTGTCAGGAATGGACATTTGGTATTTTTTTATGGGTAGACTGTAAATCAGGCAAGACAAGTTTGCCAGAATTATCTTTTAGCTTTATAATGTTGGCTTTAATAATTTAATAAATTGGCTTCCTGGTGGCCAAGTTGTGTAAGATCTTTGTTGCATGTCATTCCCCTCTCTGCACCCTGCTTCCTGTCTGTATCCAATTAAAGCTAAATACCCTCAACATAACCTTTGATGAGCGCATAATAAAAACACAGAAAGAAATGCTATGCAAAAATGTACCAAATTCAAATTTACAATATGAATAGAATAGAATGAGCTGCTCTTAAACCTTTATTTCTCTCTTAATTAGACATAAATTATTCTGTTGTTAGTGCTGCTTATTTAAAACATTACATTAACTATATTTTGTGGACACAGCTTTCATTCTCTCCTGTTAACATCAGCTGTCACAGAAAACACACTCTTTTGATGTTTGTACTTTTGGTGCTTTTTCTTTTGGCAACTCCCACCCTTGGATTCATTATCCAATAGATTTGAAATCCTGTCATGAAAATTGTACGCCTGCTCTAGCCTCTAGGCTCACGTCTCTGTCCATTTTGACTCTGATGAAGACACAGCAGTGTCGAAATGTTAGTCTGTTTGCACAGTTAAAGGTTGTGGATTAATCAGTGTGCTCCAGCCCTTCTTTGGCCCTCTGGAAGTTTGCTGTGAATTTAGAAGCACCTGAGACACAGAGAACCCTGTTTGTACTTTATTTTTAGGTTTTTTGCTTCTCTGAGAGCATTCTTGGCAAAGCCTGGTTCACACTGCCTACCTGGGCACCGCATGACGGCTATGGCGCTGAACAACTACGTAAATGTAGTCCATTACAATTACAGAAAAGGTTTTTTTTATCAGATTACAGTTACATTTAGTAAAAGTGGGGATTACTAGTAATTTTTCATTCATTTTATTGTCTGCAAGAGCATGTATTCTTAGAATAACTTTTAATATTGTACATGTACAGCAGATATACTTTACAAACGTCAAACTATTTTTGTTTACATTCTGCATTTCCTGCAATCCAATGCTATTATTTAAATCATCAATTCAAGAATTTCACACGATTGACTCCTCACAGTGTGTTTTCCTCCAGTGCTGTATGTTTGTGCATAAATGAGGGATAATGTTGTAGTATGTGTGTTTGTGTTCACATCATGGCAGCTGGCTGGTGCATCATCCATCCACACAGTTTAGTTATGGTCTATTTGACTCACTCACCTGCTCTCACAGCTTTTTCTTGCAGTGCTTGTTTTATTCCTTTCATAAAATGTTTTGCATTAATCGATTTATCCCTCCTCCTCTCTCTTTTTCTCTCCACCTTTTCACACTCCCATCTCTCTTTCTATGCTTCACTCTTTCCTCTCATTTTCAGGAAAACATCAACATCGACGAAGCAGCAAACTGCTTGGTGAAACACATCATTGCCAGTGAGAATGACATGCTCCAGTCAGAAGTCCCCGACACCATCACCCCCCAGTTAGAGAAGGACAAAGGGGGGACATGCTCTTCTTGCTTCAGATCCCAGTAACAGCCCCTGACAGTTGGATGTCCTTTTGTATCTCATTACAACACAAAGTTGAGTTTGTCCGTGAGCAGGAGGCAGAGAGAGAACGACTTTGGCAATTTTTTTTGAAGCATGGGTGCCAATTCTTTTCCCGCCTGGTAGCTCGGGTGGGGGTGGGTGGGTGGGTGGTGGTGACAGAGAGGCATCTGGCTCAAGAAATAGATTTAGATTGAAACAGAGACAGAAAGAGAGAAAAGAGAGATGGATGCAGCTGTGTGAGCTTGTCAAAGGCAAGGTCACCCTCTGGGCGTCTTCAAGCCTTGACACTGCCACTTCGGTTACCATGGAGACACAGTTAATGAACACATGCACAGATAGACTGCCACAAATCACAGTATATCTGTGATAAAGGTCCATGGAGGTGATGTCTATTTACAAACCATGTTAGTTGACTCTCTTTCTCCTTCTTTCTCGGTTTCCTTCGTCTCCCTTCTTCAGTTTCTTGCTCACTCTTTGTCTGGATTTGCCTCTATACGTTTCTTTCTCCTCACCCCTCCCTGACAGCATTTTGAGTTTTTCTTTTGTCATTCTGTGTTGATAAGCAGGAAAAAAAGCACATTTATATCTCGTAATTCAATGGTTTTATATTAAATTTATATTCCACTGTTCAATATTTGTAATATTTGTAATTATGGGATAAATGCATATATATATATATATATATATATATATACACACAAACATGTACATATTATATACAATAAAATGAGACAGATTATAGAACCAAGGATGTATCCAGTTTTCAACATGTTCATATAAATAAACCATAGTTTTACTGACCTGTGCCTTTATGTGATTTTATGTTGTTTCTTCAAATGCATCCGAACACACCCACATGTTTTCAGTTATGCCACTCTACGCTGATTACACCTCTATTTCAGTCTCCATTGTCTCATTACATACACAGTCTATGCACATATTTTGTTACCCTCAAGTCTAACATCAGAAATTTTGATGGGGCTCCAGAGGAGAAAATATGAAATCTTTTTCTAAGCTTGTTCCCTGGTGTAATGAAAATCAAGCGTGTTTTCAGGTTGTGACCACATGACGCTTGTTTGAATCTCCCTGTTATTTCTCAGTTTGCCGTCTGTCTGCAGCCTTTTATTTCATAAAGCTTACGACACAGACTAAAAGCCAGTCTAAGATTTACTCTTGTCCTGGCCTTTATGTCCTCTTAGGTGTCTTCGCCTTTGCCATTAGCTTTGTCCATAGAAGCTGAGCCCAGTTACATTGCCCATAAACCTGGCTGCAGTTCTGGCATGACCATTGACCGTATATATAATGGACCGAGCTTCCGGGTCTGTGAAGTGAAGCCAACACATAAGTGTCTTAGTCCTGTGTTCTATATAAAGGCCAGCATGGGGAGCTCCATTGGCTGCCATAAAAAAATTATACCATGCACTCTAATGGAGAAATGACCGGACTTCTCACTTGATTTATTAGCTCAGTAAATACACTGAACAAAGTTATAAATGCAACACTTTTGTTTTTGCCCCCATTCATCATGAGCTGAACTCAAAGATCTAAGACTTTCTCTATGTACACAAAAGGCCTATTTCTCTCAAATATTGTTCACAATTCTGTCAAAATCTGTGTTAATGAGCACTTCTCCTTTGCCGAGATAATCCATCCACCTCACAGGTGTGGCATATCAAGATGCTGATCAGACAGCATGGATATTGCACAGGTGTGCCTGAGGCTGGCCACAATAAAAGGCCACTTGAAAATGTGCAGTTCCATCACACAGCACAATGCCACAGATGTTGCAAGTTTTGAGGGAGTGTGCAATTGGCACGCTGACTGCAGGAATGTCCACCAGAGCTGTTGCCCGTGAATTGAATGTTCATTTCTCTACCATAAGCCGTCTCCAAAGGCGTTTCAGAGAATTTGGCAGTACATCCAACCGGCCTCACAACCGCAGACCACGTGTAACCACACCAGCCCAGGACCTCCACATCCAGCATCTTCACCTCCAAGATCGTCTGAGACCAGCCATCCGGACAGCTGCTGCAACAATCGGTTTGCATAACCAAAGAATTTCTACACAAACTGTCCGGAACCGTCTCAGGGAAGCTCATCTGCATGCTTGTCGTCAAATGCTCACATTCGATGGCGTCTGGCACTTTGGAGAGGTGTTCTCTTCACGGATGAATCCCGGTTTTCACTGTACAGGACAGATGGCAGACGTGTGGGTGAGTGGTTTGCTGATGCCAACGTTGTGGATCGAATGGTCCATGGTGGCGCTTGGGTTATGGTATGGGCAGTGTTATGGACAACAAACACAGGTGCATTTTATTTATGGCATTTTGAATGCACAGAGATACTGTGACGAGATCCTGAGGCCCATTGTTGTGCCATTCATCCACGACCATCACCTCATGTTGCAGCATGATAATGCACGGCCCCATGTTGCAAGGATCTGTACACAATTCCTGGAAGCTGAAAACATCCCAGTTCTTGCATGGCCAGCACTACTCACAGCACCCATTAGCATGTTTGGGATGCCGATCGGCAACGACAGCATGTCCAGGTCCGCCAATCTCCAGCAACTCGCACACAAAGGAGGGACCAACATTCCACAGGCACAATCAACAACCTGATCAACTCTATGCAAGGAGATGTCCTGCGTGAGGCAAATGGTGGTCACACCAGATACTGATTGGTTTACGGACCCCCCCGGAGTCCCCCGGAGCCCCCCGGAGTCCCCCGGACCCCCCAACACAGTAAACTGCACATTTTCGAGTGGCCTTTTATTGTGGCCATCCTAAGGCACACCTGTGCAATACCCAGGCTGTCTGATCAGCATCTTGATATGCCACACCTGTGAGGTGGATGGATTATTTCGGCAAAGGAGAAGTGCTCACTAACACAGATTTTGACAGATTTGTGAACAATATTTGAGAGAAATAGGCCTTTTGTGTACATAGAGAAAGTCTTAGATCTTTGAGTTCAGCTCATGATGAATGGGGGCAAAAACAAAAGTGTTGTGTTTATAATTTTGTTCAGTGTAGTTTCCTATCGAATTTATGGTCTCAGTCACTGGTTTTGAGTCTTAAAACTAAATAAAATGAACATCATACTGTATGCATAAATTATGGTCCAGCTGAAAGTAAAACAGATTTAGCATAGATAGTATGCTTAAGGGTGTGGCTACATTGTGATTGTGACAAAATACAAATACTGAAAATTGTTTCAGAAACATATTTTAATGTACCAGGCATGTTTGTGACCAGGCAGGCCGCCATTGTTCCCGCTACCAACGAGTCAAAACTGCGCAGCCCATGGGAGCAGCTTAACTTGCAACGTCACCTCTGCTGGCTCCAACAAACTGTCATGCTGACAACCATAACGCCAAACTCGAGGCTTCAAAATAGTACTCTACAAACCAATGGGTGACGTCAAAATAGGTTCACACTTGGGCATGATGTCAGCGACTCGCTCAGTTACAATTCCCAGTCACGGGTTTCCAGTACAGCTAAGCTAACTATCTAACAACAGCTACATTTTGCAGCAGTTACTTTACTGTCCATCAGGAAACTCTGTAAATCACTGAGAGTTGAGATGGAGAAGCCAGAGGACATTGTTGGAAAACCAGAAAACATTTTCTCCATGAAATATTATCCAGTTTCACTAAAACCAGTGACATAGTAGGTAGTGTGCAACATACTACACTCACTTGTCTCGACCCGGAGCCCACAGTTATATAGTGCAAGAACAGGCGTACGAGTGCAATGTGGGAATTTTCGAAGCTGTTATTTTAAGGAAAGTTACATAATGGGGCTTTAAATCAATAAAAAGTTTTTTTTAAAAGCCTTATTATGACCCAAATTATCTTTTTCTGATTTGTCCCCAAAATTACATCATTATTGCTCGAAATGATAAATACATACTGGATTATTTTTGGAATGGTGTTCTAAAATCTGACAGCATCATATCGTTTTAAACAGATTTAGTCAAAGCATAATAAATTAAGGCAATTTAAACATCTTGTGGCACCGAACCACAGAATTTATTTCCAATGATATGCCTTTCTTTTCAAAGTATTTTGGGCTTGTCGACAAAAATTCATTCATTCCTCTTGCAAGAGCATTATTTTCTTCTGCTGTTTTTCTCACAGTATGTGTACCGATCACTCCCACTAATATGTTGGAAATCCGATTTCACAGTGAAAAAGGTCAGATTCCTGCATAATAGTTCTTGTTTGTTTGTTTTTTTCCCTGTGACCTGCCTCTGACCTGCCATGTGACTGTAGCCAGTCAGCACCGTACCTACCTTCCTAGGATGTTGTAGACGACCCATTGCACTGTATCTGAAAACATTTTTGAAGGTCATGAAATACCTAACCAATAATTTGTGATACTGATGATCAATGCTTTTAGACCAAAAGCATTTTGGTTGTCAGAGCGAAGAACATGTGAACCTGGGGTTGACTACATTGCCATAACTACATTTGTGAACATAAACAGTGACTCCAGATTACTATGACAAACTAAAAGCAATCACTCAAACATTACAGCTACATAAATTAGAAATACCTGTATATGCTTTTAAAATCCAGTAACCCTAAGTGTGTACATATGCTGTACTCAAACATTACTGTGCTGTTACCTTTTTCAGTCTTTCACTTCCACCAGTCCTCTCCTTTCTCCTTCCCTTAGACCGAAACTCTAATTATCGCCCTCTAAAGATAACATTTTGTGCCACGTTTAACACTGTGGTTCTTTTCATCCCAGGGACACAAAGACACTATCTGTTGTTTAGCACAGTCTCTGCCGGATATTGGTTTACAGGTGAGGGCATGTGCTGTTGAAAGACGTGTTGCTCTCTAATTTGTAATAATTGGATCTGATTTTCAGCATTGATGCAACAATTTGTGAGAGAAAACACAGGGCATAAGGCAAGAAGGGAGGTTATGCACAGACTGTAGAGTTATGTGGCAATTTTCCTCTGCTGTGTGTCAGAAGCTGAACCCCTTCTCTGTACACCCACACAGGCCCCCTCCTCACACACACACACACAAACACACACTGAAACACACGTACATACACAGATGATCAGAAGATTTCACAGATTTATCTCTCACTCTTTGCTGGTCTCTAAGGCAACAAGCTGCCGAGAGAGTGATAGTTTTGTTTCTCAGGCCGCGTCCTTGTAGTTATCCCTGATTCCTTAACAGGGAAAGAGGAAGAAAAGGAGAGAGAGAGAGAGAGAGAGAGAGAGAGAGAGAGAGAGAGAGAGAGAGAGAGAGAGAGAGAGAGAGACCATAACAAGGGACTGTAATCACAAGACTTCTCAGTCATACAGGATAAGAGGGAAATAAGCTGCACGTGATTTCAGGATGACTTAAAGTCTTTCTCTCTCCCTCTTCCTCACACACATACACACACACACACACACACACACACACACACACACACACACACACACAACAACTCAAACACTCACACATGGACATTTTACACACTGGTATTCTTGAGACCCAGAAGGAAAAAGATTTTATTATTTAGATTTTTGACATAATTTAAGTCATCCTAAGAAACCGCAAGACAGTTCTCAGTTTTGTTATTTATTTATTTGATAACATATTACTCATGGTCAGGTCAATCTTAAAAAAAATAAATAAAAAAAATACTGCAAATGAGAGGCAGGCCCAGATCAAAGAAAAGCAGGATGGTGTGGACATTCCACTTCTTTGTGTGACATTGGATATATGCTGATCATGTGGTCACACAGATCAAAGTCTGTTCTGCCTTACCCAGTGCCTTGTTTCCTGAAGTATGGAGAAATGAGAAGAAGCAAGTCCCACTATTCCCCACAAAGGACATGTTAAAATTGTTAAAACTATGTTAAAATTAATATACACTTCATAAAATCTTGATATAATATAGTTAAGATGTATCCTTATGCAGAATGGAAACTATATATCTGTATGAATTTGATGAAAATTCCTGCCATTGTCAAAAGACAGTAGATGTGCTCTGTTGGCCACACCCCTGATGTGTGTTACATCACTAAAAAGTCTGGGATGTGATTTTCACAGTACATTAGGACTCAAATAGATGTGGTGTTTGAAATAAAGGCCTCAGTGTCAAGTCTCCCACAGAGGACAAATTGGAATAGCGGAGTCTCAGGATGCACACAGCTTTACCTGTCATTATTGTGTTGGAAATTGCATTAACTGTTTGCAATAGCATTCAGCAGCAGTTTGCAAGGATTAATATAATCCTCTAGAGGTCCAGAAAGTGCATGGGCTTCCACTGTAAATCCAGCTACTTGTTCTCAAATGGCAAATTACCCTTTGAAGTTAAAGGATGTTCATTATTCAACAGTGATACACACAAGTATAAATAATAAAATGTTATGAGCGCTGCAATAAAACAGCCACAGTGAAAATACAGGCACTGAGCTTAGTTGTAGTGCTACTATATGGTCGATAAACATTGAGAGAGGTGTTGGAAGTGGAGGCTGTGGCAGGCGTACTCTGGCTGTGAATTAAACACACAGTAAAATGGAATCGATAGCAGGAGCCAGGGCAGACCAGGGGATGAATGAAAATAGCGGCTGCACCTTCAACTTTAATCGATAAGTGTGAGCGTTTGTCTGTGTGAGCATCTATGTGAGTGTGTGTGTGTGTGTGTGTGTGTGTGTGTGTGTGAAATGGGAGAGAGAGAGAGAGAGAGAGAGAGAGAGAGAGAGAGAGAGAGAGAGAGAGAGAGAGACCTTGCAGCAGCGTCTCAAGTCTTAGTGAGTTTTAAATGGAGTGCTATGTGGAATATCAAAAGCTAACTCTGGATGACTCATCATTCACAACCAGCTCGACCGGAGAGAGAATCTGCTTCAATACCAGACCCAGGTCACACACACACACACACACACACAGAGAGAGAGAGAGACGCAAACAAATGCACTATTGATTACACTTGAGTATTTGTTTACACTTGCAACAGATACTGTTTGACACATCTGTGTAGGCCGTGATATTGTTTGTGCATTTAGCCAATAATACAAGCCTTCGCACTTTCAGATTTGATGGCAATTACAAGCTTGTTGTGTAAAAAAGGGCATTTTGTTTGTTTTCATAAGGTCTTTCATATGTCAATGCAAATGGTTGTTTTAATTGAGAATTTAACATCTGGCCAAGGGATGGCACATTTACAGTGATGCTGAGCAATGTGCCCCTGGGAATAAATAAATAAATAAAATAAAATAAAAGTGTGTAGATAATCTACACTATACTTATTTATACTATATAAAATGGTGATTTGTGTAGCTATTAGGCCTAGATTTTAAGTGGCAATACAAAAATTAGACTGAAACTATGAAGTGAATCAAGCGTTTGAGGAGGATGCTTGTGGAGGTGTACATGAAACAGTGGATAACCAGCGTAATCCCAGTTCTATATGTAATAGATAACAGTTGGTTAACCCCATAATTGCCCTGCCTTAGCATCTTGGAACAAATTGCTGCACTCAGCGCTCAATCAAGTGGCAGCATATTCTACAAGATGTTGGAGGGATTGTTGTTCTGCTCTCCCTGTTAGGACTATGTTCATAGCCACAAAATTAGGTTTTCAGGTGACCATCATTTTGTATGTTTTCTGCCCTTTGATGGCTCCTGGTAAAATCCCAAAGCAAAGCCTGTTAAAGATTTAATGTACTGCCAACTGAGCCAAAAAAAAACCCCACAATGTAGCCTCACCAACTCCTGACACCCTGGAAAGGTTGTTCAGACAGCAAAGAACAGCCCAACAGGGGATTTTTGTCTGAATCACAAAAAATCTGTGCAGAGAGAGCTAAAGAGAGCACAGGCGTGTCTCTGTCTACACCAGACAGCGCTCCCACACTGTCACCATACTAAGCACCAAATGAGCCAAAAAACAGGAAGTCACGTCTTTGAGATGCTACTGCACAAAGGTAGAGATGGAGAATAACACAGGAGTGTAGCCAGATCCTTATACATGTGATTAAGTTTGAATTTGTTATGGTTGCACCAGGATTTAGCTGTTATTTAATCATTTTCTTGTGCAACTTTGTAAGCTTTGGATCACGATATTGCTGATGAAGAACGACAAGCGGTGTAGTCTTTGTTTCACCTGATTAACATTACTGTCAGACAAATGAAACACACAGTCACCTGAAAAACAAATGTTTTTGAACATTCGAGACATGAACATTAAGATCTCACACAGCTCTTAGATCTTAATACATTTCCAACAACTGCCTTGTTGTGTTTTAACAGTACTCTGTATGAAAGGAAAAGGAGATGAATGGCTCCATCTGTTATTACAATAAAAGACTGAAACATCCCTTGAGGGTTCAATGGATTGTTGGTGTACAGTTTCCTTTCAAGCCATGTTAGAGTTTGACTTTTAATTATCTACAAACTTTAAAAAACATTTTCAGTTCAGTACTTTTCAGCAAACTGGCTGCTATTACAGTTTTTCTCAATCTGCACTCTAATGCACATGTCATCCATACTGGTAAACACAAGTGGCAACAATCAAATACAAATAGAGAACACATGTCATTGATTAAACACAACCACTCAAAATTTATTTCACTTGTTTCAAATCATGTGACACAACCAATATAAGCCAGTTCAGAGAGCAAACAGGTTGTTGAAGGTGGAACGGAGAAAGTCTAAGAATGGATGGAAGAAACAATGTGAGAGGTGCGTATGCGAGGTGGGCCTGACCCAGCCCAAAGACAAGAAGAAGCACATTGATCACATGTTTACTCCTTTGATTTTTGTATTGTATACTGTAGTACAGTGCATTGTAGGCTGTATACTGTACAATAAACAAATTGTCTGGCCCTGAACATTGTGCTTTCCATTTGTTTACAGTACTGACTGCTCAATAGATTTTGACTGGTTGCAGGTTCATATCAACAAAGAACAAGAATTACAGTATCACAGAAACAAAGGACAAGTTTGTGAGATGCAGGGTACAGTACTGTAAAAATAGGGGTACTAGGAGGAGGAAGAACAAAAAAAAATTGCAAAGAGCAAAGCAGAGTATAATTTCTGATCAATTTTGAGCTACTCTGATAGAAAATTTTCATTCATCAAAAGACAATGACAGAAAAATATGAAATTTGTTTTGAGATTAAAATTGTACTTCTCCCTGAGAACTATATGTTTTGAACAACGTGTTTTCTATTTTTTGGTGTATTGTTTACTGACTGCTTGATAGTGTATATCATTTTGATCGCTTTGTTTATGATTTGAGAGCAGTGTTTGATTTTGAGCACAGGTAAATCTGTTTTGAGGCGAAAGTTTCATTTTGCACGAGCAGTCAGAGGTTTTGTAAATAGAGCTTGAAGCTGAGGTTTTGTGTTTAATGTTTTCAGAAAATGGAGCAAGGTTTCAGAAATTGTGTTTTAGCAATTGAGAAAAACTGTAATCCGCATATAAAAGCGAAGAGCAGGTAGTCACATGCTGATCAGGTTCACAGTTAGAGAGCCAGGAAATGTAAACACACAACAAATACTAGTTTTACTTGACTCATCACAGACAGCTTAGTATGCAATTGGATCACTGCCTGGGTTGAAAACTTGGCACCCTCCTCTAACTTCCAAATTTGGTCTGTTATCCACACTGCCAAACAGATCACCAGTAACTGTCAGAGCCTGCTTTCTACTTGAACAGACTGTGTGTTATGAGGTGACACAGTGGCTCAGTGATTTGCAGACACTTCCTGTGCTGACTTTGCATTGTCTTCCACTGTTTCCACTGAGGTTTCCCACCTTACCTTATCACAAGTTTCCTCCATAAGACCATGGACATCAAAGTTATGTAGATTAGGCATTCTGCCCACAGGTATGTGTGTAAGTCTTTGTACTCTGCCTTTCACCCAGTGCATGCTGGGCGAGTCCCTGCCCTCCATCATGCAGACAAACTAGAAATATGTGAGAAAGGAAGATAAATGAATGTTTTAGCATTCAAGGTCATTTTTCTCATCCAAACATGCATCTAGCTGAGTGATGATGTATCTTGTGCTGTGGGGTATACTATTCTGCATACATTTAAGAAACACAAAATAACAGAAAGGGTTCAGACCCTGTTTGATTGATTACATACAGTGCATTTACCAAGTGCATCTAAAGAGGAAATATTGACGTGCAAAATAAATTCACATCTTCCCGGACATATATTTTTCTCGTTACACATGTTGTTGAACAGAATTTACTGCCCAGACTGCAGCTGTCGGTATATCAATGACAGCTCCGTGTCCCTGCCAGTCCCTGGATCAGCACCCTGGACAGCGATTGTGACAACGCTTTGGTGCAGAATGTAAAAAATGTGTCTGTTTTATTTTCAGTATGTGTTATACCTCATTATGCCATTAATTGCTGTTTCTCATGTCCTCTGTTGGAACAATAGGGTTATATTTGTGTCACATTATCATACAATTACACCCAGTCTGTCCAGTTAACCCTCTTTTTATTGTTTCAAAAGGAGGTGGAAAATGTCAGAATGATTTATGTCAGTATAGATTTAATGGTTTCCATTTTATAACAAGTGCCTCTCTGCTAAGGAAGTTGATTGCCACTGCATTGTGTTTGTCCCTGGGATGAGTCTTTTGGCCAAGGCCACTGCATGCGTTTGTGGTGTGTGTGTGGTGTGTGTGTGTGTGTGTGTGTGTGTGTGTGTGTGTGTGTGTGTGTGTGTGTGTGTGTGGCAACAGAATATTTGCTGGCTCTCTTTGCCTTGGCAGGGAAAAGGCTATGTGGAATATTGGTCAGCAATGCCCTTCCCCTGTGTGCCAACTGTCTCTCCTCTCCTGGATGTGTACAGAACAGCATGTGTACAGAATATCCATGTTAATGTGACCTTGTGCTGAGTGTGTTCTGTCCTATTAAAAACCTGTTAAGTTCAGCTGTGTGTCAGTGTGTGTTTGTGTGTTGTTGTTTCTTACTCACATGCAAAAAAAAGTGCATGAAATTGTACTGTGTGAGTGTCCGTGGATTCGGTTCAACAGCTGTGGTCCTCTCTTACAGCGCTATCTAGCAGTGCATGTGTAGAATTGCACAAACGCTGCATGCTAGCAAACACAGTCCCAGCTCTCAGTGCACTGTTCCATCGATCATACAACAGACATCTATGGGAAACCCTGTTAACAAGTTAAACTGGAGATAAAATGCCCTGCAAAGTTAAAAAGCAATGATCTATAGACTGTAATACTTTTGTACATCTACATATTAAAATGCGTAATACAATTACAAGAACCATTAGCATACTACACTTAAACTTTGAACCCTTGGCTTTTATCTCTGGTAACTCAAAAGACATTTTTAAAGGAAGGTAATGATTCTCCGGACATCTCAGGGCGGCAGACAGAGTACAAGGAGGCATAGATGGATGGATGGATGGATGGATGGATGGATGGATAGAGAGTGGGTGGATGGAGAGGAGGGAGGTGGGCGGATGGGAGGTATGTTGCCAGGCAGTGTGGGAGTTTGAGGGCATGTTCAAGAGTTGTGTCTATGAGCGTGTCTATGAGCGTGTATGTGTGCGTGTGTCTGTGTGTGTGTGTGTGTGCCTCCTATCTGTGTGGGCGAGCGAGCATGGGACCGAGTGATCGCTCACGTGGAGGCAGTTGTCATGGCAACAGAGGATGTCGTCTCGTTCCGCAAAAGATCTCAGCTGTCCCAGAATCCTACAGACCTCTCTCTTCACTCGTCTGTCTCGTCTGTCTATTTCTCCTGTTCTCATGTTGTGTTTTCTTTGTACCAAAACACCCGCTCGCTCCTCTTTCTACCTCTCTCTCTCCTGCTATTCTTCAGATCCCTCTCTCTACCTCTTTCCCCAGTTCCCTGCATTCTCCAATCCCCAGTCCTCTTCCTCCGACTCCCTCTCACTCCTCCTCTCCTCCACAGCTGTAACAGATATAAATAGAGGTAATAAATTGCAGTGAGGCTGCCAGAGTGAATATGTGTGTGTGTGTGTGTGTGTGTGTGTGTGTGTGTGTGTGTGTGTGTGTGTGTGTGTGTGTGTGTGTGTGTGTTTGGATTTTCGCTCTAATGACCTGTGTAGGCTCACGGGTGGGATATCCCTACTAGGGAGCTGTAATTCACCATATCTCCATCTCTCCCCCTCTCTCTGCCTTAAATGCTACACACACACACACACACACACACACACACACACACACACACACACACACACACACACACACACACACACACACACGGCCTATTAATTCACAGCTTTACTGCTCCTGCATCAAAATACAAAAGCCGCTTAACTCAGACTTGTGACCCTAAGGCATTTCAAGTATCCCACCGGCTCTAGAGGTTGTTTTAAAGCTAAATAAATGATCAAATAAAGACATAAAAAGCAACAAAGCAACAAAATACTGTAGTAAATCCTTAATCTCTCTGATTCAAATGCGTGTACCAGAGGGTAATAAAGGAAAACAAATATTAGGGACAGAAAATTCATTTTAAAACTCATTTTTGTAGCACTCATATTTTTTTAAGCAGATTTAAAGCTTCACTAATTAGTATTTTTATTTTAACGGTAGATCATGTGTGATGTTTGTAGTGATGAACCCACAGGAAATCATCACACAACTCAGTTCCTTACAGATGTACAGAGCTTCTTAGTGTTTGTCAGTTTAATGGTTTGGTTTGGTTCAGTCATTTCCAGCAGCTAACTGAGCAGCTAAAGAGCCAGATATTCACCTCAGGAGTTGGTGTTGCAAAACAGAAGTAAATGGAGAGTGAATATTAGATTCATATTCATCAGATCAAACACGACTCCAAATGAATCCTAATGTTGCTCTAATGTTGGCAACTGTTTGCTAGAACATTAGCTATCGAAACTTTATAAGGTGATAACATGAATGTAGTTTTTAAAGCATCTTGCGCTGCCCCCAAGTGACACAATTCTGCTTTAATATCACCCCGCAAACAAACCATGTAGCTAGTGCCTGTAGCTGTTTGGATGTGGATGCATGTGATGTGTTTTTCTGCCCTAGACTGAAACCAGTAACCCTGACCCACTGCTCCTGGTTATAGTATCACCAGCAGCACTGAGAGCAGATTAGGGCATTATTATCGACGCTACACATGACACGCAAGGTCAAGGAATGCGACCTGCATCAGCCAAAACATATAATCTCTTTCCAAAGTTCAATGTGTAATAATGGTCTGCCGCCATGTTTACATTTACATCAAGTCAGCTGACACTCTTATCCAGATCACATGCCAGTAAGTTACTCAGTTTTGCTTTATGATTAAGTGAATGGGACGACTCAGCTTGTCAGTACATTATATAATAATGTAATGCTAATAATGCTCATTGCACAGCAGTGTGCTGATGAGTAATAGAGTTAAATAAAGTAAAGTAAACTGAACAAGCTAATATCGGCGTAATATCCTTAATTATACCTGTTTATTGTTACTGTGCATACAAAGTGCCTCAAAACATCAAAACTGGTTTTATCAGGTTCATTATTATAAGGTTAGGTGCACTAAAAATATTATTAATCAGTGGATGAATGAAGGCTGATTAATGTTAGATTGTATCACAGCAGTACTGTATCATGATTATTCAACTGTGTTGGTGTTGAAGTTTATTTACACGTATTACACTTTTTTTCAGTGTACACATCTATAACCCTAAAATGAATGGGCCACCCCATTCTGTTCAAGATGGCAAATCTAATACAACATATTTGTAGTTTACATGAAATAAGAAACCAGTAAAAAAAAAAAGAAAACAATTTTTCATGTATGTAAAATAATCTATGAGCAGGTTTCTGACAGTTGTGGCAGTTTATCTAGATATTGTCATTATTTTCTGCATTTAAAATAGGACAACTTGAACATGATAAAAGCACCCTTTAAAGAATAAAGTGGGACTTTAATTTAATTCTTCTCTCGGACTGTAAATTGTGTCATGCTGCAGTAGCCAATTACATCCTGAAATCTTCTGAACGCAAGACGGTGTTCAGCCTCCGTTTGTCTCACCTTTACCATCCCTCTGCGCCTCAGCCTTTGCTTTACTCTCTGCCCCTTAATCAAGTCTCTCGATCTGTCTTACTCACACACACGCACACACACACACACACACACACACACACACACACACACACACACACACACACAACATGCAATCTGATTTATTGCTGTATTAGCAACAACTTCTATCCCTGGCAGAGGGAATAAGGGAAAAAACAGGACAGACTCATGAGACCACCTGAGACCTGACAGCCTACTCATCTGTCCACATTTACAGAAAAGAAGGAGAGAAAATACGATAGAAGAAGATATAAATGCATGAGGAGAAGATATAAACGTAGAATTTGTCAAAAGAAAATAATGTATGATGAGGAGTACTGTGATGATGAACACATTTCCCAAGGTAGGTAAGATGATGGGAAAAATGCAGCATTCTTTGAAAACGACTCATACATTTTTATACTCTTTGGAAGCCTTATACTCTTGTAATGTTGGGCAAGTTGGACAGTTGGAGTAGTGGGTGAAAACCTACGTAAGAGGCACCTTAGAATATTTTCCTCATCAGTTTGGGAAGAATAATAATTTTACTTGCATTGCTTTGCTTGGTACTGCGTGGTGCTCTAGTCTAGAAGGAAAAAAACAAGGGGACTCCTACACGAGGAGCAGTAAAGATTAAACACAGAGGAATAGTTCAACAATCACACAAGACTTTATTGGTCTGGGTGTGTTGTTTCCACATCGCCCGCACAGACAGCCAGACTAAAACAAAGGCTCACAAACCCACATCTAGCTGTAACCGGAGATGATGCAAGAAAGGGCCAAGCAGCTGAATACACTGTTGTTTATCACAAAATAGAATTGTGATTTGTGAAGTCACAAATGGTCATTTTTATACAATGAGTGCAGTTTAAATGAGATACAGCATGTTAATTAGTGAGTTTTAGAGGCGCTGGTGGGCATGCTTTTGAACTTTGGGCGGAGGCTTGCTCCTTCCTCTTGCTTCCAGTCTTTATGCTAAACAAGGCTAATCCACCCCTGGCTCCAGCTCCATACTTAATGCACAAACATGAGAGTGCCACTCTTCTCATCTAACTCTTGGCAGGAAAACAAATTACTGTATTTCCCAAAATCTTACAGAAATAAAACCGCACAATTGAATGAAATTTTACACAGTCTTAATAATATTAATTTGTAGTTGTGGGTTGTATTTCATCTGTTGTATTGAAATTACACTGAAACTGTGTGTCTTACTCAAATAGTTTACCTTACACTGAACTGCAGTGACTCCCACTCTCTGTTGAATAAACAGTAGTAATTTAATCAGGGATCACGGGACACATTTATAGAAAGGCTTGAGATCACTGAGAGTTCAGTCACTGACAGAAACAAGAAAACACACTGTGTACAAAAACATAGATTACATGCACGAATAATGGCCACAAACTATTAAGAGTATAATTTCCCTTTTTGAATGGCAATCACACACATACTGAACTGAAAACATAACTGGACAGAAAGCAATGACAAGGGGAGTTGTAGAGATGAGATGCCATGGTATGAGCAACTCTGGAGGAATTGTGAAAGAGAGGTGTAATGAGCAGATGAAGAGTAGTGGATGATGGCGATAAGTGGAAAGGAGAAGAGAGAATATCATTAGCGAAAGGTTGGATAAGCTCTGAGAGTCCCAGCATGCCAATGCAGCCTCTCCACACATCTGCCTGTTCATCCCATGGGGGGATTGCACTAGCAGACGCAATAGGGTCTGTGTGCGCTCACCTCTCCTCTCCACACACAAACATCTGTCTCCTCACACAGGCCATATGCCTTGTAACACAAGCCCTCTCGTCTCCATCCCCCCGTCTCCCTTTCATGTCTTTTTCTCTTTCTGTCCCCATCTTGTTGTCTTTGATGGAGTGCCAGGGGCTGGCTGATGCTGACGCTGCTGCACATCTTCTTGTGCACCCTGTCTCTTTCTGCAACGGACTCCCACTTAGATGCACACAGAGGAGAGATAGATTTGCTGTCATGAAATAGCAAAGCTGAATATTCCCACTGACAATACAAAGTTCAGATTTGCATTAAAATATAATGATTCCTCTTGATCCACAAGTAGCATACTTTTCATCATGGCCTCAACCACAGCTGTGGGAATGGGCTTGAATGACTGAACATCAACACACAGTACACATCAATATCATACTGATACTCTGCACTGGTCATTTTGATGTAGGCCAGCATCTCTTTAACATTCCCAAAAGCATTAAGACCATCAATCCTAAAGGAAAAATCCATGTTATGACCGTCACTTCTCATTCCTGTGGTTAAAAACCTAAATGTAGATGACATCAAATCAATTCACTTTCAGCACAGTCATAACAGAGCTTGATAGCAAAGACATTTTTATTGATCTAAACCATCCACATTAGGGTCCCTTAGAATTAAAAAGCTTTATTTTGTTGATCCAGACCTTTAGGCATCTTTTTAGACTCAGTATACAAACCAGGAATTTGACTCCAGTTTTAAGTTGCTCTCAGTGGTACAAGCAGTTATAGGAGGAAGACATACAGCTAAAAACAAGGACAACATATATAACTATTATGCGGGTATGAAAAATAGGTGTGTATATAAATAGATATTAAAAGCAACATACATTGTTCAATAGATGTATTTAAAAAAAAACCCAGAGAGAGAAAAAAACCACAGCTTGCAAATACTCAGTATAACAGAGTAAGTGTATGGTTTCTGAAAAATATAATGAGCTCCTCTGCTTGATGTTCTACCCACCAACAAAACAGATATGAACTTAACACCAGTGAGTGAACCCAAAATATTTGAAACACTACAGTGCATCTATTTTACAGTCATGTTGTTTGTTGATACCCTGTCTTTGGTATTTGTATCCAATTGTCTTCTTTTTGTTTTTAATGTATTCACTTTCGACAATAAATCTCCTAAACTAAATAGTGGCAGACAAAGGGGAGGCTAAAACTTAATAGTTTGTTTTTTGTGGTCAAGGATGACAGCTATGGCGCAGGTTAAAATAGGTTGCGTCTACTTTAGTTAATTACCGATTTGATGCACCACCCGACGAGCACGCTAAGTGACCCAAATCAAACGCACCTACAACGTTGAGCAGCCAAGCAAGTGCATGCTGGGTCTGACTGATCTCCGTGGTGGTGGCGTCTACCTGCAGTTAGGTGTCCACGGCCTTTCTGCACATTTTACACACACCCTGTCACAGCACTGGGACTGTCGAGTTAATACATTATGAATATGAATCATCTGAGCAGTGACAGCGGAGTGGATCCGTAATAAAACCCAAAACTTTGACAATGAACGAGGGAAGAAGGTAGAGGACGCCGTTCAAACAGGTGAGCACAACAGCAAACTCACTTTGTGTGTTGTTCATAAACTGTGCAGCCTCTTTACTGTACTGATGATTTAATAGGAAGGGCAAGGTAATTTGATTGATGCAGCGATGCATGTTGCACCCGCCTTGTTGTCCTTAGCCTGTTCTTCAAATTTATTGTTTGTTTTTTTTGTGCAATCACATGGTTTTGTCCTCTTTTCTGATTAATTTGAGTCAGGATCTATTGAGGAACGTGGGTGTATATTTATAATCAGAAGTCTGTTGTATGCCTATAGGCTGCAAAGTTAGTTAAACTTTAGCCCACTTAAGGGACTGTTGCAGTCATGAGGTTTGAGTTTTAAAGTTTGTGGCACTTTGGTGGTTCACAGGTTTGTTTAATATGCTTGGGATAACTTTTTATTCTCGTTCTTCGTGTTAAAGCCTTGCTGGACTTAAATGGACTCTCCTGCTGTAAAGGTTGTTTGAATAAACTGCACCACAAACATACAGGGCATCATTCAGAGCAACAAACACACACAGATGAAGAGTGAACCACAGATGTGCTTGAGCACACACATCTCTTGTATATCTCAGGTATCGATCTAAGCCATGTACCTGTCTAAAAGGGGATTTATACTGGGAGTCTACAGCCAATCGGTCACACTGCACTGCCCAGCACACAGTCACAGACATAACCTGTCTATTCCTTTCCCTCATCCACATTCATGCATAATGCATGCACCCCTGTGTGGTAATGGGAAAGAGAGCAAGCAGTGTGTGTGTTTGTGTGTGTGTGTGTGTGTGTGTGTGTGTGTGTGTGTGTGTGTGTGTGGTGTGTGGGTCTGTTTAACAGAAAAATGCAGCATGGCAAGAAGAAGAAGAGAAAAGTTTCACTGAAATGAAACTTTGCCATATTCAGATGCTCTTCCATCTCGTCTCTCTCTTTATCTCTCACTCACTCACTCTTACACACACACACACACACCCACCCAATCTATCTCTCAGTCACAGCTGCCCCTTTGCCCTGTCGCTCCACCTGTCTCTTGCTGCCATTTCCCGGTGGACCCAATCAGCAGTGAGCACTGGAAGACAGATTATGGCCTTAAGCAGCGTTCAATAGAAAGACAAGAGGTGGAGAGGCATGGATAGGATGACTGGGAATGAGGCTAAGGTGGAAGGAGAGGATGAGTACATCTGGGGATTACAAATGTGGAACCAGAGGTTGTGGGAAAGGAGGAGGTGATGGTAAAGGAGGGGAGTGAGAGGAGTGGCCTATAAGAAGAGATGGGTAAAGATGAAGAGGCTGTATCACACCCAGCAATACAAGACATACACTGACAGACATCATACTGCCAATTTGAACCTTTTAAAGCATTGCAAGTTATTGTGTCTAATAATGTGAAGTTTATCCTGAGGTCGGCCTTGCTACCACTGAAATTAAATGCCTTAGGATGATAAATGTACTTTATTTTCAATCTGGTTATTAAATTATAAATGATCACGTGTCCAAATTTGAAAATTAGACTTGAGGGTAAAACTAGAGAAAAGCTCACAAAGTATAATTTTGATCTTCTAATTCTGCTAATTAAATTTCACTAAAATCTCCCTATAGTTGGGAAGTTTGGACTAATGGTGATGCTACATTAAAGGTCAGAAGGTCACCAAAAACATCAGAAATCCTCCTCTGGGGTCTATTAATTACAACAGCAAGTTTGATGAAGTTGTGGCAATAAAAATGATTGAGATTACAGCTGATTCAACAGATCAGTCGATTTTGATAATCAGTTGAGTCACATTGCAAGCAAAAATGCCAAACAATCTATTGTTTCTGCTTCTGAACTGTGAGTATTTGCATCTTTTGTCTGCTTCATAGCAATTTGAATTAATCTGAAAAATAGTTCACCTCGGCCTCAAGGGAATTATGATCGCGAAAATAATAGTCAGAATACTTAATAATGAGAATAATTCTTAGGTGCAGCCCTTATTGAAATAACTTGTCACGGACTAACAAACGGAACCGTACAGAAGCACTGACATGGTGTGCCTGTAAATAGGTCTATCAGTGTCGTGTGTGTATATCGATGTGTGTATCTCTGTGGAGCGACCCGAGAAGCGAGAGTTGAGAGCTGTGGATTTATTTGACATTTTAGTTATACTGACATTATTAAAGCTTTGTCTGACATTTAAATTTACCATTGATTTTTGCAGACTGCTTCCTAGACGTCGCTGTAAAATGTGACTGATCCCCCCCACTTCCGTGTGTACGGTAGCTCATGCATGTATGAGAGAGAAGCGTATTCCTCGAGAGTACCCCCTCCATATGCATGAGAGTGGTTTAACATTCAGCTCTGTGTGTGTGTGTGTGTGTGTGTGTGTCTATGTACTTTAGCTTCTTCTGTTACAATAATCTCTCTCAGACTTTGCTGTGTGTTTTCAATCATTGCAAATCCCTGTGTAGTGATGAACTGATGTTCACACTATCAGCTTGCGCTGCAGGATCCTGCAAAATCTTCCTAAATTCCCCAGTTTCATTCAGGACTATCCGAGCACAGAGAGAAAAGATGATATTTGCTCAACATTTGCTAGGTGAGGATGAGGATAGTGTCTACAGGGAACGGGCAGAGCAGCCTTAGATGAAGCACAACGTGGTTGAACGTGAACTGGTTCAGGAAATCTGGTGTGTTATTTCTCTTGGGGTGAAAAAAGATCCAGAGGTGGGTTAAGAGATTAAGTATTGATATACAGTAGCCAGCCTCAATGTGCTATTCCTCGACTGTCCCGAACACATCTATTGTTCTGAGACGTGGTGGTTTATAAGTGCAATTAGTGCCAGAACTCCCGGGGCTGGTGATTAACTCTGTAGGTGTTTAACAAGACCTGAAGCCATATGTTTCGGACATCTGCATGGATCATTAGAAAAAATGTGCAGCATTGCCCACTGATCACCCTCTGGTGGTAAGTCGGTTCAGACAGCAGGGAGGCTGGCCGCCAATTGATCCTGGAAGTAATGAGCATTTTAATGTCTGATCCTATAAGAGTCATTCATGTGCATTTATTGAGGCAGGCACTGTGGTGCTGTATATCTGAATGCTGCTAACTTGCTTTTTTACTAATTTTGTAGACCTGGATTATTAGATGTAGTGTAAAAGCCTGATAAACAAACAGGAACATTTCCTTAGAGTTGCAGACTACCTCGTTTGATCAGAGCCTGTAGATGGCACACAGCCACCTGTTATATAATGCAATTCAATATTAATACGGTTCATTGGTTTAATGTTAATGTATGCCTTTGATTATTTTGTACTTAACCTAAAGCAACAACTAATAAGTAACCACAGATGTAGCAGTGTCAGTTTTTATTGGACTATAGTGTCTGAACCAGAAAGCTGTCAGCTTCAAAGGCCTTTTGTGCCTGTGAAGGTTTGTCAGTAATCCAGGTTATGGGATAGGCTATCTAGTAAAAGTGAGTGAAAGATTTTTGAAATGATGAGGTCAAGAGTTGAAAGTTTTTCAACTGGTAACCAAAAAGTCTGTACACTTTTCTTCAAATGTTTTCTCCCCTTCATAACTGGCTAAATGCTGTTTCAAAACCCTCCCAACAATGCCAGGAATATAATTCTGGTAAATACCAAACCATGCATGATTTGTGTGTAATTATAGAATATAAACTCCTCTGCAGGTCGTTAAAACCCCAGAAACAATATTGTACATCCTGGCCAAAGGCAGTTGGACGTGCTGTGTGGTCTTGGAAGGAGCGATTTGTAGGGGAAGTTCTTCAGTCCTTTGTGAGTGACTCACGCCTTATGAACACAATAAGAGTAGAAATTGAGTTGCATTTAATTGCTCAATAGCACACAAGTAAGTGTATGAAGGCTTAATATGCAGCAAGCACAAGTGAGTCATATGTGCTCATGTGTTCCCAGAAACATGGTGGGGAGACAAGAGAGTGACATCAGCACAATGGCTGTGCCACCCAACCAACAAAACAGAACAAACTATAAAGGGATGCTACTCTTTGTATATAGTTTGTTCTTTTTGTGTAGATTCTTACCAGCTGGTACAAGCAAGGATATATATATACTGTACTTTCTGCTTTGTTGCATCAGCAGTCAGTCTCCTCCTGCTACGCTCCACATTACCCGTCCAGATGGTAGCACAGGTTATTTCACCTGAGAAATGTTTACAGTAGTGAATAATGTGGACTAACTATATGTCCGTAATATATTGAATAAGATCACCTGAAGACGTAGCTTGTGATGGAAATGATATTTGTTTAGTGGTAGCTAAAAAAATCTTGTGGCCTTAAATCTTGGTTCCAGCACTGTTGTCATTGACGTTATACTCTGTGATTTCAGATTAAACAACCTCAGGTTTTCTCTCTAGGTGGACTGCAATGAGTGGTCACAGTAGGAATTTCTTTCTAGGGCAGAGTATTCAATCATCTTTAATAGTGGTTTTGCCTTGGAGACACAGACCCTCTCCTGCCCTGACAGCTCCATGGTGGCATCATTGAAGGATGACAGCACACTGAAGCACTCACCTGTATTGTTCCTCTGCAGTTGCTGGGGGATATAGTTTGTTGTCATGCCGGGGCTGAGCCAGTGGCTTGAGCCGATGCTGCGGTCCGTGGAAGGAGCTGTTCCAATAGGTGTCCACATCCAAGATTAGTGTAGGTGGTGCTCATCCCACTTGTTCTTATACCTGTATACTTCTAGCAGGTAGAAGCTTCATTAGGAGTATATCTGTCAGACCAACTACATAACAAACTCAAATAATTAGAGCTGTGATTAATCATTTTAGCAACATTTTAAGCAAATATACCTAAAAGTCACTTTTCCCAGTTTCTAATATGTGAATATTTGCTGTTTTCTGGTCTCCTATGATAGCAAATGGAGTCAAACAAAACGAAACAAAACAAGACATCTTAAATCTGATGGCCATTGTTCACTGTTTTATAAACCACAATTTTAGACAATTATGAAATATCTGACATTTTGTAGACAAAATTATGAATTGATTCATTAAGAAAACTCTTTGGCAGACTAATTGATAATAATAGTTAGTTGCAGCTCTAATGGTTAGAATAATAGTACAATAATATTATGCCTTTGCTGCATGTGATTCTGGTTAGGACCACTTAATGACTCAAGTCAGTCAGTACATGATCTAAATATTTGAAGCAGCATGTATTACTATGCATGTGACGTTTTCCCTGATGACCCACTCCTCCATGAGAGAGGCTCTGGTATGACTCTTTTCTTTTTGGTAATTTTCCCTCTCCCAAAACAAAAGTGTTTAATTTATGGTCAACTGCAAAACAGCAGATGCGTCCATACTCATGGTGGAGTGGATTATTTTGCGGTCCCCATTAAAGCCTGAAAAGGAGAAAAGGATGGATTGTCCAATTAATGTTTTGTCTACTC
The DNA here is from genome assembly GCF_905237075.1 of Dicentrarchus labrax. Lineage (NCBI taxonomy): Eukaryota > Metazoa > Chordata > Actinopteri > Moronidae > Dicentrarchus > Dicentrarchus labrax. The sequence continues at coordinate 16,455,745 of NW_026136704.1, forward strand.
TACCCAAGCACACATACTATACATAGTACACAAGCCTTTTGGGGGTAACATAATTAAGGTCCAGTGCACAAACTGCCTGAACCCCTCATCTTTTACAACTGTAGGTCTGCAAATAAATATAAACACAGACTCCATCCTTTGTGTTCTGCTCAATACAAATCCCTTCATCTTCTTCCTCCTCCATTTACTGCTAAATTACCACCATACCTCCACATTATTGCCCCTGGCAGTAAAGAAGAGATTAGCCATCACCTGGCCACAGTGGTCCATCTGGTTTCTGACTGAAAATGTAGCTTATTTCAGTGCTTTTTCCCCGCCTGCTAATAAGAATGTTGCCAGCTGTGATATTGGCAGAAAAGCTGTCTGCTGCAGCCGCAATACCACAAATTTGATCAAACATAATCACAAGCAAGGGCTCATAAAGTTGCAACCAAACAGAGAGAAGGAAGAAACCCAAGCAATGTTTCTAGGAAAAAATATCCAGATGCTAAAAAAATCTTCTGTTATAACCTCTCAGTTGCTTCTATGATATTATTATTATTATTATTATTATTACTATTTTATAGTCACATCCACAGCTGTAATGTCAGTGTCATGACTGTAGATGTATTTATTTCAGTCCCCACTCTGCCATCAAAGGAGATCGATTAATGCTATTGGTTTTGGTGATACATGTGCGGGTAGTAACTGGCATTGTAACCCAAATTTGTGAAATTACCCATCAGTAGCAGAAACTAACCTTTGTTCTCGATTGAGGCTTCCAGTGCCATCATCATCATCATCATCATTAGAAATAACCCATGAGCACACAATTTTCTCATTATGTGTGATGTACTGTAAACACATTATACTGGAACTAATATGTGTGTATCTGTTAATGTGGTTTTACAGAAGGTGGCTACAAAAAAGGGCAATCCAGAGCGACATATCTATTTGGTATTACCAAAAATGGTGTACAGTATATATGTACAGAAATCTTAAGGTGTGTATGTGTGTGCATGGTGGGGTTTGTTGCTAATATTTGTCTCATTAGGGATGAGATGTATGATCCTGGCCTCACTAATGGAAAATGATAGGCCTCATCAGTTTCCAGCTCTTTTCCTCCGCTCCCCTCGTTCTCTCAGCCATTTCCTCTTCCCCTGCACTCAGCAATAAGCTGCGCATCTAATAACCAAATGAGAATCTTTAACTTAAACTTGTATACTGTCACCCACTGTAATTTCAATCACCCCATAGACACAGAAAATAGTTTGCCTTAGGTTCAAACAAGTGAGATAAACGCACAGTTCATAGAAAGCTCACGTTTTCTAACTACATTTATTTTCAGCTAATGTCATTAGCAATGCACCATTTAACTTGGTTAGCAAAAAATATTCTGCCAGTTAGACAAAATGGAAAAGTACGGTAGTTTTCTTCTTGATAAACGCTAAAATGTACCAAGAAGAAAGTCTGTGAGACACTGTGGTTCCATTTGAAGAATTCAGCAGCAGAGTTTTACTAAATCTGTCAAAATTACTTAAATGAAGCCTAAAGCAACTAGACTATTACAGCACCACACTTAGATCATTTAATTTTATGGCTCTAGTGTAACAGCTTGTTGGCATCATGAAATTGCATAACAGTAACGCTGTCTCACTCAAATACGTATGCGCGAAGGATAAAGCCAGTGCCCATTCACTCATGCTTCCTCATAATTCACAATAAATTTCCACTCTTCAGTAAATAAAGTTACTATTTTGTTGCTCGTTGAGGTGAACATAACGAGGACTCCTCCATTATTTTGGTGTTCTTTTTCTGCTTCAAACATTCAGTCTACAACTCTGAAATCGTCTATTATCACTGTGCTCTGTAAATGAATGAAATGTGTGATGTCAATTACAGCATTTTAGAAGAACTTCCACCAACATACTCTAAATTTGCATCAGAAAATTCAGACTAAAATATTTAGATTTATTTGAAACATAATGTTTAACATGTTTTGAGAAGCCTTTTGTTTTATTGCCTGTTACCAGTGAATACAATGCTTCAAGGTGAAAATGTCAATTGACTTCCTTTGCATCCTGTTTTTTTAAATGTTCTTTATTATTTCTAAACAATCAGTGTGGTAACATGTTCTCAAACTCATAGAAATACTACAAACTGTTATTTTTGAATATTTCTTTCTTCATGTTACTGATCTGCCAATGATACTTTCTGTGCATTTCCCAGAGGCAGTTTTTATGACATACTTATCAAAAATGGCCTCATGGATATGTGCCACAGGTTAAAAATAAGTCTGACAAATGTCCCCAATCTTAAACCTAGGTTTCACTGCGTGTGTTGGGGATGATAATATCACATGGGGTTAGAAAAAGGATGAGCATTGGGAGGATTTTATTTTTCAATTTGATTATTTAACAATCCCTTTACAAATCCCTTTGATAAATAAAGGGTTGATTTTGTAATTGTTCTCCAAACTAATTGAATGTGACCTCAGCATTTTATCAATAATTATAGCAAGAGGACAAGGTGATGCCTTGGTGACTGTACCAAGTCTCGCTACTGCCGAGGGTTCTCTCAGCACACAGACCAACAACAGGGATTAATGAACAAGACAAATTTATTCTTTTGTCAGCCGCACACACTATTATCACACATCTTAGCCTGCTTCCTAAAGTCCATGAAGGTCTGCTCCGATTGTGTCTTCTCTGTCATGTGTGTCAGCCTCCAGGTCCAGCACACTACTGCCTTAAGAGAGGTGAGAGTGATTACTCCATGAGTACCAGCTGAGATAATCAACTCACCTGGCATTGCTCTCGCAAGCCTTCCCCACACCTCTCTCCTGCAGCTGAGTGCAAACCACACCCAGCCTCCACAGTGACACTGCAGTAAAACCCATACCAGACAACCATGTTTTTATTACAATTTATCACTGCAGAAATCCCAAATTATGTTCCTCATTCTACTGTGTACTTAAAAGTTGAATTGGAAGTACAACAATTTGCTACAAATAGGTACATTTACGTCAGCCACATTAGTATGTGCTGAAGGAATGATATATTACTCAGAACAGAAGGGTAAATGTGTCATTTTGATTTAGAAGCAAGGTACAAGTCATTTACAAAAGTAGTCACATTTTTATCACTTGAGCAGTAGATAAAGTTCCCAGTAATAGTTTTAAGTAGGTTATCAATAATCTCTGATGGATTCTGTAGAGTATTAATTCTGGGATTTGTCCTTTTTCGTAGAGCACAAACTCTAGGTCATGCCTTTATTGGTCATGTGGAAAAAAGATTAAAGAAAAATAGATACCATCATTTACCCTCCAGGCATCCTCGTCTGCTCTCTGCCGCTTCCCACATATTTTGCCTGTATTTCTATTTCTTATCTGATGACTTTTGATTTGTTACTGTGTGTTTTTGTGTCTTTATACGTGTGTGTGCGCACAGCGTGTTCGTGGCACTTAATTTCCATATTGGTGACAAGGGTGCAGCTGCAGTGTGTTGGACCGGTTCTAATAAGCAGGGCAACAGTAAGTTCTGGATAGGCTTTAGCTAATTGTCTCATTTTTATTCAGGCGTCCAATAAAGTTTTAAAGTGGCAGCACAAAGCCACTGACCCATGAGTAAACAAAAACACACAGACACATCCACAAACACTGTTAAAAAATGAGAGGTACGTAACAACATACAGACACACAAGACATCCAAATAGGATAGAAGAATTAAGGCATACAAGCACACAACAACAGTGCACAAACTTGCACACACAGTTTAGATATTGCAAAATGTAGAATAGAGAGAATTAAAATGTGGGCCTTAAAGTTTGTTGCTCTACTTCTATCTATGAAGACGTGTCATCTGAGTATTAGGATATCTAGAAGTCAAAAGCAACTGGATTTTTGTTATTAGCCAATATAGAGCCGTGGCTAGCTTGGTTAGGCAAGCCACACAGAAACATGGCCACGAATGTGCTTCTAGTGACTGTAGAAGCTCACACGGACAACTCTCTGTTTCCAACATCTCAAGTGGGTGTCAGGTGGATGATTTATGTATGTGCGGATTCGGATGAACTTGAAAACAATTTAACTGAATTTAACTTTTTAAACCATTTGATTTGCACGAATATTATAATCCATTTAAGAATTATTCAGCATTATTAAAAATTTAAGAATTAAGTTAATCAAGTAGCATGATATTTTTACTCACGTCCTTTAGGTAAATGCTTATCCCCCTTTCAGTTCCATGGATAGCGTCACACACCAGACGTGCCAAAACAATTATGATGGTGTCGTCTGAAAGCTATTCACATATGGAATTAGATTTGTGCCAAAAGAAACAAACAAAAATAGGAATTTGAGAGAACATAAAACTAATTTCAAAATAAAACTTGCTATCAAATAATTTGTCAAATAGTGTAAAATATTGACATTATTTTGTTTACGGTTCCCTCTGCTTCTCTCTCTAAGCTCAGACTTTTGCTCTCATTCTCGGCTTTGCGGTCTCTCTGCTCTCTCTCATTGCGTCAAAAACTGATTAGCCAATGGGGGCTCTGCTGATAAAGTCCGCCCACCCGAGAGGTTTGTGCCAAAACTGCAAACAAATAATCAGCGAGCGCAAACGAGCCGAGTCAGCGCAAAAGTCTGAGCTTAGAGAGAGAAGCAGAGGGAACCGTAAACAAAATAATGTCAGTATTTTACACTATTTGACTAATTATTTGTCAATTAATTATTTGTCAATAAATTTTAAGTTTTAAGTTTTATTTTTGAAATTAGTTTTATGTTCTCTCAAATTCCTATTTTTGTTTGTTTCTTTTGGCACAAATCTAATCCCATATTCACAGAGCCATAACTCTGCATTAAAAAAGTATGCGCTTCAAACAACCAAAGAGCTAATGGAACAATGAGAAGAAAACACTGAATTTGTAAAAAGAAAAGAAACCTATTAAGAATGTATGATCGTTAAACATTTAGAAAATGCATAATACAGTTCATAAAAATATCAAGAATACTCATCTCTAATGCAATATTCACAGGAAATAATCTCCTTAAATTTTGGGGAAAAAAATAAGGAAAAAGTCTGGGGACCATGATGATTATGTCACTTTTGGCCAATTCCCAGGACGATGCTTGCTCGTGCCTACGGATGTGTTAGATCAGTGTATTGAGTGTGAGCATGATCAACAGGATGCTGACTGCTGTTCATTTAATGGCCACTGGTGTCATTATTAACAACAGTTTTCTGAAAGTTACATATAGAACCTTTTAATAAACTACATTTAATAAAAATAGTGACGCTATCAAGTGTGTAATGACATAATAAGAACGAAGAGTGTCTTCCTGTGAGGGCTGAGGGTTAGATGGCAGTTAAGAGCAGTGGAAAGACCAACTGAGCTCTTTCGGTTAAAACTATAAACCAGCAGAGAAAACACGACATCAAGAAACTGAGCTACCAGAGCCAGGTCTTTCTATGCCTTGTATTTCTGTACTCGCAGACGCACAGGAAGAAACTAATAGGAAACAAACCCAGACGGGCTCTTGGAGATACATTATGTTTGTATGAGTCATTTCCAGTCATTTGGCTCGCCAAACTGGCTTTCTGAATGATGAAAACAATGGAATCATTTGTGTTCTGCTTGTTAGACTCTTCCCACCATCACTTTCTCTGAATTTTCTGACCACACAACACCACCACTCTTATTTTCATTCTCATTTCCCTCTTGTCTCCCCCACTCCCCCTCTTCTTTCAGGTTTAGGCTACTGTCTCTATACCTTTCCTCTCTCTCTCTCTTTGTATCCCTGTAGGTGTGAGAGAGTGAGACAGAGAGAGATGAAGCAGCTATATTGACCGGTTGACATTTCTAAAGTTGACAAATGTCCTGCTGAAATAACATGGAATCACTCAGCCTTTCTCCCACATGGTACCCCATTTATTCATTGTAACACATTTGCCAGAACAGAACAGCCTCCATACACAATATATAGCAACCCTGAATGCTCCTTATAAGATTGACCGGTATGTGGTTATTTACCAAAAAGTATCAACCCAGCTAGCATTTTCCTTAGTTGCTCACCGACTCCATGATTCCCAACAAGGTGTGTATCCCAGGAGATATTTTTCTGTTGTCAGGGGGATAAAAGGCGATCTTGTAGAGTAGCTCAGCTACTACAACCAAAATTAATTAACTATTTCTTAAAAAAAATACATCCACATATTGTGTCAGCTATAATAATTAATGTATGTGTTATTGCAATTAAGAGTGCATGAAACGTAGTTAGCAAAAGAGCATAGGAGATGAAATAGTAAGCTAAAGGCAATGGACAAACTATTCAAATAGTTCACTCATGGTAATGGAGAAATGGCTGGAACCTCCAGTGTTTGCCACAACCTCTAGTTTTAGTTTGAATGCAAACTAAACAGCGACAGTTCAATTGTATTTATATGAGGGATATATTTGATTTTTATTTCTTTTTTGTATGAGTTTTGAGATCCAACAGTGGTTGGAGAGTATTCAGATGCTTTACTTAAGCAAAACTAGTAATGCTACATGCTAAAACTACTCTTTGTTACTACTGAAACATTAAAATACATGCAGTAGATAAACTGTAAAGATACAGTATATCACGAGACAGTTATAGGACCAGTGTGAAGGATTTAGTGGCATCTAGTGGTTAAGTTGCAGATTGCAACTAACTGAGCACTGCTGTGTCTGTATTTGATGACCTGTGAATGAGAATGGGCTGTGAAGTGTGTGGGAGAAACTATGATGGCCACAAGACTTTATAAAGTGATTATAATTTTGTTTAACTTAAAGCCTCTCCACACCCACACAGGTGTTTTTACTTATGTTACGTTATTAGAGCTCTTTTCTCTTCTTACACCTGACTAGAGGTCTACTCAGCCTGGGTAAAAGAAAACAACTGGGTATGCAATGCCTTTCATTTGCAAGATAGCTAGTAACTACAGGGGTCATGTATAAAGGAGTAGTGGAGTAAAAAGTACATTAATAAAACAAAGTATTGAAATGATGTGAAGTAGAAGTTTGAAGCATCACATAAAAATATTTAAGTAAAGTACCTCAATACTTAAGAACTGTACTTCAGTAAACATACCAAAGTCCACCACTGCCTTCCAAAATGATTTTATCTTTTATTTGGAATAAATTCCCAGTTGTTGAGCTGAAAAAAAAATGCTCTGAGTTGACAGAAATCCTTAAGTAAAATACTGAAAACAGTGGGTTTTTTTTCCACAGATAACATTTTAGGCTTCTATTCTGTCCGACCAGTAGATATGTTGATCAGTAAAATTGTGTGGTCATTTGTTGGATTTATGTTTGTAATGTCTTTAGTCACAGATTTATTTCTGATTCACCACAAATGAGCATAGAATCGAAAGTAAAGCATTAACACAGTTAGAGAAATGAGAAATAGCTGCATTAAGGAAGCTGCCACAGACCAGCCGGCCACATGACAGGGTGGCCTGGACATAGAGTGACATCTAGTGGTGACAAAAGGGAAACATCCAGTTATATTGTAGTGTGACAGAGGTAGCAGTTCCCCACATGCACATCAAATTGTCAAATGTAAAGTGCAGGTTTTATGAGGTTTAGTCCAATGTTGTTGTTGCTGTTGTTGTTGTTTGGAGTGTATGGTTACTGAGGCAAAAACACAATATGAAGAGATGCAGACAGGCCTTTCTCTATATAGCCAGAGAACTACCTAATTGGTTTAAATTCAGTATTTCATTACATTTGAACATTTCTTTTAAGTTCAGTACAGTTCCAAAATTGTTCATGTTTATATTGTTTGACATTACAATAATGAGTATCTGACCTGACCTTAAACATACAGTACATCTTTGTCTGCCATAAAATAAACTCAATCTTTCACACCCCTTGCCATGTATAAAGAGCTTTCTGTTTCAGCTTGATGGTGAATAATTCTCCAATCTCTCTCTTGGCCGGGCTTTTGGATTTCAGTCTCGACTCGTTAGCTTGTTTGGCCCAGAGAACCGGGATTTACAAATCCTTCTTGCACCAAATTGGCTCTCGAACCAAGACAGCTACGTCAACCAGAATCCCTAGTGGTGGCCATTACTCAAAACTATTCATACAGCAGAGACACTGAGCAGAATGGGAAAATGATTTCAACATTGCTGAGAGGGAACAGCTGCAGCATTCTGCTGTTGGAGGATGACAGATTTCCTCTTCCCTCTCACTCAGTCTCTCTCACTTACTCTATTCTACAGTTTTGCCTCTCTCTTCTTTCACTTCTTCTTTTTTTTCTGTCGCATAGTCCTTATTTCAGCCCACTCATCTTATCTGCCGCTCTTTCTCTCTCGCTTTTGATTCCAAATATCTCTCTCCACTCCACACACACACACACACACACACAACAGTGCGTGCACACACAAACACACACAGATGTATACACACAATAACACAAAAGGGAACCCGACTCTGGAAATGCATTCCCAGGAATATTAGTCCAAGGAATTTTAATAGGGCCCTTTCACGTTTTAGCTTTGCAAAAAAACAACTGACATGCTGTTCGCAAACAGAGTGGAACAAAGTGCGCGCTACTGAGTCTGCATGTGTGTATCTTTTAACAGCATGAACTGGTTGTGACCAAATGTCACCACAAGAGCGGATATTCAGAGGTTAGGCTGTAAAAGCTGTCATTTGTGAGTAAGAATTGAAGTCATGAGTGTAATTTTCTGCCATTAAGGTCGGAAAATCAGCATTAATGGTGAGCTCTTAGCCGTTAAAGATCTGTGTGTGTGACAAGTTACTGAATCTCTAAATAACCACATACATGTGGAAACTGCTGCCTAGAGGGAGAAGCCTGAAGATAAAATGACCTGTGGCATTCAGTGAAAAATGCGGACTGGGACTTTGTAACAGACTGGAAAGAACAACTACAGTATGTTGTGTGCTTTGACATACATTCACTCACACACGCACGCACACGCACGCACACACACACACACACACACACACACTCACTCATATACAGAAACCACCATTTAGGGTATGATTTCAGAGCATTGAACTCATTTAACTCCTCCCCTTTCTGACTGTGTTTGTGTGACTGTGCATGTCAGTTTGTGAACATGCTTGTGTGTATGTACTATGTAGTGTGTTTGTGTGTGTGTGTGCGCACGTTAGTGGAGCCACATCTGGAAACAATAGAGCAGTAGATGCTGTCACTTTCCCTTTACCTCAGGCTTTTGAGTGAATTCTTAAACAAACACTCAATTCACTCACAGTAAATTACAGGAAGGCAATCTGAGCTGCAGTCTTAGATATTTGGACTCTCCCTCTTTTGCTCACACACACACACACACGCACCCACACGCACGCACGCACACACACACTCAAGCGTGCCCGGTATTAATCAGTTTCTCCAGAACCATTTTACCCCTGCGCTGGTAAATTACAGCCTAGCATGCATTAAGTGTAATTGTAAAACCAAATTACAACAAATTTTGAAGTGAGAAGAGGTGTGTGTGCTCTTGGGAATGTTTCTGTGTGTACTGTAAGCGAGTGTGTGTTTGGGAGGTTGTAAGTTCATAGCTGATGAGATGTGATCGACGGTACAGTATGTTTACACAGTATAATCACTGTGTTTCCACTGTGGATTCAAAACAAATTAAGTGGTTATGGAGCTTTTTCTTATCCTAACCCAGAGTAACTGTTAAAAAGAAACGCAAAAGAGGTCAAAACAGAGTCACTGCTGTATAGATGTGTAGAGTTAGCTGGTTTAAGAGGCTGCAAGCAATTATTCAAGAGCATCAGCGGCTCATGAAGAGCCAACACTTCATTTGCCTCATCAGACAAGAGGTGGCAGCATTGTTCAACCCATTAAATGAACACAACTGAGAGCAGATGGACCCAGAACTCATTCATTCACTCACACTCTCAACTGCCCAGTAGTGGCTTGTTAGAGACATGGGAATGTCTATACACGAACCCCTCACCTTTAATGCCTGCTCTGAATCTATGACACCGACTAGATGTTGAAGCTGACGCGATTAGTCGATTGACAGGGAATTAATCAGCATTTACTTTGAGAATTGATTTATCGTTTGACAAGCAAAAAACACCACACCAAACAAATGTGAGAATTTGCTGCTTTTCTTTGTCTATGTGATAGTAAACCAAATATTTTTAAATTAATTTTTTAATTACTCTGGACAAAAAAAGGCATTCAAAGATTTTACGTTGGGCTTTATGACATCGGAATGTCCGTTTTCACTCTTTTCTGACATTTTATAGGTTAAAAGATCAGTTAAAAACAATAAATCTACATATTGATTATGAAAACAATAATAAGTTGCAGACCTATTGCGCACACACACACATAAATTGCATCAACATATTGGAAACCAAAAAGTTTTTATTTATCATCTTCTGATACAAAAGTATTTTAAATAACAAACAAGTTTTACAAGGATAAATTAGCAATTTCTTTATAATACACTGATGACATCATCAAGACAACAAGATTTCTACACAGAGGAACAGTCTCAACCTTAAAGGCTTCAATCAGTGTTGGGGAACCGCTCCCCCAACATTGATTCATATCTGGGCTTCACAAAAGCATTTACAAATCTGTATCGCCAGTGGTTCTCAATCTTCATTAGGCCGTGGCACATGCTCGCCATCTGTAAAAGGCACAACTATTCAGTGATTGTTTGGAAATGTCACCTGAAGCTCAGTGTGGTCATACGAGAGGAGAAGGCCAAGACATTAAGACAGTTTAAGAGGGAAACTGCATTAGCTCTGAGGGGAGGTGGTCAGAGGTTAATTTAATTCACTTTGACTCAATGTAATGTTTGTTTTACTTTGGAAATTTAATAAGTGTGCCATGGTGTGCTGGTTTGAGAAACACTGGCTTTTCAGGGTTCTGGGGTTCGCCAGGATTACCAAAAGTATCTTTGAATGCAATTAGAGTACTGTTACACTTAACATATTTTGGAAAACGGCATCCCACACCGAAAAAACAATATTCTTTCCCATTCTCAACATTGAGTAAAAAAATAGCTGTGAATGGCTGCGTGAGGCACTATCTGGTTTCAAGTGGGGCAAAGCTCCAAATTACTCAAGCCCTTATACATTTAAATTGCCCAGAACCAAATTTCCTTCACTCTACTTACATGTAGAAGGCGTAATGTGACTCACGCCCCAAATATTATACATTCAAAGACTGAAACGCAAGAGCTTTGCTAGATAGATTGTCAGGCAAATATAAGGAACACAGGAGTGGTTGCAGAATTTGGTGAATGCTGCAGTTAGACATGATGGACCAGGAATAATTAAAGCTTATAGTATGTTCTATAAGCAGATATTGAGAGAGATTAAAATAGTCGCAGTTGCCTTTTATCAGCAAAATGCACCGCTGGAGACAGTGAATATAAAGTAATAGTCGCTATTATCCATGAAATTCTGAAATTTACAATAATCTTTTCCAGGGACGACTTGATTGTCTGGGAAATGAGCCATGATGCAGTAGACAAGGTTAAAGAGAAACAGGCAGGCAGTGGGCCAATGAGAGCATCAGACAAATGGGACAGACATACAGATATGCAGGCTGAGTTGACACACCAGTTAATAATGCCAATTTCATTGTGCTTCTGTGATGGCTTCATCAATCTGAAGTGAAGTAAGAATAAACTGAGCGATGCATGCAAAAAGGCGGCACAGAGACAAAATTAGTCTCTTATTATTGGTGTTTCCTTTGGTGATAATGATCATAACTTATTCCTACAGAAGCCGGTGGATGAGATTCATGGGAACTGATTCATATGTGTGTATACCTGTGTACATGCGCATATGTCTGCGACAGCTCTTTGTTATTGCATAATGTCTTTTTTGGCAAGTGATTGTCTAATAACCCCTAATTCTTGAACCTGCCTTGGGTCCGATGTTTTGAAAGAAAGGCAGAGGGAATAATTTAATTTCCTGGATTTCATGGTAACTTGACAGCATATACAGTACAGGGTTTCCAAGAAGACTGCACACATCACTGGAAGTTAGCTGAGCTTCTCATGGGCTACTGAGGTAAAACACACAGGCCTACATTTCCCAGAAACCTTGCCGCTTCCATGTTTATGGGTCAATAAAAGGCACAGCTGGGGTACTCCCAGGATTCCTTGTGGTATGACTTCATAGCTACCACACACTGTACCTACAAATGTCCAAAACAGATTAAAAAAATAATCTCTCATTATGTCTTCAAATAATTGTACAAAAAGTGATTGTGAATTGATTTTAACTACAGAGTTATTCTTTCTGCACCATTCATACTGAAAACTGACCAAACTCTCCCTGTTAAAGGCTCTCTGCACATTAACGTACTGTGTAATGATTTGTTATTAGTCCCATTACCACCATCCTTGGTAATACACTTGTGACAAGCACAGACACTTCACATATTGTATATAATTCTAGTGCATTATTGCAGCTTAGAGCCAGTTTCCCAAAACTTTCTGAGCAATAAAATCACCCGATCTTTTGTATTGTACAAAAAGTAATAATTTATAAAAAAAAAAAAATTGTATACTGTTCAAATGTAAACACATCACAGATTTAAGGCCATATTTGATATGTTTTCATCAGATTAATCACTTTTGGTCTGGTGTTTAATTGTTTTGTTTTTTATCTTCCCGTATGGACATGAGAACCTACGGGAACTTCAGTTTTCAGATGCTTTTGGGAAACGTCAACCTACATCTGTATGATGTCTGCACCAGGACCCTCCAGTGTAAAATTCAAAACTTCAAAAGACCCTTAAAAGACACAACGGTATAAGGATTACTGTATCCAGCAGGTTCCGTCTCTTCCTGCTGAGGGCTCTGGAGAAAAGAGAGACAGAGAGGTAGACGTGGTGCTACACAGCTTATTGGTGTATCTGTCTGCATATCGATGCTTCTGTTCTGCCTTTCCCGTCTCTCTTACTCCTTCATTTTTTGCTTTCTCTGTTTCTCTGGGCAAAAGAAGTCTAACAGAGGTAGAGAGGCTACTGTTGCTACTTGTGTTCGACCCAATCCTCCACTTAAGAGGCACAGGACGGTTAGAGGGGGATGAGGCATGCTTACAGACTCTCAGCGAGCTTTAATGATGCCATTACATCCAGTGGCTTCCTTGAGAAACTCCTGCTTCGCTCCTTTGCCACATTGCTCATCTCCCTCTCATCTCTCTTCTCTGCCCACTCCATCTTTCCTTTGGCAGAGTCAGTTTGTGAGAGAGGAGCAGGTAGAAGTCCATTCCTGTACTTTCTCCTCACACCACTGTCTCGTTACCTTTCCCCGGTTTGATCCAGCCCTCGCCTGGTGCCCTTTTGCCCCCTCGGCTCGCCCTGCTGTCCCTGAGCAGGCGGGCGGAGCAGCGCTGCCAGGTGTGGAGGGTTTTTGCTGACCAGATCCACATGCCTGATGTGATGCCTACAAGCAGTGACATGAAGATTCGCAGCATCTCCGATGCCACATATGAGTCTCGGGGACTGGCCCTGAACTCCCCCCAGTGAGAGAGCTGGTAGAGGTAGCAGCCAATGACAGTGGATGCTGGGACGGTGTAGAGAACAGAAAACACTCCAATCTTCACCATTAAACGCTCCAGCTTGTCTGTTTTAGCACCGTCCTTCTGCAGATTGGAGCGGATCTTGAAAAGAGCCACTAGGCCAGCACAGATGAACAGAGTGCCTGAGGTTCGGAAAGGAAAACAAAATTCATATAAGGACCATCAGATAGAGAAAGCATAATGACAGTCATTTAAAGCAATAAAAAAGAAAGATTGTACCTGTTAAAGGTATTAGTATATGATATATAGGTATAAGCACTCTATTTTTAGTACAAAGAGGTAAGGCTAGCTTACAAATAGATAAAATGATTGTACTATTATGTTGTAATTACCTATTAGAAGGTATGTGGCTAGTGGTGCCACCACAAAGCCTGTGAGTGCCTCCTGCTGCTGGTTGCCAACATAGCAGAGTCCCGTCAGGTCGTCTGCATCCACCAGTCTCATTATGAGAATGACAATAGTTTTAACAGCTGGGATGGCCCACGCTGCTATGTGGAAGTAGGAGCTGTGCATTTCAATAGCCTCGTGGCCCCACTTCAGTCCAGCAGCCAAGAACCAGGTGAGGGTCAGGATCACCCACCTTAAAGAAGAAACCAAGACAAGTGAGACAGGAGTCAAAACTTAACTATGTCCTCTATATAACTTTATAAGAAACAGACAGATACACATAGTTTGCTATTTTAATTCTCTCATCATGACACCATAGAGTAAAGAGTCACTGTCATGTTACTCTTCCAAAAGGGGAAGGTGAAGACAAACAGGAAAACGAGGGCAAAGTGAAAAGGAAGAAAAAGAGCTGTGACAGCAGTGTATTTCCACTGCAACTGTAATTCAGCACACACTCAAAAAGTGGCTTTTTTTGTTTTTACAAAGGCTGCCTTTGTATGTGGAAATTAATCCATGTAGTACAGAGGTTATGAGACAGGATAGTTAGACTTTAAAGAAAACAGGATGCAAGTCTCGTGTTCCAATTGTTCCCCCAAAGTCCATTCACAACAGTTGATGACAATAGGACAAAGACAAGAAGGACTGATACGATAAATGTGTGTGTGTGTGTGTGTGTGTGTGTGTGTGTACTAACCAGAGTGAGGAAGCCATTCCAAAGAAATAGAGCAGGAGGAAGACTATGGCACAACCGGTGCTCTTTAAACCTTCTTGGACTAAAATCGGTACTGCCGCGGCATCCAGGTCACAGGAAACACGCTCCCTTCCCAGAGTCAACCGCACCTGCAGGAAAGGACAGAAAGTGACAGTGGAAAGAAAAAACAAAGAAAGAGGTAGACAATTTTTTATTAATAAGCCACATTGTCTGTCATCCCTTCACAATCAGACTGAAAATCTGGCTTTTCCATTTTGGCAAGAAGTAGATGATTTAATCCTCAGTATTTAGTGAATTGTGGTTATTATGGTTGTTATGGTTTGTTGAATTTCACAGACGTTTCAGGGAAAATACCCGATAAATCTGTCTGGGGTCAACTTTTCTATCTCATTTATTCCATTTTATTCATTTATCAGGGATGAAGCTCGTTGATCACCAGGAAAAAAACTAAATAATGCTAGAGAGTTAGCCTAGTGGGCTATTTTTAATCTGTTGTCCACGGTTAGTTGTTAAAAAGGCACTTAAAGCAGAAGACATTTCTATCACATGTATCTATAAATATAGGGCATATAAAATTTAAATATACAAAATATATCCCCAAACAAATCCACTTCAATAGGACAATATAATACTGAATCTCCCACTTACCAGGTAGGCAACACTGTACAGATTACAGCACATAGAGAGGAAGATGATGGGCCTTTCAGGGTATGAAAACCGCTGTGAGTCCAACAGAAAGGTCAGGACCGTCAGAGTAGTCGACAGGAAGCACAGCACGGCCCACACGGCCATCCATGCATCCGTGAAAACTTTAGCTCCTCGTCGGTAGAGCCCGCTGTCGTAGCCACACTGGAGTGTGCAGGTCTCGGTCTGTTTCAACCAGGTGTACTGGTCAGGTGCAGATCCCAGGGCCTGACACTCCTCCTGGTGGGGAGGATGGCGAACAGGCTGGTGGGGCGGGTCCTCGTCCCCTGGACCCTCCATACACATGTGGTTGTGGTCGTTTTGAGGTGGGAAGAGGCTGCAGTTAAGCACCTAAAGAGGATACATGATGGGAAATGGCATTTTGGTTGCTGTTAAGGCTGTGACACATGCTTTTTGAACTATTTGTGTGCAATTAAATAGACAGCATTTTGTCTTTACACTTGTTTTTCCACATCACTCAGCCACATCCTGAAGTTATATTTGTTAAGCAGGATGTTCTTGTGATGATGTGACTCACCTCAGGCCAAATGAAGCCAAACTCGTGGAGCACTGGGAGGCATTTTCTCTTCACGGAAAGACACATGCTACCGCACGGACCAATGGGGATGGGAACCTTGTCTGTGCACATTGGTACATAGACCGAGCACAGGAAGAACTGTAGGAAAACAGAGACAGAAGATAAGTTAATTTTGTTCTTAGTATGTTTGTGCAAAACTAAGTATGTATTCTGTCATGAGATTACATAGCATACAGTTAAGAGTGACTGCAGAGCAAGTTTTAAGAGCAGATATTACAATTTTGTGTGTGTGTGTGTGTGTATTCAAATGAGAGAAGCCTGGGAAAATGACAGTATTCTAAAATCAGTTTCAACTTAGACACTCAAAGACCAGTGAGAGTGTAAGAGTTATCTAATATTATGTCCTATTTCAGTGCACTGCTTTTATAGACTTTGTTCCAGTTAAGCAAACAGTGAAGCAGAGGGTAAATCATGTCAGTGGTGTAGCGCTTGTTAAAGAAACAGTGCTGTGACTACCCTGTCGGCCAATCTTTCTATATATTACAGCAGGATTACAGCTGGTAGGTGGCTACAGCATGTACTCGCACATGTGGATCCTCCACCTACTTGCATATACCACTCACTATCCTGCTGCTTTCTCTGCCTTTTACTTTCAGTACATTGCATCACCCCTTTTCTAGTGGTGGGTCTCTATTTTCACTTCTAATAAGAAACTTGACAACCTGAGTCAAAACACCACAGCCAACACTAACCTGCTTCCAAGGTTACACACACACCTCTGTGTCTTTAAAAACAATCTTTGAACTTAACTACACTGAGGGCATGTGCCCTGTAATGCACCATAATCCCCCCTAATCCAAGGCTCAGTTTTCTCTGTCCCATGGCAATGGTTTTGAAATAGATATCTAAGTCAGGGTTATAAAGATAGTGAACAGTCTGAAGTTGCATTCGACGGGTTGAGGTGGTAGTGATGCGAGGGGGAAAAGTACTCTGGGGCTACAAAAGGTTGTAATTTTAAGTGATTTCATGCCTTTATAGTAAAATCAGTTTGAAGCCAGGGTGTAAAACTGTGCCAAGCTCATGATATAAAAATACACAGAAGCAGAAAGTACATTTCACTCGGCTACCTTCAGGTAAAGGAAACTGAGATGCGCCCCAGGAGCTTGGAACGGGTGATAGCCAACTTTAAATAATGAAATGTGTTACAAATGGAGAGTTTCTGTCTTTTTTTTTTTTTCATTTAAAAAATACCAAAATATTTAATGGACCATAATAAGAACAAAATGTTTTGGGCTTTGCAGCCTTGATGCAGCGATAGAGAAAACCCAGCTTGAAATCGGCCCTTGAACGGAGCCCAAATGAAACATGAATCCAAGAAGGGTGTCAAGGTTGGGAAATAAATACACACAGAAACATTATACTACTCTTACTTTCTGTGAGAATTTATTTGCAAAGTAAATATACAAATTGTGCATCTGTGCACCGTGTTTAACCAGCGGTATAAAAACGAAAACCATGATGAATAAATTATATAAGAATTAAAGCTATAGACTCCATTACATACTTACAGATTAGTAATGGTCCTACATTAGCAAAGAAACAAACTTGTCTTTTAATTATGAGTATAAACTGTGATATAATAAATCCTTACTCTGTGTGGGACGTTTGGGATATCAAAATCAGTTATCTGAGTCAAAGGAAACTTGTTTTAAACCCAATTTGTTACACTGTTCTCTGATCAGTATCTGGGTTGTACCACAGCTTTATCTCTGCAAATGGAACAGACTGGCTGACCTGGAGACAGTATTGTTTCACCACAAATAGAGAATCTTTGTTTCCCAGACTGAACCACGCGTATTGGAGTTGTCCCGAGTAATTTGCCGTCCGATTAAATGATTGAAAAAGTTAACAAATGAACAACATTTCCCTCTTTGAGAGCGTGAGTGGAGGTTCTGTTTGCCTGTTGCACATGATCCAATTCATGCAAGGTTTAGGAAAGCAGAAGAAGATATAGATAGGAGAAGATAAGACTTTATTTATCCTAATGAAAAACTGTTGCAGTTGCAGTATGAAAGAGTTTAATATTAAATTAGATGCAATACCATTTCTGATATTTCCCACAGTAACTTACGAGTACTCTACCAGTGAGAGTAATGTAACACATTCTAGGTGTTTTCCCTGACCGTTGGTAACCTGAGTGCTGTCACTTCACTGCTAAGAGCTGCTCCGGTTACTAGTCAGGAAGCCTCCCATTAGAGCAAATGTTAGGGGATATGGTTTCCCTTTCCCCTCTTTAGCGTGCGTGCGTGTGTGTGTGTGAGAGAGAGCGAGAGAGAGGGGGGCAGAGGGAGAGGGGGTATCAGCTAATCTTACAGGACAATTTTCAGCTGGAGGAGAACAGTTTGGTTTTATGCTGCAGTTGCTCCTTGTTCTGTCTGCCTCTCTGACACACATGCACACAAGTGTCTCTTTAGCAGTGTATTAATTTAGCATGTCAAACTAACACACACACACACACACACACACGCAAATCACACACCTCTCCAGAGACGACAGTGGACAAACTTTCATAAAATATTAACATTAAAGAGCATCTGAGAAAGTTGTGTTTGATGTATGATGTGTGAGAAAGAACACATGCCATTAGAGAACTCCATCCACTGACACAAATGTGATCTCAGTTGTGTCACTAGTCTGTTCAGTTATAATCTAAAGTAAAATCTTAGGGACTATGGAATAAGACCAATCTATTTTTTTCTTACATGGTGCATGAGGCAAACAAGCAGCATTTGTCTAAGGACACTGAGGGCACCATTGTTAACCAGCAGACAGTACAGTATGTTGCACTGAAGACTCAGCTGTTGCTGTGTGGGGCATGAACTCAGAATGTCAACTGACAGAGGGGGCATTTTCATTGAAATTAGCATGACAGCCTGGCACAACAGGAAGGAAGACAGGGACACCCCCCCCCCTCCCATCCTTCCTCCACTTATTTTAACTCTGTGGCGGTCAACCTATATTATGCTCCTCATTATCACTGGCACCATCAGTCTGAACAGTTCGATGAATAGTCAACTATTGCTAGGAGCTCCCTGTCATGTGCTCTGGGACCACACTGTTCCCCTCTCTCTCTCTCTCTCTCTCTCTCTCTCTACACATACACACACACAAATATAGCTGACTATCTCAACTCAGCCGGGCCTTTTTGGAGTCCAGGATCAGTGTGCATGTTACAGCTCCATGCTTTTAATAACACACCATCTATTCTATTCTAATATCAGTATACACTTTATGTGTGTGTGTGTGTGTGTGTGTGTGTGTGTGTTTGTGTGTGTGTGTGTGTGTCTCACATCAGTACCTTGAGTTGACTGGAGCAGCCGTACTGTATGAGCGGAGTGAACGTGGTCAGCTGCAGCTCGGCGTCCGACTGCAGCACGTTGCCGACCAGATTGGGCATCTTGGTGACGTTGTAGCCGAGACCCTGGCACATGCTGATGCGGATCGGGTCGCAGGTCATTTCCTCCACCTCGTCGCCGAAAGCCTGCGCCACGCAGAGCGGACCGACCAGCCCGGACAAGACGAGCAAGGCTGCCCCGCTGAGAGACACCATCATCCCGGCGGGCTGAGCGGCTGCCCTCTGGAAATGTTGGCACCGTTATTATCCTCCTCAGATAGCAAAAAAAAAAGAAAAAGTTTTAGGTTTGGTCGCCCTGGAAACCGGAGCTCGTGTTTATAGTCCAGCAGGAGCGGAGCGCGTGTAGTCCGTGCGTTTCGGAGGCTTTAATATCCAACTCCGAGCCATTCAATAGATTCAAATATCCAGAAAGCAGCAGGGAATCATTGCGAGACCTGTGCGTAATCAAAAGTGTCTTCACTTAAATTAATAGGTGCATCTACAGTTTTTTTTAAACAATCTCTACATTAGTATAAATCCCGCGGTCCTCCTTGCGTGGTTTCTCGTTAGTAACTCCGTGTGGAGAAGCGCAGCGCAGCGGTCTCGTTTTGCGCTACTGCCTGCAAGCGTCCAGCTCTAAACTTTATTGTGTCTGTGAGGAGAGACTATTTTGCCCGTCCAGAAGAGAGCCGACCAATCCGTGCGCGGGAGTTGGGTTTCCCTGACCAACCCCTGACCAGAAGGGCGGGATCCAAGAGGAAAAATAGAAAAGCCTCATCTCCTCCCCTCTCCCACTATCCCGTCTCCTCCTCTCTCCTGTCCTTTCCTTCAGCATTCTCGCTACTCCTTGTTTAATTTCCTCTCCTCATCCTCTCCTCTCCTCTCCTCTCCTCCTGCAAAGAAAATCAGCGAGCATTCCCCAACTAATTCTGACAATATCCAGAACCTGTATTTATACTGGCTGGTGTGGCTTACATATGTTTTTATTGGCTGTATTTTTAGAAAATAAGCATCTGAAAAGTAGATTTTTCAGAGAGAGAGAGAGAGAGAGAGTGTGTGTATGTGTATGTGTATGTGTGTGTGTGTGTGTGTGTGTGTGTGTTTTTATTTTATGTTTAAAGTCCCTAATGGTCTTTTAAGCCCGTCTGGAACTTCACCACAGGTTCCACTCTCCTTCTCTAAAGGCCCGTCAGCTCTAAGTGCTCATGACATTGTAATTGAAAGTAGCCCCTTAAGTGATGCTGAAGCATTGGAAATCTGTTTTGCATTGCAATGAATGCACATACTGGATGGGTTTTGTTTGCTCGTGGCACCCCAGGAGAGGACTTCTCTTCTACAGCATGAAACTAGCAGTGAAGAGTGTTGTTTTGGCTTTTCTGTGTTGTGAAAGTGGACTGGGGTGAGAAAGTGCCTGGATTTGTTGCAAATATTTCAGGAGGAGGAAAGCTCAACAAATACTTGATTTGTGTTTTCTTCCAAGTGATTTGCACAATTCTTAGACTGTTAACGCCTCTGCCAGGTGCAATCAGACTCAACCTAAGAGCTCCACGGATCTTTTCGAATAATGAAAGTTTGACCAGAGTTTAAATAAAAATAAAGAATTCAAATAAGCTTCGATTTCAGACCAACAGAGACGTATGTAATACGATTTTAAAACAACTGATTTATTTTAGTTATAGTCAGCTCAACCTTCATCCCAGGACACTGAGATTTCTACACGCCTGGAGTTCAACTGCAACTTCAACATTAGTTACTTTCGAGTGTTGATCCTTTTAAAGCAACTGAATTTGGGCGAGATCATTTGGTATTGACATTCCACACACGCTTATGCACGCAAACACAATAAGGAAGTGCAGCTGGACCCCAGATTTGTTTTGTTTATTTCATCTCAACCATATATATCGTCTTCTGCCAAAAGGCACAAAGCAGAGGACCCAACACAGAAGGTATTAACACACCAAACTAGAGAAATGAGCAGAGTATAGCAAGCTAACAAATTATTTTGTGCACCCATATTAATCCTTTCCATGGCTCTTATTCTTATATGTGTCAGGTATTTCTATGGAGCTGCTGTTGACAAGAGACTCGCATAAATGCGTAAAACGTGAAAACATCAGCAGGAGTCTGGTTGACTGCTCTCATTGTGCTGCTGTGTTTTCCCTCCTGGATTATACTGTGATGTTTAGGCGAATCCAGTGTGACAATTGATTGGCAGCAGCAATGACCTCTCCACCCAGCCAACCCTACCCCCAACACACACTTTTCTGTCTGCTCACACGCACACACACGCACACACACGCACACACACACACACACACACACACACACACACACTCGCATACTCACCATCCCCCTCTGCTGCTCTTTGGCTGAACCTAGGGTCAAAACCTGAAGTAATTAGCACTGAGCTGAAACAATAGAGTGTGCCCTGGAGCTGATGGTTATCAGGGGCGTGGTGTGTGTGTGTGTGTGTGTGTGTGTGTGTGTGTGTGTGTGTGTGTGTGTGTGTGTGTGTGAGAAAGAAGAAAGAAAGATGTGAATGGATGGGAACATGAAGTGGAGTAAACTTGGAACCAAACCAAAGCTCGATTTCAACGACTTGGGTACATTTGAGCAAAGAGCACTTTTTTGGCATCAAAGTGGTGGTAATCAATTAATTAAGACTAATAATTCAACCAGTAGATACAGAGAAGAAGAGTCAGTCAAACAGAGAGAAAAAGGAGGTAAGAAGTTGCAGCAGCATTTTATCAGCCTGAGTCTCCAGCACCCTGCGTCCCCTCTGTTTACTTTCACAGTGGAGTGTGAATAGCAGACAACGTGTTGGAATTGACAGACTAATGGCCATCACACTGAGTGGATAATGACCACAGTTACTCTTTAAGCCATAAAAGCACTGAGTTAATAATCAAACAGGCTTTCCCACTGCAATTGACATTCGGCTGGTAGGTGAAGAAGAGGGGACAGCAGGTTTTAAATGTTTGCAGCTGCATTTAAGGTATAGCTTGAAATAAAGTGACAGATCTATACAGGTCTAAAAAGATACAAGGCCTAAATGTTACATGTATCTGTGGCTGTTTTTAATACTTTTTTATTTTGGTTTTCATGAATCCACAAGGAGTGTACTATCCAGCCATCCTACGTCTTTAAACAAATCACTTTCTGACCAAACCAGCAATCAGCTGCAGGAGGAAATCAGGCTGCCAGTATTCGGGTTAGTGCGAGCATAACATAAACATATGCACCGACTAGTAAATTGATGGTGACTGTCTTTGCAGGCTGCAGTGGTGGTCCGTGGACACAGTAAATATCCAATCAAAACATATTAGAAACATGATGTGGATAGTGGGAGGTAAAGGAGGGTTTAGGAATTTCAGCAGTGCATGTCACTGATGGCAGCGATTGGACCAACTACAGTGATAACTGCTAATGTGTACTCCAATACATTCCCTATCCGTCCTACATAGTATTATGGATTTATCTTTGTTAGTACATAGATGGCTAATGCTTACTCAGACTATTAAACTAGATTTTGAAACGTAACACAAGACACGCAGTGTGACGTCTGTGTGCGAGATTGTTTTGCAGTCCGGTGAGGCTGATTTCCACTGCTGTAGGCCAAGCAAAAAACAGTCAGGGCTTTCTAATTATCTATGCCACACAGTTTCCTCCAACACAACATTCATGTGATTCATTTTGCATGTTGATGCCAACAGAAAGGACTCAACGGTGTGGTTTCCCTTCCCAAATTACCCACCCTTACTAAAATTTTGATGGTTTAATGCTTAAGAGGCCTTTCTTTGAGAAGGACATGTGCCCTGGCTGGCCCGGGATCAAACCCTCCCCACAGTCTTAACTTCCCTAATCCCTCCTCTACATCACTGCCACCTTTTGTTACTTCCACAAAAACACAAAATACATGTGCAAAATTATAGGTACCACATGAATTACGCTGGCTGGGTAAATATAATGAGTGCACACCATCTTTATTGTTTTAAATGTGTTTAGTCGTCAGTTGTAAAAAGAGGATTTCTGGAGAAGAGGCAAGTTAAAGATCCTGAAATTAGATCTTGTTGGAACTCCCTTGATCACAAACTCATATATCAATGTCTACTAAAAAATAACACCTGCTGTCATCTTGGCTGAAAAACACACAGTCTCGGTTACTGCTGGTTTAGTGCTGAGACATTGATTTATGAATATTAATGATCTCACTTGAGCAGACAGCTGTGATCCTCAGTGATGCTAAAATCAGCAGCTACAGTGCTGATATGGGCAGGGCCTGCATCTGTCGCTAATGATTTAATACCAGCTGTTCAAAATTAATTTAGATTTTGTTACTATCTTACTCTATTTTTGGCTGTGCTATGACCATTTAACATCTGTTTAATGGAATGAAAACAATTTGCACAAAACTACAAGGAAGTTGCTTTTGTTACTTAATCATTATCTGTTTGTTTTTTTGAAAAACCACTGAATACATTTTGTGTCCAAGGTTCAGACAGGACAGAGTCAAAGTGCAGCTTTTAACTCAAAGTATGTGGTTCTACTACACTGCCCCTTCTCCTTCTAAATTAATACATACACATGTTAGGTTGACCACAGCCCTGTTAAGGCCAACTTGGTCTTGCTGTGGGAATGTAACCATTCTAACCTTTCAGCTTGGCAGGCAGAGTGAAAGGCAGTACCCTGAAGACAGAAAGAGAGACACAAGTGTGTATCAGTCACCAGATAGCATCTTATGGCTCGATGCCCAATCCCTTAGTCCTTGAAGTGTGGTATTAATAGGCCTGCCAACTCCTTGGAATGGTGTGAGTGTGCATAACTGCAAATGTTCTGCGTGCAGGAGTGTGTGTCTGACTTTACTTCTCTGAATTTGGTATTTTTAAGCTGTGTATGTGAATGCAGGTGTTTGGAAAGGTGGGGCATGTGTGGGAGTATGGGACTCGTGGGGCTTGTGCTATTGTGGGTTGGGGGAGTTTGATAGAAAAGAGTTAGGGGGGTTTCTACAGGTGATCTGTCCCCTCTGGGTCCACAGGCTCACATTACCCTGCTGTAGAGTAACTCACACAACAGCACACACTCTTTCTTAAACTCTCCTCCATCACTGGCTCAATCTACCAATCTATCAGTGCCACTCCCACCCTCCCTTTCTAAAGCAGTCGTCTGCTCCTCTTCTGTTTCTAACTGCAGTTGTAGTTGTGCAGTTTCCAGAGTCCAAATAGGTGAGAAACAATGTTTTCTACTCGCCGTTCTGAGGGCTCTATGTTCTTTCGTTCAGGCACAAAACTGCCTGCTACAAGTCCTTTTTTTTTTTTTTTAACTGCTTGTGCTTAAATGGACAAGGTGATGCAGCAGAGGTTGTTTTTATGCATCAGTATCAACTGATTTAACCTAATCCACATTAAAGGGGAATTAATCTGAAAACAACAGATGTACAGTTCTCCATCTACAGTGCCAAAACAATAGAGTGACAATAAGACTGGGCTGGGAAATTATATACATTTGTCAACTTGTAATATCTCTGGTTGTATTAGGCCAGGGGCCGGGGCTTTTCAATTACAAATTCAATTGCGTGACGTTTAAGAACCAGGAAATGTAGATGGGCCACACATTTTCAACAGTCTATTTAAAACAAAATGTTTAGCTTTGGTGTTTCTCAATGTCGTGTCTCTGAATATGATATTTTTTAACAACCAAAACACACTCTTTGCAAATTAAACACATTGGTTTTATTTGGAGCTGATGGTACAATAAACAAGTACTTGACAGTCCAGGCAGGATCAAACTCTTCACTGTCAATTTTACGTTTCATGGTCAACAGAGACTTATTATCAGTAGAACACTTCCTTACTTGTGACTATTAACAGCCGGGCATATTGATTTGTGAAAGATATGATTGTCATTGTCATTACATCCGTAAACATTCTGCCCGATCAGTAATGCACATGGTCAACTCTCAACAGAGGTGGGAAGGAAGCGAGATGACTCCCTCTTTAGCTTCTTCCATACACTGTATGTGTCGTTACTCATTTAGTCATATATCAGATTTATGTATGCTGGGCCACTGGGAGGTTACTTCAGTGCTGGATGTGGTCGGTATGAGGCCATTTTGTCATTCCTATATTTTATCCATAAACACTGTCTTATAAGCCTTTCCAGAAATTTTACTATATCACAATATAAGTCAATATAATATCATCACTTTACAAAATCACAAATACCACGATTTTATACATATTAGTGTAGCTCTTGGTTTTCTCATAAAAGGTTTTTTTTCATGTTTCAGTTTTGCCAGAAAGGCATACTGGAATATGTTTAAGGGTTTCGGTCCAAGTTCTGCTGGATAATATGATTTCAGACTCTGCAGCTACCTAAAACTACAGCTGCCATGTGATTTTGGCAGCAGTGACAAAGACTCATTGCATATGTTTCAACATGCAAAGGGACTCTAAACTTTTTGAAGGATTTGTTACTGGCAATGGCATGCTAATCCGTTAGACATAAAGACTACAACATTGGTTTAACATGATCAACTTAATTTGAATATGTGTGAGCAGTTACAAATAAAACTCTTCAGTACAACACAAACCTGCTATATGATCATCTGAATGTACAAAAGAGTCAGGAGAAGAATTTAATGCATTGCTCTTAATAATTTTTTTTTTTTCAAATGATGATCATTTCCTCTTTTAACCTTTCCACTTCTTTACACTCATTTGGCATTTCATGAACTTCTGCTATTAAGAGTCTCTTATTTCAGTTTTTTTGACCACATATTTTAGACTTTGTCAGCAAAACATGTCATCAGTGACATCACTGAGTCTATTCACTAGAAATAGTCTCCACCAACAGTCACAGGGTTTGTGTAATTTCATAGTCACTATAGTGTTGGGTGAGTTTCCTAAGAGTTTCCAAAGGTATACAAAGATGCTGCACAAGTCGGTGTTAAAAAGCTAATTGTATAATTTTAATTAATATAAGCTAGAAACAGCACATTGAGCCCTTATCCTCTATCTAAGGGACACCACAGAGAAATAACAAGTAATGCCTTCCTGTTAAGTGTGGCTCTGATTGTGTTTTGCTTTTGTGTCTCACTCTATCTCTCTACACCACGAACGGGCTCGTAGATCATCATGTGAACTAAATACTGGATAACCAGGTAATAAAAATCATCTGGACTACTTGCTTTGTTTTATTTGCTCGTTTGCTTGTGGTTATACACCACTTACGCACTTTAAAAGCATAGTTATGAATGGTCTCAGATGGAGGCCCTTTTAAGAAACATCATGAAATTTTATCTTTGTCTTTTTTTTTTTTTTTTTACCACAGACCAATGGAAAAACACTCTTAAAATGGTGGTCTGCATGGATAATAATATCCAACGTAAAAATGCCTTCAATAACTTCAGCATAATGACATGACCATCACTGCCAGGATATTACCAGGCACCAGGCACCAGGAAGTGTCTCGTCTATTCATTTTTAATTCTATAAGACACTGTTTTGAGTGGTGGCTTTGGCCCAAGGCGGCTCTGGCCTGTTTGGTGACAGGCAACAGAGTACTGATAGATGGTTCCTGTCCATGGCTATAAATCGGCCTCTTGTTGGAGAGTTAACCCCTGTAACCCTGCTCGTCTGTAATGGCAGACTCCCCTCTCACAGCCTAGGGCAGCTGATGAGCTCTTCCCAGAAGTCTGATGAGCAGGTGGTAGCGGTCCAGTTGGGAAGCAGACGGACGTGCTCGCCTCGAAAAAAAATTGTCCCCATCACTGTATACTGCTGCGTGGGTGAGAATTTGGCTCACGAAAGAAAAATAGCAAAATAAAATCATCTCCCATCCATCGAACATCTGCTCCGCCAGCTGAAGGCAGCTTCCTGCGATTATAGAAATGTCACGATAGCAAGGTTTAGCGCATGAAAAAAACCTATCTAGCAGAGGTCAACTAAGTTGGCTGGGCAAACTAATTCAATGGTTGTTGGGGCTGCTGAATGTGTTTCTTTGTGCTGTGACTGTGTTCTTTTGTAGACATGATTCAGAATTAATCAGAAGAGGAATACATCATGTAAAAGCTCAATTATGATAAAGTGTGCACACATACACACACATTCATACTCACCGAGCATGAGGGAGTAGTTCTCCTCCTCTTCCTGACCTTCTGCAGACACAGCTGTTTCTCCTCTCCTCTGACTGGTGACTGGGAAGAGTTTTATTAATGTGCTGTAACTAAGTAACCACATAATATGGATCTCTGCAGCCCTGCTCACGGACTGATTTATCTCCCTGCTCGCTTTGTTTGCGTGTGGGTGGGTGTGCATCTATTCGCTATATGTTGGAACTGTATTGCACGTATGAATACATGCCTTTTTAATGCGCTAATGCAGTGTGAATTTGTTGCTGCAGTCGATTATTCAATTTCAGTGGAGCCTTCAGCATTGCCTGAGAGGGATTAATGAAATACCTCAACAAACATACATTTGTTTTCAAAGACATTAATTTAAGTAACATTTTCAGATACCCAATTAGAGTTGCAAATGTAGATATCATTGCTACAAGTGTCAGGAAAAAATTGGTATCATTTTCATAATATTTTTTCTGGCAAGTCTGAGTGGCTGTTACACTGCATATTTAACTAAGCGTGTTTCCATGAGCCATGTTTTCGCTGTAAATTGCACAAAGCCAAGATACTGAACCTTCTCATGAAAGCATGTATAATTGACTAGTAGGATTACCACTTGACAGACAACTTCTGGGAACCATTCTAGCTTGTGTGTGTGTCCTTGGAACGTAATTCATCTATGGATTCTGCGAGACCACCGTGACGCCACCAAATGAGAATGTAAAACATGCATACACATTATCCATGTATTAAGGGTGTGTGTGTGTTTGTGGGGGGGGTGCATGTTAAATGGACTGAGGAAGTGATCGGAGTGTAGATATATGTGATAAGAGCGTGTATGTGTGTGCGTTTCCCGACAATGAAGTGGAAATGTTCTGTCAACTGCTGTGTTGAAAAGGTAAAGGGCTGACATCCAACATGCAGCTGTGCTTTTGGAGAGACAGAGAGCAAAGAAGTGAATGATTTACTGTGGGGAAGGGAGGTGGGCGCTCTGTTTTTCCTACACAGTAAGAGATATGTAGAGAGGAAAGAGGGAGCGACTGCTTCAGATATAAAGTTGGAAAGAGATGGGACACAGAGAGACAAAAGGAGAAAGCAAAGAAGAGATTCATTAAACAATTTTTATGCAATTTGACTGAAAAACTGTAACCTTCAAGAAGTAAAAAAAAAAAATGAATCATTGTTTTCCTAGTTGTGTGTTAGTGAGCTGTTTTCTACTGCAAACACAACATCATCCGTTTCTCCTTCTGTTTGTTATTCATAGACCTCTGTGCTGACTTCCTTGGCACCTGTCTCTTCCCCGTCTTGTTGCTCCACTCCCTTAAATAGAACTCATGTCTTCAGAGGAAGAGTAAACATTGGCCCTGCCGTGGGAACACAGACAAACACACACACACACACACACACACACACACACACACACACAAGCAAATCTCTAGTAGTATACTAAGTATGTGGCATATCTGTAACTAATGTTGTAAATGATATCAAGCTTTTTACACTGGTTAATATTCAGATGTGTTGTGCAATTCTAAGAAACCGGCTCCTCATAAATGCTGAATTCCAGCTAAACTGATTAAATCAACACAAAGTAAGCTCATGCCCCATGTGCCAAATGTTCCAGTCAAGAAGGTTATAAAAAAAGCACTTAAAAGCAGCCTTCCTTATCAGCCACTATTGCAAAATTACATTTGTGGAATTTCTTCTTTTAGTCGTTTAGTGATTATAACTTAGATGTGTCACTCCTTAACACCAAGAGACCAAGGTTCCAAGCACCCAGTGCAACTCAGAACTGAAGACGCAATGTCTGGGGAATTGGGAGGACAAGGCCGTCACTGAAAAGGGATGAAACAGCTGGTTTAATAAATGTTTGTTTGTATGCTGCCAAGATCTTCTTGAGGATTTGACCACAAGTGTTGTGGAGTTTGCACTGAACCAACCACAGCACAATGTATCTCTATTATCTACAAAGTAGAATTATATGATAGTATGTTCAGAATGACAAATGATTATAAGGAAAATGTGACCAGGGACTGAACAAAAGTCACGAGTGGAATGCATCAAATATTAACGTTCACATTCAGCCCCCTCAGGGCATGCCAGCCCAGACTAGCCTGCAGAGCCGAGTAGCACAAGCTGCTGAGTGCTCTTGAGAACTGGACTGGCAGCCTGCATGGTGTCCTGTGACTTAATCACTGAAAACACTGTGTGTGTGTGTGTGTGTGTGTGTGTGTGTGTGTGTGTGTGTGTGTGTGTGTGTGTGTGTGTGTGTGTGTGTGTGTGTGTGTGTGTGTGTAAGATACTGTTGAGTAGAAACAAAAAACCACAAGAGGAACCGTCCAAATATTTAAAGTGGGTTTTAAAATCAAGTTTTCCATCAGGGTGATTGTTGATGTTCAATAGATAACCTTTGTACATTATTGTAAATGTCAAATTCACTGTGTGTGTCTGTGTGTGTGTCAAGTGTGTACCGTCTTCATAAAACTGTTCAAATTAAGTGTACACAAGGAGTGGGTGTTTGCCTCTACACGCATGACAAAAATCAAATCAAACACACACAACCAGACACACACACTGTTTGATATAACGTCTGTCTGGTGAACTTGTGGTTCCCTCCCTCAGTGTGCCGCTCTTACACACACACACACACACACACACACACACACACACACACACACACACACACACACACACACACACACACACACTTAAACCCTTAACACTTTTCATTCAGCAGTCAGATTCCTGTTTTCTTGCCGCTCATTCAGAGAGTCCAGACAGGAATAACCTCAAAACAATGCACATGGAAGCGCACACACACACACACACACACACACACACACACACACACACACACACACACACACACACACACACACACACACACACACACACACACATCTGAAATAATCCCAATACTTAGGATTTCATCATTTCATACTTTAACATGGTCGTACCTTAGAGAGTTCTTTAGGTTTATTTTACATTTAGAGGACAAACAGATAATTTTTAACAAACTTAACGTGTCTGAGAGTATTGAGAAGATCACAGATAATATAGCTCAAATAAAATACTCGGTAGCTTTTCAGAGTGGGTTGAGTGTCTGTTGTTTGTTTCTGGTTAATATGCCTCCCTGAGCGTGTAATGCCTGTGTGTATAGTATAAGCTTTGTGGGTGTTTAGTTTTGATACCCGATGGGGGTTTACAGTCATACGTCATCCAGCATATGGTGTGTGTGTGTGTGCATGAGTGTGTGCTGGGAAAATGCTTTATACAAATGGCTTATTCACGTTTGTTGCAGCAGTGGGCGCCCAGCGTAGCATTCTCACCATACCAAGTCCGCTCAGCCCAATTGTGGTTTGACTGTGTGTGTGTGTGTGTGTGTGTGTGTGTGTGTGTGTGTGTGTGTGTGTGTGTGTGTGTGTGTGTGTGTGTGTGCCATGTGTCCCATCTTTGTCTCACGACTACTAGATTTACCACAGACAGTGGCTGACAGGCATAATCTACATGCACACAGAATCCCTCTCCACACTATACACACGCACATACACACAAGCACATGCACAGACTAGAAGACAAATGGACCTTGCTGACACACAGACAGAGATGTGGACAAGCTGCTTTTCCGTTTGAATGCTCAGCCAAACCGCAAGCCACAATTACACTTGTCCCTGTCTGTTTGACTGCAGCAGAGATAGAGCGCTGCGTATTCACTGCGCTGCGAGCAGCAGGATGATGATATGTGACAGCAGGGGTGTGACACTGTTGGGCTGCATTTGCACGCTATTCTTTAAAACCCATGGTATGCTTCAACAATTGACAAAGGACACAAGGAAGTTTTGTTACAGTATTTTTTGAAACCGCAAACTAAAGTTAAACGTTTTGAAAGTTCTGTGTGTTGCTTTTGGCGATGACATATTTTAAAGATCTATATATATATATATATATATATATATATGATTCCATCTCCTAGGTGATACAATGTATAGTACTTTAGAGGTCAAATTGATTAAATAAAACCTGTAACATGGCATTCTGACATTTTTTCCACATAACCATGCATGACACACAGTGAGGAGGCTGTGTGGAATGTGTTACGAGATATTTTTCACAGACATGGTTTATAGTGCTGTTGACTCCTACCAAGGTTTCCTGCAAATGATTGCAAACATCTTCTCTTTATACAGGAAAATAACGCAGGTGCAAAGGAGTTTTAGATTGTGAAATACAATTTACCAAATATGTGTCTCTAGACGATTGAAAAGGACTATGTGAGAAAATAGGGTCTGATAATTTATGTATGCAGGATTTATAAGCCAGAAAGAGTTTAGTATTTTATCCTGAACCCAAAGTCTTTAGCAGACATTTCCATTTTAGGAAGCTGCATAACGTCTCTGACATCCAAAAGGATGAGGAGGACATAATGTTACCTTGCAGGAAGTTATTATGATGAAGATGTTGAGATGTCCGCCTATTTCTAGAACAAATAGATCTGCTTCACGCGTGATAATAACTAATATTCCTACAAGCTGACATCTTGTTTTTACAAGTTAAAAAATTACGCCAATGGAAAATATTTCAGTGAAATAATAGACATCGATAAAAAAACACATTTTTACAGTTTACAAAACTATGTAAAAGCTTTTTCTCATGCGTCACTAAGGAATTACTCCGTCTTTTCTTCTCTCTCCGACCCTTCCTCTCCTTATTTCGCTATTTTTTTGAGGGTGTATGACCCTTGACCTTGATGAGGTCACTTGTGGCAAGTCATCATCTTGTTTTCCTGGCTGCTGTCAACAGCCCCCATGAATTTATGTTTTTCCACATCCCTCCTTTTCCTTCCGAGGGGAAAAAAGTTTTAGAGTATGTGCATTTCAGGATGTAAAGTTTTCAGTTCAAAAATTCTCAGTAGACAGTCGTGTGTGTGTGTGTGTGTGTGTGTGTGTGTGTGTGTGTGTGTGTGTGTGTGTGTGTGTGTGTGTGTGTGTGTGTGTGTGTGTGTGTGTGTGTGTGTGTGTGTGTGTGTGTGTGTGTGTGTGTGTGTGTGTGTGTGTGTTGTGCAAAGGTCCATAGGGATTTTTGGCCACAGATGTAAAAGTTATTCCTGTGCTGCTCTCCTTACTCCTAACGTATTGCCTCTTTCTTTGGTTTATCAATCTCATCTGCCTTCATTCTTCCTTCTCCAAAGTGAAATTTTTTTCCCTCTAATATTACCATTACCACCTAACCCGTTTGCTCTCTTTCCTCTTCTCTTATTATTCTTGTTGTCGCCCTTTTCTTTTTGCTTCATTCTTCCTTTTTATCTCGCCGTCTTCCTATGGCTCACTCTACCTCCATCTCTGTCTTTTCTCTTTCTTCTCTGCTCTACGCTCTCCAAGGTCTAGTATAAGTGTATGTACCTGGCAGAGTGTTTTATTGTGCTGTCAGGGGGTTGGGGACGACTAATTTCACCCATAAAAAGCAGCTCAGAACAAGAAAAGAGGGGCGGCAGTGGGGATTGGGGGCAAATTTATTGGAAAACTTTGTTTTTTTAAACTGTGAACAGCTATTATTTTCCCTCACTTCTTTCTCTTTTCTTTCCACCCTGGCAGCGGAGTATAGTTTTGGCTCCGATAGCTGTGACTGAACACACTCACATTTCTGCAGAAATACTGACACATGCTTGTGCATTAATACTTTACAAATACTGAGTGCGTGAATACATGCGGACATGCAAATACTTGTTTAATACACACACACACACACACACACACACACACACACACACACACACCACAGTGTGGTGGTGGTTGTGGGCTAGTGTGTTTGTTTGTCTTACTGAGTGCTACCACTACCACAGACCACAGTGTATTTAGCAAAGCTGTTGCCATTTTATCTGACTGCAATTTGGCAGACAGCCTGTGATTCTCATCACAAGGAGATGTATGTGTGTGTGTGTGTGTGTGTGTGTGTGTGTGTGTGTGTGTGTGTGTGTGTGTGTGTGTGTGTGTGTGTGTGTGTGTGCGTGTGTGCGTGTGTGCGTGCGTGCGTGCGTGTGCGTGTGCTTGTTCCATTAGCCTGGTTCCCACAACGTAGACCAGCCATAGGCTAAGCCTCCAAAGGAAATCCACACCCAAACAACAAGCTGAATAAATGGAACAAGGTATTGTGAATTGTAAGAATGTATCCGATACGCCATGTCTTGATTTATATATGTCGGTTTAGCCCCATGAATCTGTCTCTATTCAAGACTGCTACTGCTGCCTGCCTTGATTCCTTTTTTAGTTTTTTTCCTGCTACACACCAAGCTCCAGGCCACTATGTCAGCATACAAATTTAGATGTCAGTTCGTGTGACCTTAACATTGTTTTTAGTACTAGAACGTGAGAATAAAATGGTTTAGAAATATAGTATCCTAATAATTAGGGTTGCCCAATTATGTTATTGATAATTTCCAAGTGGCCTAGTGAGCTACACCTCTAATAGTTTGAAGGTGACTGTACTAAGTTTTGAAACCCATCATTTCTACCATCATATGGATGCAGCTGTTTGCGAGCTAGAGTTCAACAAGTCCTCTTACTTAAACCATAAAATCCAGTCTATCAGCAGGAGGACATAACTTGTCAGTGTCTTCCAAATATTTTACAAATCACTGTTGAACAAATAAAACCATGTTCTGGCCGTACACAGCAGGTATGGTTAAAATAATATCTTGGTTAAACTTGGGGAAACGATGTGATGTGGGTAAAAATAATTACTAAGTTAGGGGACTGTCGTCATCATGATTCAGTGATAACTGCTTGGTCATGGTTGGAGAACGACCGTGGTCAGAAACCAATGTTGACTTGTGGTAGAAACTAGGAAACAAACATGAATCTACTGTGTTAAAGTCTGACATTTTTTGAACCATCAAACCACAGTGAAGTCCAGTCCGAGAACTTGGCACTACAACAACGTCACGCTGTCTCTGTCCAATGGAAGAGTGATTCTCATGGCCGCTAGAGAGCTTTTTCATTTGAATGTAGCCCTGTGTTGTTATGGGGCTTTTGCTGATGTGACAGTTTCTCTTGTTTTCCCTTTGAGGGTAATCTCCTGAAGTTGGACAATACATCAAGGTAGTTATCCTGTAGTTTTTCTACTGAGATGTTAAACACTTGAATAGCATGGATGACTTTTAAAGGATGCAAATCATTCAGGGACAGAAAAAGGAAAAAGAAAATACTCCAATCGCAACAGCATAGCCTCCTCTTATGTGATTCCATCGGTGCTGGCAACATATTGGGTCAAAGAGTCACCTAATTATATTTAATTATAATGTTTCTAATTAAAGCAGGACTAAATCACTTCTATAAAAATGTTTTAATCATGTTTATAACGCTCTCATCGTTTGTTGTTTTGTACCCTAAAGATTCAGTTTCTCCAAAATGGTAAAATGTGTTCCAGCATGCCATGAAAATCATTACATCCAACCATTATATTACTTTCTTAGGGTGTTTATATTTACCTGAAGGCCTGTTTTCAAGAAACAAAGCTCTGTGTGCCGCCTAGTATTGGTAACTATAAAAATCCATAATGAAGTGATTAGTGGCAGAGGGAAAGAAAGCCGTAGATGCCAGTGTTGTGGTGTTAGTTCTCCACACATGCCCACGCAGTTGTTAAGCCACCCAGAAGCAAGAGTGCTGTTCTCAATGCAAATCAGAGTGTGCATGCATGTATGAGAGTGTGTTTGGATGGGCAGGGGGTGGTTAAGGAGAAATAAATTATCTGTTTCTAGATGTATGAACCAGCACGTGCACATACTTTATACTTTTGTGTGAGAGTATGTTGTCCTTTTCTTTTACATATTTTTTGGCTTTTATTGCCTTTATTAGACTAGCTAAAGAGAGACAGGAGAGAGGCTAGAGAGATCGAGGGAATAACATGCAGGAAAGGGCCACAGGTTGGAATCAAACCTGTGCCGCTGCAGTCTTTGTTCATTGGGAGCTAACAAAGCTCCCCATTTCTCTGATTATTTAGCAGCTAAATGACTTTATAATGTTGTGGTTTATGGGAATAACTTCAGCGCTCTCCGTCTGGTGTGTGATAATTATAGTTTGTGTGTTCAAATGAATGAATGTACATTGTTGAATGTGTATTTATGAGGGAGCCTTTGTGCACAAATTCAAGCCTGATGTGCTTGTGTATGTTTTTTTTTGCCATGTTTGTACGTGGATGGTGTTCAACTCGAAATAACTTTTCCGACTTATTCAGACCCAGGAGAGATGCAGCCAATCCCCTCCGGAGTAAACAGGGGATTCTTTTAGTGTTAACAGTGACAGTCCAGTAAGTCTGTTCTCTGCTTACATTCTTGTTTTAAATCTCTTGGTATATATATATATTTTTTTACCTTGTTCTCTTTTGCACTTGCTGTAAAAGATTTTAAGAAACAAATAGTCCCTTTGTCTGCTCATGGAAACTCTCTCAGAGCACAATTCAGTACTTACCCAGTAATTCTTTGAAATATGGAACGTAAAGCTTTATTTTATCCCACGGCAAATTACTTTGAAGCCTGCAAGGGCTAAGCATACAGTCTGTGTGTGTGTGTGTGTGTGTGTGTGTGTGTGTGTGTGTGTGTGTGTGTGTGTGTGTGTGTGTGTGTGTGTGTGTGTGTGTGTGTGTGTGTGGGTGGGTGTTGGGGGGGGGGGTGAAAGGGGGATATCTTTTGCTGCGTAGAGGTTTCAGGAAATGCCGCTATAGGAGCCTGATGTAGCTGTAGGGTTGTACTTAGTCCACACACACACACACACACACACACACACACACACAGACACAGAGTTTGACAGGCCTGTGTTTTATGGTCACCAGTTGGCTCAACTTCTTTTTCCTTTACATGTGCCACTTGTAAATGTGTGTATGTGTGCAGCATTTCTTTTACTTTTTCCTTTACGTGTGTGTGTGTGTGTGTGTGTGTGTGTGTGTGTGTGCGTGTGCGTGCGCCTATGAGGTCATTAGTTGAGCAATTAGTTGTGGCACTGCAAAGCTAGTTAGGGGCCTGCTGATGGACTGGAAACATCTAGGCAAACACTTCTTCACACTTCAGTTACGTCCTCTCCTCTCCTCTCCTCTCCTCTCCTCTCCTCTCCATGACAACCACTCGCTGTGTTCTCAGACAAGTTTATGAGTTTGTCTTTGAGTTTAGGTAAAAGTGTGCCTTGTTTTGTGCGTCTTTGTATGGCTGTCAGTGTGTATGTGTGTGTATGTGGGTGAGCGTTTCTGTGTGCTTGTAAGTGGATTTGATTTCAAAGGTATGTCTTAGGCCCATTTGAATCATTAAGTGTGATTAGTGGAGAGGGAAGGAGGCCCCCTACCTTCTCTTTACCCACAGAGAGAAAATGTACTGTACTACCAGCTGTGCCTGAGCCAAAAAATTGAAACAACTCTCTCCCTCCCTCTTTTGGGCTTCCTGTCTCTTATTTCTTTCTGTCTGTTTTCTCTTTCAATTGTTCTACCTCTCCTTGTTTCTCACTTTCTCCACGTTTATTTCTGTAACGTGTCTAGTTGAAATGTTTCCGTGCACACTTGATTTCTTTTTATTTATAAGGTTGTGTTCCACACTTACGTGTAAAATATATTGCTTTGATTAAGGATCACAAAGGCTGCTAGCCAAAGCTAACTGTAGTCCTCGGGAACTGTAATCACGAGTATTTAATGCTTGCAACAGAAACAAAGACATGTGTCAAAACCACTTCACTGTGTGATCAACTATATTTAAGGACAATATTACGTAAGGAAGAGTGGCCATTAGAAAGTTAAGTTCTTGACTGTCCTGAAAATCTTAATAGCCTAAGCCTTGTCCGTACCCGAAAGGTTTTTCAGAACGTTTGGGTGCCATTTATCAAAAAACACACATTTTGAGTGAATGGTGGGTCAATAAATCATGTGAGAACACATTAGTGTTATCTGTGTTATTGTCTTTGTGCCTCTTCCTTACTGTCTCTGTAACCATTTCAGTTTCTCTCCACGTGTGGACATGGTTGTTATCTGGTAGATTGTCTGTTATTTATGGGGAGTCTGTATAAAGCTTGTGTTTGTTAGTGCATGGCTTTAAAAAAGTAAATATGACTTTATGATTACAGCACCACCACTGCACTTATTTTTGTGTAGGCTATTAGACCCAGGACATGACGATATCCATGGTGACTATTTTGGCAAATCTGTCCAACAAATGGAAGTAGTAGAAACGCATACATTTATATGTGTACTCTTTATATTTTATACTGCATTCCTGATACGTTCCTTACACTTTAGGATGTGCAGTAGAGGTAGACACCCGTCAATTATTTACTATGCCTAAAATATTTTTTTCATTCTGAAATTGTTGTACTTTCTCTCCACATTTGACAATCTAAAGCTCACTATATCGTCCCAGGATGGATGGGAGATTTTTTTGGACAAGATAGTAGTAATGGTGCATGTATTAGTTGCTCCCCCTGAGTTGTCCTGACTTTCTCCTTTCAGTCTCACCTTTGTACGCTGCCATAAATCTACAGGCTGGGAAGCTGTCCAGCTGGCTCTCCCTTCTTCTCTACATGGGATGGGTTATTTGTTTCATAATGACCCTCTGAGACTGTCTTCTCTGTCTCTCTTCTTCTTTATCGTCATTCACCCAGACTTGCTCACTATATCTGAACACTCACTTTGGACATCATTTCTCAGAAGCATGTTTGTAGCTGCACATCTTAGCATTATTAGGTGTGCTCACACACACAATCCACATAAACACATGTGAACTCTGACATACATACACAGACTCCACAAACACTGCCAGCACTACCAGGAGAGCAATTACATCGAGCAATGTCTAAAGGGGGGGGAATCACAATGAACAGAAAGTAAACATGACTGCCAGCCCTACCACCATCTCACCATCTGCTCGTACAGACTGTGTCTTTATGCACATATATAGTTCTGTCAGGTCCATGTGTGTTTCTTGTTCTCACCTTAGAAGCCAAAGGCATTATTATAGCCCCTCTCCAACCCTGCAGGTCTTTGGCTACGTGCCTCCATCTCCCCATCTCTCGTTTTTCACTCTCACTCTTAAATTCCCTTGTTTCTGTTTCTGTAGCAGACTCCAAGTTGTAATTCTTGTTTTATGTGTGTTGTCGCAGTTCTCGCTTTTCTACTTGCATCTGTGCCCTTAGAAAAGATGAACTAAACAAAATGTTCATTCCAAGCACTGATAGTGTGTTGGCTGTTTCTTTCTTTCTTTCTTTCTTTATGTTGTTTTCCCCACCAATGAGTTTGGTCCAATAAGTTGAGTCAGAGTCTCTAGTGAAATCTGAGTTTTGCTCCTTTGGTCTAAATTTGGATCAGGTATCACCGAAGCTAGTTGGGTGAGTTATTAGTTCTGTGGTCTTGCATTAATCATCATGCATTAATAATGGAGGATGCTTCCTGTGTGTTGTTACACTGACTGGTGTTTGTTTTAGGTAAAAGTCGTGACTTCTCAGCACTTATGCCACACCACACACCACCAAGTAATAGTTGTTTTAAGATGTTATCTGGGTGCACTTAGGCCTGTGTGTTACTGCAGCAAGAATGTGTGCATGAATGTTTTTCTGCTATGGAAGTGTGTGTGTGTGTGTGTGTGTGTGTGTGTGTGTGTGTGTGTGTGTGTGTGTGTGTGTGTGTGTGTGTGTGTGTGTGTGTGTGTGTGTGTGTGTGTGTGTGTGTGTGTGTGTGTGTGTTTATGTGTCAACAGCCACAGAATTGTACTCCCAAATTAGTCTGCGGTTTGTCTAAGCTTCGGAAAATAGCTTTCTTAAGCAGTTGAAAGATGTGGTGGAATGGTGAAGATTGAGTGTGTGTGTGTGTGTGTGTGTGTGTGTGTGTGTGTGTGTGTGTGTGTCTGCTAGCATAGCCTTCTATGTTAACCTGATCCTAAGCTTGTGTAAAACTGTGAACACTGAGAAATCAGGCAAGCAATGAGGTCATACTGTGCTTTGGGCCAAATTCTCCTATCAATTACATATACACAAACATGTACACACACACACACACACACACACACACACACACACACACACACACACACACACACACACACACACACACTCACAGTCTCCACCCATCCCCCACCCCCCTGCACACTCTATTTCTCTTTTTTGTGTTGTTTGTTCCATCCTGTTTTATCTTTAAGGTTTATCGTTTTTTGGATTTTGACTGAAAAAAATCCTTCACACAGATCTGCTGAATTTTAAATGAATTTTCCACTCGATTTTATTTCCCCATGCACATTTTCTGCTGCACAAGGAAAGTTTAAAGTAAACAGAGGCCTTGCGCATTGAAGGCACCTCACAGTATGCTTCCGGAAATGGAGAGCAAAGAAACAAATGGGGAGAAACTGCAAATGAGCTGCTAAATATGCAGTGAGTCCCTCAAATTCAATTCAATTCAATTCAATTCAATTCAATTTTATTTGTATAGTGTCAATTCATAACAGAAGTTATCTCAGGACACTTTTCAAATAGAGCAGGTCTAGACCGAACTCTTCAAAACATTAATTACAGAGACCCAACAGTACCACCATGAGCAAGCACTTGGCGACAAGGGCAAGGAAAAACTGCCTGTTAAAAGGCAGAAACCTAGGACAGATCATTCGGCTCTTGGTGGGTGGTCGTCTGTCTCAACCAGTTGGGGTGAGAGAGAGAGAGAGAGAGAGAGAGAGACAGAGAGAGAGAGAGCGAGAGACAGACAGACAGACAGGTGCACAGCAACAACAGTATTGGCAATGGCAATCTAGCAGGACCATGGCAGGAGGCTCCACCAGGATCGACAAGAACCTGCGAGACGAGAAAGCACAAGAACTCCGGGGAAAAGGGAAGTTAGTAACATGCATTAATGGAACATGAATGAGTGCAGAAAGAGAGAGGAAGAGAGGAGCTCAGTGCACCATGGGAAATCCCCCGATAGTCTAGGCCTATAGCAGCATAACTAAGGGATGGTTCAGGACTCACCTGATCCAGCCCTAACTATAAGCTTTATCAAAGAGGAATGTCTTAAGCCTACTCTTGAATGTGGTGAGGGTGTCTGCCTCCCGAATTGAGCAATATTCTGATAATTTGGAAGAGCGCCATTTCCTTTCAGATTTCTTAGCTATTTGTTTTAACTGGCGGGTTTGGTGGTTATACCAAGGTGCTAGTCTCCTATGTTTTAATAATTTCCTTTTTATAGGAGCAATAGAGTCTAATGTTGATCGTAGTGAGCCTGCAGCACTATCGACAAGATTATCAATTTCAGAGGGACTAAAGTCGTTATAGGACTCTGTTGAATTAAGACATGGCATTGAATTAAACACTGAAGGAATCTCCTCCTTAAATTTAGCGACAGCGCTGTCAGATAGACATCTGCTGTAGGAAGTTTTGCCTAATGGCTTATAATCTAATAATATAAATTCAAAAGTTATTAAATAATGGTCAGATAGGAAAGGATTATGTGGGAAGACTATTAAATGTTCAATATCAATGCCATATGATAGAACAAGGTCAAGAGTGTGATTAAAACAATGAGTTGGTTTATTTACACTCTGACAGAAGCCAATTGAGTCTATTAATGATATAAATGCGTTACTAAGGCTGTCATTGTTAACATCCACATGAATATTAAAATCACCAACAATAATTACTTTATCTGATTTAAGGACTAAACTTGATAAAAACTCTGAGAATTAAGATATAAGTAATACATCCATCTATAGAAGGATAAATAAGGAGCTTTTGCTCTGCATATTGTATTTTTAAGATCTAATTATCAACCAGATTCTTGTATTAATGATTTTTTCTCAGGATTTCATCCTGATTTTTAATCAAAGTAAACACTGACACATTTTTACAATCCAAACCCCCCAAAAAATGAGCCTCATTTATCTTTATCCAGAAACCATTTATGCTCCTGCCATTCATTGAATGTGTGTGGCATTTGTTGTGGAGTGTGAGTGATTGTATCTGTCAACAAGAGCAACTTTTGTTTGTTTACTCATAAAGGGGGAAAAAAAGGAGGGGAGGGGTCGGGGAAGGAGGGGTGAGTGGAAAAACAGAGAGTTTTATTGCATGTTAACCAGGCCCAAACAGATTGCTGCAGTTTACGGCCCCATAATGAAGGAGCTGTGCTGCTGCTCCTGCTGTGTCTGCCTATGTGACTGTTTGTGTGTGCATGAAAGAAGGACGAGGATTATAGAAAATGAGAAGAGAAATAAAGCTGTGGTTACAGCTTTTAGATAGAGCATGGGCACAGGTTTCAGAACTGTGTGTGTGTTTGTGTGTGTGAACATGTGTTTCAGCAGTATCTCATGACTGCTTCATCTGGTCTTCATTTGGCTACAAATGTTTGTCTGCTTCTGTATCTTACTGTCTGCATCAGTGTGTGTTTGTGTCAGTGTGTGTGTTTGAGGAAAAGAGAGAACCTAACATCAATGTGCATTTATTTTACTGGGGAAAATAGATTCTGATTAGTCACAGATACACACAGATATGGATTATGTAGATCTACCTGTGTATGTCACAGTGCACTACACTAACTACACTACAATCAGCCTTTGAAATGTTGGCCACTTGGGGAAGCAGAAACAAGCTATACACAGATCCTAGACATATTGTCATCTTTGAAGTTGAGATGGCACATTTGGTAGCAAACAGTTGCCTATTTACACATCCAGCACACATAGAGTTATCGGTAGTCATGTGGGGTTGTGTTTGTGACCACCTGACGAATAAGTGCAATAATCGCTTTCCTTTTAGCTCTGTTTTTGGTCTCCACCAACTCTAGAGGAAAATGTCTGGCCTCTTAACTACTACTAACTAAATGATTCACTTTCTTCACTAGCTAGTCACTAACCTTTTCACTGACAAC
Organism: Dicentrarchus labrax; assembly: GCF_905237075.1. Taxonomy (NCBI): domain Eukaryota; kingdom Metazoa; phylum Chordata; class Actinopteri; family Moronidae; genus Dicentrarchus; species Dicentrarchus labrax. The sequence continues at coordinate 16,497,998 of NW_026136704.1, forward strand.
AGCTACCTAACAGATCTAATGACAGTGGTGAGAATGAACCAAAACTATAAAGTTGCAGACTGTAAAACCAAAACACTGAGCTAATAGATCTGCTCTGTAGACATGAGGGGACTGAATAAGCGGGTGGTGCTTATCCGTGGGATCATTACAAGCGACCCCATAACAATAATAATAATAATAATAATAATATACTTTGTTGTCCTTCACAGGAAATTTGTTACCACAGTCTGTACATACGTACATAGATATGAAAAAAAAAAATGGACACCACGACATAACAACAAGAATAAACACTTAATGCAGCACATTTAGCACATTCACCCCCCCTGTCCTGTGCGTAGCACTCACTCACGGCTGTTACCGGTATGCCTTGTTTAAAGACTCTATGGGAGAAGGTACAAAACTCCTGCCATAGCGAGCACGTTTACAGGCCACGGTCCTGTATCTGCGTCGAGATGGTAGCAGTACGAATAATGAGTTGAGGGGGTGGCTGGGGTCGTGTGCTATACTGTGTGCTCTGGGTGTAATAGCTGTATTGTTGGGGTCTGAGAGGTTGGGGGTGGGGAGACAAATGATTTTGGAGGCGTGGTATGTAATGTGTGTAATGCGTGTCAGTATGTTCCTATTTGAGGCAGTTAACATGTTGTAGAAGCAGGTTGAACAGTAGAGGATGACAGGTTGGACTATGCTTTTATAGAGTAATAACAGAAGTTGGGGGGCAACAGAAAGTGCATTGAGTTTGCGGATGGCAGAGAGTCTTTGTTGGCAGCATTTGTGGATGTCACTGGTGTGATGATCGAAGTTCGGTTCATTGTCCAGGGTTAGTCCGAGGTATTTGATGGACTCCACAATCTCCACGGATTCACTGTTGATAATTGTGGGGTTATGGATGAGGTTGTGTGCTGAGCTGTGGATGCTGGAAGTGTTGATGATCAGTTCTTTTGTTTTCTTAACATTGAGTTCTAGATGACTGTTTGTGCACCATTGTGTGAAGTGGGAGATGGAGTCCTGGTAGAGTTATTGTCGTTGAGGAGCGCAAGTATGGCAGTGTCATCAGAGAATTTAATATATGTGGTGACAGGTGAGGGGCTGGTGCAGTCATTGGTGTACAGGGCAACAGAAACGGGCTCAGGACACAACCTTGTGGGGCTCCTGTTTTGGTGATGATGCTGGAGGATGTAGTAGTGCCCACTCTGACTGTCTGTGGTCTCTCGCTGAGGAAACTGTGGACCCAGTGAATGAGGAGTGGAGGGATGCTGAGGTGGTGGAGTTTCCTGATCATCTGATGATGCTGGATGGTGTTAAAAGCAGAACTGAAATCGATGAAGAGGATTCTGGCGAAGTTGCATAACATACAAATAGTCAATATGATCAATTGTTTATATGAAAATATTTATTATAGCTGCTTGAATTAGTTAACTTTGCGAGGCAGCTTGACTCGCAAGACCAAAAAATCATGAGATCCTGCGAGAATCCATCTTGCCAGGCTTCACACTATACGCTTGTATCCAGCCACAGTGGTACTAAACCAATCAGCATCCTATGAGGAACTACTGGCAGCTACGGCTTGAGCTACAGGCATGATTTAACGCTAGGTGTGTGTGAATACTAGAATCATTTATATAAGAACTGGAGAGTATTTCCTCATTGAAAGAAGAGTAAGATGCTTCTTACTCGATTAGGTACCCTGGTTTGTTAGCTAGGGTATGTATGTAGATAAGTGATACTGATGTGTGGCAGCCGTTGGCTTGTCTACAAACTTACTGACTGTTGGTTATGATTTGCAGGCTTATCAAAAAAAAGAGAACATTTTGTCCGTCTCAGCTGTAACAGGTTGCCTGGCTGTGTTGTACAGGCGGTGTTTTCTCTACCTAAGTGTTGAGGAATGTATTTAAATATATTAAGTATGCTTGAAATATTGGATTTAGCATTTAAAATGAGTGTGTGTGTGTGTGTGTGTGTGCCTGTGAATATTTCATGGGGCTTTAGCATTGGGCAGAAATTGCTAATTTATATTTCACATCTACACAGATGCCCACCTAAACACGCACAAGCAGAACACAGGACTGGTTCTCAGGCTCTGTAGTAATTTGGGGTCAGAGTTTGGGCCCCTTGTCGATCAGCAGGTCATTAGAGCTCTTTAATGACCCACCCCCCTCCTTCATTTTCTCCTCTCCTTTCCTCTCCCTCCTATCCCCTCATCTCTCCGTCCCCTCACTGCATGATATCCTCCAAACCTTCTCGTATTCCTCCCCTCCTCCTCATACTCTTAAGTCCCCCATTTGATTCATGTCTTATTTTATTCTCCGTCTTCTCTTTAACGGTAAATCCACATATCTTTTCTCCCACATTACCCCTGGCTCTCCTTTCCTCCCTACTTCTTTTTTTTCTCCTCCCCCTGTTTCCATACCTCCTCGAGGGGAAGTGAACTGGCTCAGGGTGTAGGTCTGCACTTTTTCACATGTCCCGTGGTTTGATTCTGTGCATTCCCTCAGATAACAAAAAAGCCTGGAGCCTTTTTTAGCTTAGCTTCTCTGTTTTTCTTCCTTCTGACTTCCTCTCTCCCCTCTTGTCTTCCTCTCTCCTTCCCTTCTCCTCCATGCCTCACTCTGTCATTCCTCTTTGACAATGAATGATTTGTCAGCAGATCAGATTCATCCACCGTGTGTGTGTGTGTGTGTGTGTGTGTGTGTGTGTGTGTGTGTGTGTGTGTGTGTGTGTGTGTGTGTGTGTGTGTGTGTGTGTGTGTGTGTGAAGCACCAAGTGACCTCCAAAATACTAAATTTAGCACCAATTTATTATGTGGACATACAGTAATCTTACTTGTTCTTTGTGATTTGGTTGCTTGATTTGACTGGCTTTGGATGAAGGTTGTTCTAAAAATGTTCTTGATTAAGAATAAATGGTTTTCAGTGCGTCAGTGATCTAATGCACACAAACTGGTTTGACGCAAACCTGAGAGGATTGTGGAGCATAGAAAACATGTTCTCCAAATGTTGTCTTAACTTGATTTCTCCAATTTTAGAATTTATTCAGAATTTAATCATTATTTCTCTTCTTTTTGCACCTCCTGGTACAGCCCAGAATCAGATTACAGGAAGTATAGTGTACCCTTTTATGTGGCAAGGCAGAATATAAGGGTGTAAGGGAGATGGGAGACCACAATGTTTAGATAACCATAACCAGGAGATTTAGTTGCCTACCCCTGACTGTATTTAACCATAGTGTATTTTACATAACCACAATATTTCCTTATCCTTAAGTAGACTGTGGTTGCCAATCCCTGATATTGTAGAAAGGTATAACTCTAATAATGTTGTCATTACATGTGTAATCTAGTGTTTTACAGAATCGTCCAATATCAACATTCCTGTCTGGCGGTCGAGTGGCTGGTAAGATGTAACAATAGACTTAAGTGCTACATATGGGCTGTTTTTGCCTTGGTCTGTTCCTCCTTTTATTCTGCATCTAACAAGCTCTAACAGTCAAGTGCTTTAAGGTATTAATTGTTAAAGTTAGAATTGAGCTATAGCTGAAGAAGGCAGGATCTACATGGAAGCCAGAGAAATACCTGAAAATTGCATTTCAGGGCACATTTACTACATAATGAACTTCATCAAACAGCAATAGTTTGAGCAACTGAGTGCCAAGTTCTCTGTGTTGTGTAAGCTGTTCTGAGCATTGCAGTGATCATGCTTAAAGCCAGTGGTTCCCAACCTGGGAGTCACCAAAGCTTCACATGGGGTCACGAGGCGTTCTTGATTTTAAGGGTTCTACGAAAACTAAGAAAATATACTACACAGTAGACCTATAGTATTTCAGCTCTTTGTTCATTTCTGTAAAGAAACCTAATTAAATTGTTATTTTTAAAGTTTAGATTATTTTTTAAGATCTAAACACTGAAGTCCTTAACACAAGCTATATTCACTGAGCCTTCAGTCTCAGCTAAACAGCCTCATCCTGCATTAGAAAAATATGCAGTTTAACCAACCGAAGAGCTAATAGAACAATAGCGAAGCAACTGGGAGAAAAAAACACTGAATGTGACAAAAAAAGAAGCCTATTAAGTATGTATGCTTGTTAAAAAGGAAAAAATACATAATACAGACAGATAATTGTATTTAATTGTATTTAAAGTTCCAAACTCAGATCTTCATCGTACAGTTTATCAGTTGTTCTGCACCGTTATTCCCATGTATTGAACGTAACATGAAATATCCACAAAATATGTCACTTAGTTAGTTTACTCAGTGATAGAAAAGGGATCCCTTAAGGAAGAAGGTTGGGAACCACTGCTTTAAGGTATACGCTGAATAAAAGAGGTCATTGTTACCAACATTGTTTAAAACGTATTTTTTGTGTAATAAATCAGCACCGAGGACCGTACAGGCTGTAGCCTCTGGATTATATATTATATGTTTTTTCTTTTACTTTTTTATTACAATTGTATTACAATTACAAAGATTGAGTACAATTAATAAAGATGGAAAAAGACCGGTGTGAGTGTTTGTCCAAGTGTGTGCAGAATAAGCACTGTTTGTATTCTAAAAGCCCCCTTCCGTCTCCACGGCATGTGGAAGTAATATCAGCCCAAATGTGTTCCTCATTAAAGCAGCGGCAGCAGCGCGTATGAACATGGTCAGGATACACAGACAAATTAGCCCATTTCCCCCCAACACGCACTTGCACACTTAAATACACGCACTTTAAAGCACACATACACACATTCATGCATGGACGCTAAAACACGTTAGCACATGTACATTTTTATGAGCACATGCCCACCTAATACACACACTGCAAAAAAGCTAAATAATCACCATTTTAACTGTGTGTTACTTTTTCCTATAGCAGACAAATTAATGAAGCTAGGCTGCAGAAATGTGTGACTGGATGTGTAGGAATGTGCTGCATATTGTGTTGATGTTTGCGTATGCATGTGTGTGGGTGTTTGTGAGTGTGTGTGTTTAAGCATGGGGTCATGCAGAGCCAGGCACGGAGGACTTGGGGTAAGATTAGGAGAATCACACTGCTTCGCCTCTGCATATTTCCCTGCTGTGTGTGTGTGTGTGTGTGTGTGTGTGTGTGTGTGTGTGTGTGTGTGTGTGTGTGTGTGTGTGTGTGTGTGTGTGTGTGTATTGAAACGGAAGGGTTTGGCTTCCGGCGTCCTGATTGGACAAAGTCTCAGGAAAACCCCCTCTAATCTCAGTCTCATTCACTGTTGTCACACTTTTCCTTCATAAACCTACTAATAAACATCACATGGTTTGTACTTTGACAGAAAGTACAGTGTGTGAATGTCTGTGTGTACATTTATTGTGTGCGTGTGTGTGTGTGTGTGTGTGTGTGCGTGTGTGTGAGAGAGAGAGAGAGAGAGAGAGAGAGAGTCGAGAGAGAAGGAGTCATTGTCTTGATATATAACTTTTATTAACTGTTTATAAAAGCTGGAATCTAAGTGACACTTGTTAAACATTGGTTTTATGGTTTTCACATAAAACTGTAGATATTTTGGCAGATCTGTCGGGGTAGTCGTGCACATTCCAAATATGTGCTTTCATACCATTAAACCTGGCACCAGCTGAAACACCCACGCACACACTCACTCACTCACTCACTGTTGGTCCTGTCACATTCATTGTTGATCCTGGTTCTGACCTACTCAGTGTGAGGGATGTTTGTTTGGACATTTTGTGAATAGTAGTGATAGCCGTAAGCTTGGGTGGACCACGTGTGTGTGTGTCTGGAGATAAATGACTGACTAAATGACTAAATGTGTCTTTCCAGTTTTTAGGGGAGAACAGTGAAAATAAAGACTATGGGCCAGGGTTTATAGTTGTTACAAATAGCGGGGGGCTCACATAAGGGCTTTTTTCTCACCTCCACACAGCTGGCCGATAATGGCGTAAGGTGGGTGACAAAAATTGTTGGACACACACTCTCTAATCCAGCATCAAAAAAGTGCGGGGAGGAAGGGGTTTCTGAAGCTATTTGAACATCCAACAAGCAGATCTGACAGAGGCAAAGGTAGCATACAAACTGCACAGCAAAATGAACACCTGGTTGATATAAGCATCAGCAAGAGGGGTAAAGGTCTGCACACATAAATGGCAATGTCAAACTTCCAAGTTGAAATTGGAGAACGTAATGTTTTATTAGATACAAATATAGACAGAAAAAAGTAATATAATCAATCAAAGAAAACAATGGAAATATCAACTCTGGGATCTGGAACAGAGCAGGATCCGAGCAACAGCTGTGATCAGAAAGTGAACTGATACTGAATTAAGCAAAAAGTGCTGATTCTAATGCCGTTGTTGTTGTTCAGTGAAGCTTCCAAAGCTAACAGGTTGAACCTGCTACAGACAGAGACCAACTGTGAGAACCAAACGCAAAACAATAAAGATAGAATTAGAGAACGATCGAGACCAAAAGAGAGAGAGTGAAAAAAGTTGTGAGCGAGAAGTACGGACAGAGAAAGAACAAGTTAGAACTGGTGAAGTGAGGGGTTTTCAGCTGGCGTATAAATAATCCTGCTGTTTGTTGCATGTGTATGTATGCATTATAAATAAATTTAAGATCTAGTTCCTTAATCCAAACAAGCAACAAGTCTGGATATCTCTTCCTCTGCTCTTTCCCAAACTTTATGGAATTTAGTGCGGTGCTTTTGTATTGGTAAAAGGAGACTTTCATTAAGTATTGATATTATTTAAACACAGTAGACAGTTTTGCACTCTTGTTTCATTGTTTCCATAAAGCTGCTTAGTATCTACTCAAGGGGAAACACATCATATCCAAACCATTTCTCTTTCCCTTTGCATTATCATCCTCTGCAGTTGTGTTCGACAGATCTTTTCTAAAAAGTTGACCGTTACATTTGCAAAACTGCCAGTTCCTTTCCACTGAGTTGACTTTAGTTTACAAATGTGGGATCAACTATTTCAGGATGATGGGAAAAGCACATGTGAGTATTGATCTTATTTGAATTGGGTTGTAACAATGGGATATGTATTACAGACACAGTAAAAGGGGTTGAGGGGAAAGCAAACCACTATATCGCTCCTCTGAGAGTGCTCTGTCCCATATAGACAAACCTACAAGCATACGCACACACACATACACAGTTAGCAGGGGGTTAATGGTGAGAGCAGGAGCTCTGGGGTCTACATTCAGTCTGCCTGGTTTCCTACATTTAGTCACATTTGGGAAACAGGCCCAAATCCTTCTTTCCTTCCTCTATATCTCTCTCTGTATGTTTTGCTTTATCCCTTCCCTCACTTCCCTCTGTTTTGACCTATACTCACTATCTAGAAAGACTGGTTATAATCTTAATTTCTGAATTCCTCCCCTCTCTTGGCCTTATTCTACCCCTTTCTTTCTGTTCTACACCACTGCCTTTCCTCACCTTTACCACCTCCTGACATTATTTCCTCCTTTTCCTTTGAATCACTTCATTTTCTGCCTCATCTGATTTCCATTTTTACAATCGGTTGTTCACCTGTTTAGGAAAGGTATCTAGTTTGTGTGTTTAAAAATTTTTTTTTACCTTTCCCCCCCCCTCCCCCGTCTTCTGTTTTATTTTAAATTTTAAACTCCCAACAATTCTTCCTTCCCCTGCGTCTTCCTATAGCCTTTGTGTGGCTATATGTGTGTGTGTGTGTGTGTGTGTGTGTGTGTGTGTGTGTGTGTGTGTGTGTGTGTGTGTGTGTGTGTGTGTGTGTGTGTGTGTGTGTGTGTGTGTGTGTGTGTGTGTGTGTGTGTGTGTGTGAACAGATAACATATAAATTGTATACCCTATGGTCACAGTTGGAAAAAAAGGGACAGGTTTACAGGCAAAACCAATAGAAGGCAAGGACTGATAAATGTGACAGAGCTCTAAAATTATGAATGAGTACACAAAAAAGAGAGGAGGGGTGACAGGTTTTATGGCCGCGTCTGGCTGAGAGAGTTAATGATCAAACAGATGCTGGAGCTGAGTCTCACTCACTCTCAGTCTCCCTCTCTATCTAACGAGACAGATGCACTCAGCCTAGACTAATGCCGCCTTTCTCCTTCCTCTTTTGTCTTCCCTTCCTCTTTTTATGAGTCTGTTAGCTGCTTAATTAGTGGCTAAAGACAGAGAGTTTGAGGGAGGGAGGACAAGAAAAATAGTAAGAGAGAGAGAGATCACTGTGATCATTAACTGACTAGAGCTATTTAACTTGTCACTGCTCCACCTTTTCCACCCCCCTTTTCTCCATTCTTTCTCACACGTTCTTCCTTTGACATTTACTGTACACACAATATTGTTTATTGGGAAGTTAAGGCAGGGAATCAGTTACTTTGCAACAACCTGGTTTCTGTAAAACCCACTTTGACAAGCAGCTGGTCAGCAATTTGAGTTCTCCCTCTACATATGTTTGAAACAAAGCATGCTTATAAAGTGATATATGACACTGCAGGGTCTTTCTGATCAGCTGTGGTTTGGACTCGATTTCATTGTGTTTACAGTAGTACAACTATAAGTAATGATCTTTTCTTTCATCCAAACCAAATGCTCTCAGTAATACTTTCCCTGTTTAAAGACTTTGTCATGCACATGCACTATTGTATAAACCTTGCAAGACATCTGAGTAAACATCAGGTTACTCCAGTGGAAATGTAGGTGTGTCAACCTGATAATCTGTTTACTTAAGTAAATATCAATGCAGAATTTGTCCTCTCTGTCTCTCTCATTCATTTAAACATGCAGATATCCTCATTATGTCACAAAGACTTGTAAAAATAACTTATATATAACTTAATTATTCATTGCTCAAGTCATTTAAAAATGCTTTGAAACAATAAGAAACTAGTGCCAACTTTTCAGTTTATAGCAGTTAATTTGTCCTGTCCATGTTACTAGGTAGTATCTGAGTCATATGACCACTCAACATGATTATAATTGGGCTAAAGTTACTCCACAGGTAGCCATCTTCAGTTCTTGGGAGCGTCGGGGCACTTGACTGTATTCTGGCACTGGAGGTTGAAATGTGAGCCAGCTTTGGCTCGTATATGCCGGCCAGAATTGGGGGGTAGGGTTTTGGGATGTGGAATTGGAGAAATCTGGGTTGAGAATTGTGTTATGTTAGCGGCACTCATTCTTGCTTAGGGTGCAGTCTTGGCATTTCAAATCAGATCAGTGTACACAGTGGGGACTCCACGACAATTCTGGCATTCACCGCAAGTTAGCTTGTGAATGAATAGCTGCAGCATTGTAACAGAAATAAACTGGCATCACTCCGTTTTTCACAAGGTGGGCTTTCTTAAAAGTACAGGCACAAGGGGGCTGTGTGTCCGCTGCAGGTGGATCTGCATTAGTGCTGAGTACTGGATTTACTTAATGAGCTTAACAAAGAATGTCCTCTGGGTCTATGGTCAGAGTTTAAGAACCTGGACGACAAGCCAGTGGATAACAGTGATTTAAGAGTAAATTATTTTGGGGAAACTACGCTCTCATGATCCAGTCTTTTCCATTCACCCTTTCTCCATCCTTCATCCTCCCATCTCTTTCTCCCTCTACTTTTCCGCTCTGCAGGATACCAATTGGCCAGACCACCTGTTGCTGTTGGCGACGGGGCCCTGACAGGAGAATGTGATTGGACGGCAAGGTCGTTAACCTCCGCATACAGAAAGTGGTGAACCCTGGCAGGAGGGGGTGATGAGGACACACACCATCTTAATGAACACACACACACACACATACACATTCACCCCCACTGACACTCACAAATACCCCCGCAAACCACAATTATACACACCCCACGGACACGCAGACAAACACACACATTTAAATGCACTCTCCCCTTTCCCTCCCCCATCTCGTCCTCCTCCCCTCCTCCTTTGAAGGAGCGTTTAGTAAAACAGCGATCGGCTCTATTGAGGACCAGTCTCTTTTCTCCTTTTCTCTTTGTCTGCAGCTGATTGGCAATTTGTCTGCAGATGAATTAGTTAGCTGGTTTCACAGGAGAGGCTGAATGGAATAAAGGCCTAAAAGCCAAAGAATTAGAGAGCTAGTTAAGAGAGAGGGAGAAGGACAGAAAGAAGAGGGGGAGTTAGAGAAAGGGAGAGGCACAGAGTGAACGAGGGGAAGAGTGAAAAGAGTGAATGAGAGTGCTGATTGAAATGGTGGATATGGCAGTCTGAAGGTTTAGAGCATAGACGGACTCCTTCAGGCAATTAAAACGGCTCGCTGCTCCTCTGGTCCTATTGTCATGGATGGAGGGCTTTTGCATACCTCAAAGCTCTAATGGTGCTTTCTGTGGCTCCATAGGGCTCACTTTCACCGTGGCTGAAAGCAATTTGTTTTAATCTAAAAGCTCTGCAGAAAATTTTTTAGGGACCTCTTGGCATACATTGTATATATGACACAGCTAAAATAATAATTATGATGATTTAAAAGACAATGGTGAAAAGAACAGACTGACAACTTTAGAACAGAGGTCTTGGTCAGCCTTAAAGTGTCCCATATTAGATGAACATTTAATTATATTTTGAAGGCTTTGGGTTGTTGAGGAATGCTCACACCAGAATGTTGCACAGCAAAATGGATCTGTGTGGATTTCAGGATTGTACATCATTTCGTTATGTAAAGAGTTATTGAAGGGGATAGGGTTTCCACCTTCAGTATGGAAAAATAAGGGAAAGGGGGTCTGGGGGTCTGGGCGTCCTCATGAGATTTTGAGTATCAGACACTCCATTGGGGACAGAAAATACTGTGTACAATTTGCCTTGTACTCATTTCTACTGACAGGACAGATCCACTTGTTTGTATCTGGACAGCCTCTTTCTTTTTTGAGCTGGAGGTATTCGTTGTAATAAAAATACCAGGCCTTTATGCAGAGATACTAAATTGAACTGGTCCAATTGCAATACTTATATCTACACCATCCAGTTTTCTTTAACATATATATGATGTGTTTGGAATCTTTATTTATATTCATATTCACTCTCTTCACTTTAAGGTTACATCAAATATCAGAAATGTTGCCAATAGGCCTACGAGCATGAGTTTACTGTCATAATAAGCTGCCTGCAGACACACACGCAAACGCACACACACACACATTTCCGTTGGGATGTCCCTAGCTTCTGTTATTTTAGCACAGTTGACAATATAAACCTTCCTGACAGACAATGGCTCTTCCTGAAAGGCTGTATATGATATCCTCTGTCTCTGTTTCACTCCCGTACACTCACACACAGACATAACATGCATTTGCGCGCACACACACACACACACACACACACACACACACACACACACACACACATAGCCTACACATACATTTCCGTTAGGATACCGTCTTTTCCTTTGTTTTGTGAAAATTGACACTACAAACCTTCCTAAGAGACAGTTGCTTTAAGGCTGGACATTACGTCATGACACACAAACACACGGCAGTTGCACGCACAGGCAGATAATATTTCAACAACTTATAGTACTCGTCCATCAGCACACAACCAGCACTCTGTGTCTTGATTTCCCAGGTGTCAGATCATTTCAGACTGACAAGCTGACTTTTTAACAGCATATACACACACACACACACACACACACACACACACACACACACACACACACACACTGTCTATGCTGGGTCTGACTTTTAGTCAGTGTTAAGTGTTGAAACTCTAAATACATGTTTCTCTGTCGTGGAATTTATTTATTTTTCCCCTCTTCATTTTTGTGTGTCTGTGTCTATATAGGAGGAGTAGTAATTGTGCAGGTACATTTTTCAGATGTCTGCCAGTGGACCACCTCATTGGGGCTGTCAACACATACAAGGCCTGAAAAGGTACAGCAAGAGCGGGAGCAAAGGGGGAGAAGCAAGAGGAAAGTGAAATTAGATGGATACATTGTGAGAAGAAGTAATATAAAAGGACCATGGTTGAAAAAAATATAGGAGAAAAAAAGGAGTGGTGAGATTGATGACTGAGAGACAACAGATGGAAGCAGAGAGAGAAAGAAAGGAGGGAGGAAAAAAGAGGGACAAAGAGGCAGGGTAGTTTATTGGCAAAGCACTTCTGTCATCAAAGCTAAAGCCCAAGAAATATCATACACATCCCTCATTATCTATGGATTAAGCACAGACGGTGACACACATGCACACACGCATAGCCCACACACATGCACAGATGCACACTAACTGAACACACTCATGTGTCTATACTCATATTCGCAGACAAAAAATGTGCTCCGCAACCCATACAGCCAAGTGCACACTGTAGCACACATGGAAAAGTTCTCATGGTCAAATTACGATGGTATGTCCCTATTTTAGCCAACCTCTGCCCCCTCTGCCTCAGAGGCATCTTTCCCAAAAGGTTCCCTGATCAACTCAGCCCGCAGACTTATGGTAAACAAAAAAAAAGACTTAAATCTTACTCCTCTAATCTTAAACAATCAGTATTCATGATACTGATCATGACATCAGTGGCTTTTCATTGGTTAGTTAATGCTATGTGTGAGATGTTACCAGTGGTGTAGCAGTGCCTGGAGAAGTGGGTATACTCTTAATTTATGCCCCAATTTTTGACATGATTTTGACATCTCTTGCATATTTAGCTTACCCAAAGCTAGGCCAGTAGTATAACTGTCTTACTTCAGACAGTAAGTATCATTATAACATAACATATCAACATTATAGCCACAGAGAAGTTGCAGATTTTGCAAACAATACTGACCGACAGACTGAGACAACTAATTCTGCATTTTGAGTGAAGTACTCTTTATCCAGAACAGTACTGAATGATCAGCAGTAGGTTTATAGCTGACTGAAAAATAAGATTGTAAATAAGTGCGTATGCTCCATATACCTGTGTATACCTTGCACTACATCATGTGAGACATGCCCTTCATTCAGCCTGTGATATTTCGAACACACAAAGTCACGATTCATTCTAGCCCAGTACACTGAACTGAAGTATGCATACACAGTAAGTCAATGCACAATGTCAGGCAGACAAATAGTTGGGCAAGTCCCCAGAATCCCACAGAACCAGACAGAGCAGCAGACGGACTGAGCTTTTTGATGTCACTACATTAAAAGGTTTGTCGGTCGTACAGTGTGTGGGATTCTTTTCCTTCAGACTGTGTACATTTTAAAATGGGCTGCATTTCTCGAGATGATATCACAATAGTAAGCCATGATTCACACAAGACATGTTTGTTACATTATGGTACGCACTGTGGTGGCTCAGGTATTAGTTATTATATCCTTTTTTTACAGAGCAATCTCTTTCACCCTGATCTCAAAGTGAGTTGCTGTACATAGGTGGTCATGGATCAAGAGCTTTAAAGGAATAGTTTCACATTTTGGGAAATGTGCTTAATTGTTTTCTTTCTCGCTCACTCTCATGTTGGAACCAGTGACTTCCTGGAGTCTCCGCTGGTAGCCTGGCTGGTCCCGGCCAAGAAATAATCTGACACATAAGCCCCCGTGAAATGGAAAATTGGTGTTTTAACACGTTTTTTTACAGATTTAAAAAAATATTCAACATGTTAATTAATTAGAGGTGCTGATCTGTGGGTTTTATTACCATTGGACAGAACCAGGCTGTTTCCCTGTTTCCAATCTTTGAGCTAAGCTTAGCTAACCGGCTGCAGGCTGTAGTTTCATATTTACTGTATGAGAGTGGTATTAATTATCTCAACTAATGTTTGGTAAGAAACCAAATAAGCGTATTTCTACAATTCTCTTCCTTCAAGGTAATAGTGGGGTCAGAAGGGTAGCATGATTGTTGGAGTGTGAAGTCAAATCAGGTTGTGTTAAGCTTTCAGCCTTCCTGTTCGTGGTTTAATGGGGTATTCTTGAGTGGTGGTCTATTACTTTGTGACTGTTAAACATTCATTATTATTTTGTGTTGGTGTCACAGCACGGGCTATGTAGGGCAATACCAGATTTTTGCCACCAACAAAAAGTCGGCTCTGTTTTTATAAAACAACGGTTACATATTGTAACCTTTCTTCTGTGTCACAGTCAGAACCTTCTGGCTTTGTGCATACTATGATCCGCCATGCGTGGAATGGACTTCATTCCACAAAAATTAGGTTAAAATACGTAAATGTACTTGTGTTCTTGACAGCATGCTGACAAGGAACTGGCGTCTCACCTACTCAATATTCTGAGCTGTAATTCAGCAACAAAGTAGGCAAGGTGTTTGGGGACAAAGGGAAAGAAAAGGCCAGAAAGCCTGTTGTTGAGCGTTTTCTCTCTCTCTCTCTCTCTCTCTCTCTCTCTCTCTCTCTCTCTCTCTCTCTCTCTCTCTCTCTCTCTCTCTCTCTCTCTCTCTCTCTCCTCCTGTTTGGCCTGTGTGTTTCTGTGTGTGTGTCCACTGTGTCTTTGCTGTATGGAGAGCAGTCAGATCAGATAATCTCTTTCACTGGCTCCTCTCCTGTTTCTCACATTATCATCCATTATCCCTCCATCTCTCCTCTCCTCCTTTCAGTCCCTTTGTCATCTCTGGCCGACTCCCCCTTTCTGTCTGCCCGTCTGACTCCCTGTCTTAGAAAAACTCTCACATTCTGCTGCACAACAATATCTCCCATGTGCACTCCTTCTCTGTCTCCTTTATATGCACCTATTTACCACCTTGCTTTGTTTCTTCCTCTCGCTTACGCACACACACGCATAAACTTCTTGTCTCTCCCTGCTGCTTCTCTGTAGGAAACAATACACAGGAATGGGTGTGCGGGGTGTGGAGGGAGGTAAAGTTGCTTTTCAGAGATGTCAGGGACATCCTGTTACACTCACACACACTCACACACACTCCACACACACACACACACACACACACACACACAAAGAGGATGTTGGCTGGACAATGGATAGGTCTCGGGAGTGTAAGTGTGGAAAGGGGCCCTTCCATACCTTGCTTTCCACTCCCTACACCATATTCCCCGTTCATTAGTTAAAGAGTTTCTTTCCAGTCTGCTATACACTACATCTAGTTGTATAACATTTCTACTATATTGATAACATCTATGCTCTCGATAATGTAATTAAGATTATAACATGCCTTGAGGTCCGTCTGATCTCAATTAAGGCAACACTGAAGAGGACTTCTTCTACAAACTAATATGTGAGGGTGTGTGTTTGAATGCACTGCAGGTGTATGAGTGTGTGAATGAGTCTTTGTGTGATCTGCGTGGGGAAAGCAAAGCAGAGACAGAGTCAGAAGTGCAATCATGGGGTGAAGAGTTCAGGGGGAGAATGAGAAAAAAGAAAAGGGAGGGAAAAATTCTAAGGAACAGAAGAAATTCTTCTGAATATTTCAAATTAATTTGTAATAAATCTACAATACATTGTCCAACGATATCAGACATGTCAGCCAGGTCAACCTTTACCTTTTAAACTGGAAAGTCAAAAGTGCAGCAAGAACATGTCCATTGTAGAGAGGGATGGCATTATTATTAAGGAAAGGAGTTGCTATCATTTGAAGTTTACTTGTACTTTGTATGCTATTGCTTTAATGGAATTTGCCACATGTCCATGTAACACAAAGGATCCTCTCTGTTTTTTGCTCAGCTTGGTTTTCTACAGCTGCCATAATTTAATTTCCATGTGCAATATTTAAAACTGATCAACTAACAAAAAAGTTCTGAAAAATCCTTCCTTAACAGGATTTAAGGAAAAATGTAATGACAAAACATCTGGGAACAGTGAGGCTTTACATCTGAACTACAGATGCAACAATTAGTCAGTTAGTCGATTCGATTAAAGTAATGCTTTTCTTTGTCATACTGTACATGATAATGGATAAAATACATTAGAATTTTGGACTATTGGTCAGGCAAAACAAATAATGTGTCATTGTGGGCTCAAAAATGACATTTTTTAAAATATTTTATTGACTAAACAACCATTTAATCAAGACAATAATCTTTTTATTTTTTTTAGAAGTTAAAGTAATTTTTAGTTGCAGCCCTAATATGAACAAAACTGGAGCTAATAAATGCAGACAAAGGACACTGTCACCAAACTGTTTCTCAAACCCATTCAGAGGCTGAACAGTAAACAAGGTGGTGGAAGCAGCTGAGTGAAGGCAACAATCAAGATTTAAAAACTTAGCATTCCTTCCCCATTGTTTGATACCCCTGGCTAGTGGGTGTAGATTTAAGAGTTGGTTTGCTACCTTTAAAAAAAAAAAAAACATGCTGCCCCTCCACTCTGGTTGACAAAAAAGAGCTTTCTGGTATCTCAAAGAGCACTTCTTTTGAAGCATGCTACAGCCTTAAGAATGACCAGCTGGCATCTGAGGACATTTGGGTGTGAAGAGAGTGGGAAGAGTCCAGGGAATGAAAGGGCATGTGATGGACTTTCACACACACACAAGCACACATGTGAAGCAAGTGTCGTTTATGAGAGTGTAACAAGAGTTCAATTCTTTTTTTTCTTTCTCTTTCAAAATGATTTTTTACTCTGCAGTCACAATGCTCCACATGCTATACTTTGTTCCACGCTGTAGTTGGCCCTGTTTGCTCGAGGCCCCGAGATAAGAGAGTGGAAACTTTGGGGTAAGAGTCATCCAAGCACGTAATTACGAAAACAAATGATTATGAGGTTTTGTTGGCTTTATTTAAAGCTTCCACTGTGTTCAAGGTTGCGACATGGAGATAAATGGAGCCGGAGAGCGAGAAATGAGGAGAATGCAGAAAAGGAGAGGAGGAGCGATAGAGAGAGAAGGAGCAGTGCCAGGTGCTATTGTCCTGTCTGTCAGTTGCTGGAGGGGAAGAACAAAGAAAACTGGTGGGCTGTGGCGTATCACATGTCTGTCTCACTCTCTCTTACTCTTTGCTCTGTTATTCACTCACATACTCAGTACATTCACTCTGGGACGCTGGTGAATCCTTTGCAGTTGTCCTGTCTCCCAACAACCCCCCATATCTTTGGTCATTCTTGATCTTTTACCCCAGCTACCTCCCATGTTTAGCCCTCCAAATCCAAACTCCCTCCTCAGTAGCAGGTGGGGTTAGAGCAGGTGGAAGGCAGGCATATAGGTGCAGGAAGAAAATAATGAAGAATAGCGGAAGGAGGGGGAGGAGACCCCTGACTACCCTGAGGTAAGGAGGTCACTGCAAGGCCAGTACACCCCACACCTGTCCCTTGGCGCCAGGGAGGGGTGGATAGAGAGGAATGGGGGGAGCGACACACCTGTCCCCTGAGGAACTCACCACTGGACGAATGAGGGATGAGCTGAAAAGAGAAGGGGGTAAACGGTAGAGAAACACACTTGTCCCCTGACCTTTTAGGAGATGGGAAAGAGTAGGCCTATGTGCATTCAGGGCGATAAATACTTAATAGTTCCCTGTGTGGTTTTATTACAGAGGTGTAGCTATACATTAAATATGTGTCACATAATAAAACAACTAGTGCTTTCAGTTTAGCGTGTTATTAACGGCATTAACGCAAACCCATTTTAACGGCATACATTTTTTTATCGCAAGATTAACGCCTAGCACACTTTGTAGTTTTTTTCACATGCTGTTACAACAACTAGTAACATTAGAAAAACTACACCACACCAGAACTAGCTAGACTGGAAACAAAACAACAGGCACGCCGCACACACTTCTTTAAGAGTAGTAGACTTTACGTTCTGAGTGGATGGCGAGCGCGAGACGCCAAAATGGATGGATTCCTTGTTGTCTGAAAATGTCAACAGACAAGCCTGTTGACATTTTCAGACAACTTTCAGTAACTGGCTCAAAGCAAAGAAGTAGTAGGCTTACCTTTTATTGGTAACCGTTACTGTTCATTCTTTCTGAAATAAGAGGCTGGGTTGAGCCTCTGGTGAATAAAGAGCAGTAGCCTGACTGCTATGTTCAAAGCAAACTTGAGAAAAGTATTAAGCCATGGTTTAACTGCACTATGGGCTGAGTCCTAGTTTACCTTACATGTGCACTAATTTTATTTTGTATCGCCCTGTTTTGATCACTTAGAAAGGGCTGTTGAAGGGGCTGTTTGTGTGACAAAGTATTTTTTTTAATCGTATGACAGCACTAAAAACAACTTTAATCTTAACCAGGTTTTGGAACTGTCTGCATGTCTTTTTGTAATGGTAGAGATAAAGAAAAGCAGAGTTTAGCCCAGGTGGTAGATTACAAAACTGCGTCATGGGAAATGTCTTGCAAGATGTCAATATGAGCAATCTTTCATGTGAAATTTGTTCTTAATACTCCTGAGGGGGGAAACATCTCAGCCTGTACCACCAACAAAGCTTTATACAACGAAATGTTTCGCCAAAAGAGTCCATTGTTATGGTAACAAATCAGTGTGTCTCCACTACTGCTAATTTCCATTACATAACTATGAACGATTCTGTCAACTTTCGGAAGTGTACCAGCTAAATGGCCTATGGACAGGGCTTATTTGAATGGAAATCCCCATTTGTTTGGCTCTACAAATGCCAGCTAAAACGGGGGTTAAAACTGCTCTCTCCTCTCCTCTCCTCTCCTCTCCTCTCCTCTCCTCTCCTCTCCTCTCTCTTCCCTGCGTATTCTCTGCTATAGCCTGTAAAAAATCTTTGTGGGAGAATTTTCCCCTGTAAAGTTAAGGGAACATTTGTTGCTTCCAGAAACAGTCCAATAAAAACAGACCTCTGCCTCGCTTTCTGTCATCTCTTGCTTTTGCTCTCTTTCTTCCTTCCTCTCCCTATCTCTCTCTCTCTTTCTGTCCTCGTTCTTCCCCTGTATTGCTTAACCAGCAGCTTGTCATCACTTTAAATGAGGCTGATCATTCTGCCTCATATTCCAAAATGCAGAGAACAAATGTCGCACAAAAATGTAGACTTTGTTACAAAGATGATAAAGATGAAATAAAAACTAACCAACTAATAAGTCTGTGTTGCATTCAACATATATACTGTATGATCACTGAGCGTGTTTTGAGTCTACTGGCCATGTGTAAGCTTTACTTAGGAACTTTCTCTGAGGAACATTTTTTTATGTGTTTACTCAGGGAAAGTATCAATAGGAGGGAATCTTAGTCTAAGTCTAAATTTAAGAAAGTTACATCACTTTCTTAATTGTGTCATTGTGTTGGAGAGGTGCACTTTAATCCCTACATTGCTATGTGTGTGTATTGGGTAGCGTCTCTCCCTGTGAAATCTGGGGAACTACAAACTCATAAAATCAATCATTATAGTATCATAAATGCTTTTAATTTATTTTCTGCTCTGCATATTTCTCATCATTTTATGAAAGCAACATAATGCAGGAATGGGTATGTCTTGCAATTTGATGCCTCTATAATGCATCTCACTTACCACTGTCGCATCTATGGACAGCTGTACTACATTTCTAATTGCACTACTTATGATCAAAAACAAGTCAGTCGACAACTTTACTAACACAGCCTAATATCAAGAAAGTGCAACAACACAAAACACAGCAAGCCAGCTAATACTGCATAGTCGTCCAACAGCAAGAAGGCCAGCTTGGTGTCTGTCTTGAAGCCGTTTATTTTCTCTCACCAAAGCCAGTCTGAGATTCATTCTCTTCTCAGCTTGCTCCATTAATGTCCTCTTCGGTCTCCTTGCCTCTGCCATGATGTCCGTAGAGACTGTCTTTTTTCATGCTTTACCTGCCTTCACATGTTCTGAATTAACATGTTATCTGCTGTATTGTTATTTAATGGATAATTTATAATCTGACCAAGGAACCACATGTGCATTGTTCCTGTAAAAGACATAACAAAGATAAAGATTCAAACATGACGGGATATTTTCAGTTATTTTAGTATCTAATAAACTCTGGAATATGACAGATGAAAAGTGTATGCCCTTATTTGAAGCCAAAACCGTGCAGATACATGGGTAACACAAATGTAACATGTCTTTAGAAACACAGCCTGCTTTAATGTGGGCTGTTTAAGGATTACTACTTTGCTATCTGGTCTTTCTTTGAGCATCAGAGAATGTCTTTGTCATGTTAATCCAGTGATTCCTGGCACTCTATTACCAGGCCTGCATCAGACCGTACACACAGGGAACACCTACCTCCAAGTTGATTAGTCGGGCCTCTTGTTCAGATGGCATTACACGTGTTTGATGAGAAAAGCTCCTGCATTGTAGAGAGACTTCAGTGTGTGTGTCCTCTATCTGTTACGGACACAGAGCCCTCTTGTGGTACATCTATCTCGGCCATTCTCTCCTCTCTTTCTCCAGTCCCCTTTCACACCTCTCATCAGTTCTCACTGATTTTTTTTCCTGCCATGTCATGTGTAAATGATAGTCCCCCTATAGGCTAGTATTGTATTTTTTCCTTTGAAAACATGTTGAAATTCCCTTGAATCTTCCTGAATGACACTGAATAGAGGCAAATGTCATAACATTTCTAGGTTAAGCACGCAATATGTTACATAATGTTTTCTTAATTTGCTTTCACATTAGGTGGTACAACAGTTCATATAGATCATGTTAGTTTGGACAAATTTCTAATATTCCTTATCCGCCATTTTTCTAAATGATTGTATCTTGTACTTAATGTAAATGCACATCCATCTTATCTGCGTCCATGTGTCACCACATTTTATACCTTTTTATTTTAGACATTATGACTATAGAACAGACACTCGCAGAAGAAGTTACACATGGCCATCTCTTTGGTGTAAAGGAGCTTCTGTATTATCACTGTCTGTATCTGTACCCTGTCTTCCTGTTTATTCCCTCACCCGCTCAGGTATCTTCAATATCCAGTTCAGTAGTACAGCAGTACATTTGTCTCACTCTCATCTCTTTGTAAACTATCTGTGTGCCTTCATTAATGGGCGATTACATGCTTGAGTAGGTCCACGCTTGTCCATATTACAAAAGAAGGACAGCATGGAAGTAAGGAGAAAAAGTCTTGGCTCTCTCAACTCTTTCGATGTCTTTTGTCCATCATCATCTCTCTCTTTCATCCCTGTTTTCTCCCTCTCCTCTGTCCACATTCCTCTTTCTTCTCCCATCTCTCTCTTTCTCCTCTTTCTTTGACAAAACCACAGTTCCCTTCTATCTAATCTAACACTTCCTCCTACAGTCAAATCTATTTGTTGTTTATTTCATGGGCAAGAGGAAAAGAGAGCAGATCTAGTTACACACATATTGAACCATTTAACACAACATAATACCCATGTATGCAGGATATAAAGACATTCCCTTTTTCGTTCCTTTGTTTACACCATGGTATAGTAAAGCATATGGTGAACACACATTTGGCTATCACTGCGTTACTATTAGACAAATACCTTTTTATTATCATTCCCAGAGGACTCAGGTTGTAGTCATATACATCATCACTAAACCGCTAAATGTTACCAAATCCCCTGTAATTTTCTTTTCTTTTTGTATTTAGGGAAAGAGAGCCCTGCACAGAATGAATAAAACACACACAATACAACACAGCTGGACAGTTATCCTACACTGCCTGCAAAACTGTTTGATGGGCAGATAACATGGCTCCCTCAGCTATTTGTTGACAGGATGCACTTTGGTTTTAACCTTTGACTCCTGCCAGTGGCCAACTGTAACCTTTTGACTTCATGCTTTGTTATTTTTCTTTCTTTTCCCCTTGTTTTTCTCCAGAATGGACAAAGTGAGAGAAATTTCCCAGATGGTGACAAGAGAATATATAGTGTGTGTGTTTTCCCTCTCCTACAGACCATATGCCCATTTTGGTTACAAATTGCTTTCTTAGCTGCCATTATTGTTACTTCCTTCCTCTGTGCATACAACTTTCTTTAAGCTTTAAACCTATGTCCTTTTGTCCTGTTTTGGTTTTCTCTTGAATTTATTAAGTTGTTAATCAATTTCTGGTATAATTACCAAAGTCTGGTCCTAAGCCAGTGGTGGTTCTGACAAAGAAAATAGATAGTTGCTTGACATAAATGTCTTGTAAGGGTGTCAACTACCATAAAACATTCACATTCATTTTTGTCACACAAGGCATGACCACCATGTGGTTGAACTATACATATGTCCCTGTATGGTCAGTTCAGTTGAGCATGAGTTTTCTTAATTTAATTTCAGCTCACCTCCACTTACAGTCCTTTGTTTGTCAAATCCCCTCCTCTTAAGACAATTTGGATGATTTGTGGGCCGTTGGTTATATTTTCGTATGCATGAGACTTACTCTGCACTCGGCTCATATAGACTGCTTGGCCCTACTCTGTTACCTTTTGTTAAGTGCATGCATGGGCTCGTGAGAATGTTTGTGTATGTGTGGTGGTGCGGTGGTCGGCTCATATTTAGAGACCTTAGAACTGAACTTTGACCTTGGTGACGGATTGCTCTGCCAGGTTTGGAATCGTGACACCAAGGTTGTGACCCCCCACCAGTGCAGACTCCCCATGCTCACAAATGGAAACTTTTTTTCTCAGGTAATCTACATTTTCAAACACACTTTTGTTTTTGACCCCATAACTGTTTCTAAAAAGGAGGTGTAGCTTGAGCAGCATATAAGCAGAGCACCAGCAGTAGTTATTCATGTAAAACAGAAGAAAAAAGCTTGAAGCCTTAAGATGCTTCTGGTTGCATTTATGCACACAAAGCAGGAATCAAACATGAGCTGTTACACAGGCTGCATGTGTAGACAGCTGGATTGATTAAAATAAAAGCGTCTCCGTTCCATCAGGCGTGCGTGAGATGGACGACACGAAAAATGTGGCTGAAAGGGGCTCCTGTGAAGATACGCCATCATTTTAGAACAACTGATTTGTTTCTAACCAGACCACTACTTCAATTAAAAAATGTTTTGAAAGAGGTTGAAAAGTTCATCCCAGTTTGTCAGAGAAATCTATCTCCCCTCCCCTCCAATAGATAAAAAAATCACCACAGTGGACAGGGTCAGTCTTTATCTTATTTATACTGTCTGTCTGTGTGTGTGTGTGTGTGTGTGTGTGTGTGTGTGTGTGTGTGTGTGTGTGTGTGTGTGTGTGTGTGTGTGTGTGTGTGTGTGTGTGTGTGTGTGTGTGTGTGTGTGTGTGTGTGTGTGTGTGTGTGTGTGTGTGTGTGTGTGTGTGAAGCCATGACAGGAATTTTGTGCATGAAGGTGGGAGTATATGTCCTAATGAAAAACATTAAATTACAGAGCTGAAATAGCTCACTTGAAGTGTGTGTGTGTGTGTGTGTGTGTGTGTGTGTGTGTGTGTGTGTGTGTGTGTGTGTGTGTGTGTGTGTGTGTGTGTGTGTGTGTGTGTGTGTGTGTGTGTGTGTGTGTGTGTGTGTGTGGGAGGGAGTATTAGTGTTCCAATTATTTCTGCTGGGAATGATTAGGCTGCCAGTGAGACTATAGGAATCCAGGGGTCATAGGTTAGCCCTCCATACTCCCCTATCCTACACACACACACACACACACACACACACACACACACACCGGAGAGAGACAGAGAGACAGACACTTATGCAAACATTCCTTTCCCCAATAACTCAAAGTTTTGCCTCTCAAACTACAAAGTCAAATACTTGCTGCTACTCTCAAGATTTAAGAAAAACAAAAGCAAAAGGACACGAGTGGCTACTGTTTCCATAGCGACTAATCCTCAACCCTCACTGTGGCAACATATAGTGGGGGGAGGTGATCAACACAGGGGTCAGTGGGCAGGTCAGCAGGTCCTGGTCCCGTTTGGGGTGAGGTTGTGTGTGAGGATGATTGAAGGGTTGACATGGAGAGAATTAAATGCCCAGCAGAGGTAAAGACAGCAGTGAGCGGGGCACTCTTACCATTTAATGTTCCTCATCGTACCCCTTGTGGTGAAGACAAAATACTTACTTTGAGATTAGAGGCGGAGAAGGAAAGGAGGGGTGGGGCCAAAGAAAGATACTACATAGAGAGATTCAAATGGATGAGAAGGATGTGATGCCGACACGTCATGATTATAAGAGATGAAGGGATGAACCGCAGCATCTCCATTTCAGTGTGACGCTGTTAAAGAAACTAAACTGAGAATATAACTGTTAACTGTCACCTGTTTGTTTCCTATCTTTCCTTCACTCTGAGTTTCTTTCCCCTCACTCTCTTAAACTAGACAAAGAGCCTGGTTAGCAAATGTTATCAGTGCGAACACACAGATCAGAGCCAGCCAATTAAGGGTCATGATGTAATAAAGCAGCGGCTGAGATACAGAAAAGACTAGCACAGGTTTATAGGAGTACTACTTAGGGTTAGGGTTAAACCTTTGCAAATTACAGTCTTCATGTCAAAATGTGTGTGTGTGTGTGTGTGTGTGTGTGTGTGTGTGTGTGTGTGTGTGTGTGTGTGTGTGTGTGTGTGTGTGTGTGTGTGTGTGTGTGTGTGTGTACATGTCTGTGTAAGCCCAAAAAAAGTGAAGTCATGGTTGTCATGACTGATGTCAGGGCTGCATTGGGAGTGGTGTTGAGTTTGCCTGCTGACGTTAGAAAGCACTTAAAATAGTTTTGTCCTCTAATCTCAGGGCCATCAGAACGATTCAATACAAAAAAGATAAAAAAAAGAATGACCTTGGTTTCTATGGAGCAAAAAATAAAATCACACCTACAGAACCACTAAACAGCAGCAGCGCTCTTGCACGGTATTCAAACACTACGTGTCAAGCTGTAAATTATACCCACTTTAAACAGAAGGTCTGTCCACATAACTCATGTCTGTCAAATGTTTAACACTGACGCTCACTTCCTCCAGGTGTTGAAGATGTACGGCTGTCCTATCTTGTAGACATGACACCATGGCTAGTCTGCTTCTTGACCTCAAGGTTTATGTCAGGAGCAGTGCAGGAGCATATGAAGAGATTCTTATGTTAGAGAAACATGATCATTCCTGTTGACAATTTAATGGATATAAACATTTCAATTTCTGTTACTATTCTATCAACAGATTACAGATTATACATCATGTGTATACAGTATGAGTCTCTTCACATTCAAAAATGACAAGATGTGTTTGTTCTAAACAGGATTATAACTGTGTTTTTGCTGTATATTAAACCTTTCAGTTGCCAGCTTAACTGAAAGCTTGAATTTGAGACCCTTTGCCATGTCAAATATTTGGCGTCTTCTATCTCTATGCAACTTTTGGATGAGTTGCCAGGATTAAGTCATAATAATGTGACCGTGGAGTGAGAGCATTTAAAGGGAGAAGTGTGAACATGTCCAGTCACACACCAGTGGTTAGATTCAAAGACAGAAGGTTAGAAAATAACAACTTGGTTTGTTTAGCTCACGAAACAAGCCAACCGTTGCTAGGATGAACACACACACACACATACAGACATAGAGTTGTGAGACACATGGTAGGCGGGCATTGACACAGTTCAAATGGTTAAAACAGCGTGGTAATAATCTGGGTACATGGCTGTGGATGTCCGCAGCAAATCAAAGGACTCATTGAACCATTTGTCTGTCTGGTAATTCCATCTTCCAATGAAACTTTTCCAAAACTCTTGTAATATCAATACTTACCCCCCTGTAGGTTTGAAAGGGTGCTGTGAACAGTAACACAGAATCACAGAGGAAAGGTAAATGATATTAGTCTTCAAATTCTTCAAGTAAAAGCAGTGTGTTTCGTGATTTGGTGAAACAATTATTGTCTGCAAGTCGACTGCAGAGAAATGGATTATACCGCACAAGAAATTTCAGAAGTTTCTGTGGAAGTTTCAGTACTTTCTTCTGCTGTGTAAACTGGTCATCCACTCTTGAAATCCATCATATTGGACAGTTTCTGTTCTCGATTTTAACAGTCAGAATATCACTTTAGTTTCAAAGGTACATTTTACTTGATGCATCTTTTTATTCATGTTCCTCTCTTTTTCTGGTTTTCTTTGCTTCTTTGAGCTTTTTGTCCAATCTCTTTTTTTTCTCTGTTTCTTTTCCCTCCCTGTCTCAATTTTTTATTTTAGTTTTTCTTTCTACGATACTCCACAGCCTCCCTTTTTGTCTTTAAATGGTATCCTGCCTCTCTCTGAGAGAGAACCAAAATACCTTACCATGTTTGATACTGATATCAAGAAAGACATAAGAAACAAAAATGTAAAGGGGAATATTCAGGGACTGCTTTGGTGATTTTGGTGGTTTAAAATTGGTTCCAATGTCAATTTTTAGTACTCACAGTCTTATGTACTGTCAATGCACAAGTTAATACAACCCAAATGACTGGTAAATCAATAGGTTAAAGTAAAACAACAGACAGAAGAAGAAGAAAGTAAGAAAGAAGCCCTCTCGCCTGGCGTCATGAGAATGACTTCACCTGGCAACAGTTGCAGTGAGGTGGGGTGGATTAGCAGAGGCTGTTGTAATTCCACCCTGTGATTGGCTGAGGCCAGGGGCTCACCTGGCCAAGGTTGGAAGGCATGAAAGATGAGAGGCTTTTAATGGCTTACGTTTCACTCAAGTACAGAAGAATGCAAGTAATTACTAACAGCATTAAAGATAAACAGAATGCTATAAAAACAATTTTTTTTTTACTGTGCTCACACTTCAAGTGCACTTTATGAATAAACACACACACACACACACACACACACACACACACACACACACACACACACACACACACACATTTACCCTCTGGAGCCTGAGGGAGGAGATGAAGTTGAGGACATGTAGGAGGAGAAGACAAGAGCCTCCCACACTATAGCTGCAGGTATGTAGGCATCCCTGTCTCTCTCTCTCTCTCTTTCTCGCTCTCTCTCTCTCTCTCGCTCTCTCTCTCTCTGCCTTGTTGCTGTGAGCAGTTGTGGTTCTGCTCGTCTTATTAGAAAGGAAGAAAAAGAGGATAAGTAATATAATACATGAAAGTTAATACAGGTTTAGGTCAATGTAGTTTATCATGCATCTGTCATCCTGAACTGGGGCTGCCGAAGAAAGAAATCCTGCAATAAAAATTTAATTTTGATGTTGTTGAATGAAAAGCTTCAAGTTATGTATGCAATTGTGCCTCTGTCCCAAGCTGTTTATCATAATGTATAACCATAAAATATCAGTAGGTCTTCAAATTAACACTTTCATTTACAGCTGTGTTAGTAGGCATAAAAGCACAGAATGAAGACGGCCTTAAGGGATAATTCCAGTTTCTTCCAGTTTTAGTTTATTTATTATGTGGGTCAGATTTCTTTCTAGCATTGCTTCTATTGGTTATAGTAACACTGTATCATCAAAGTAATTACAGAGATCTGGGAACATGGTGACATACATCTCAACAAACAAGACCAACAAACCAACAGTTTAGCTGGATTATCTAAACAACTTTATTTGGAGGTAAAATGAGAGAGAGTGCATCCATGATATTCGTAATAATCTCTCACTTGCACTGTCGTGCAAACAAATCAGCTTTTAATTACCCTGTGATGATGGCAGAAGTTGAGACGTAACAAAAGGAGTTTGTTTGACTTTGCAGATACAATGCCATGGATGGTTTTCCAAACATATATGAATTATAAATCAGAAATTAGCTAATAGGTCATTCAGATTTATTGCGACTGTTGCTGTGCAGTGACCCAATAAGGTCCATGTTAGATTTGACATCTGGACTCGATGTTGAAAGAAACTGAAGGTTAGAAACAAAGGGAGACAAAGAGAAACAGACAGAGAGACTTCAATGGTGAGCTACTTGTTTGATCACCCAAGGGAACAGTGGTTCAGAGGCAGATGAGGCAGATGACTGTGTGTATGGGATAAAAGCAGAGAGGAGGAAAGAGAAAGTGAAGGAGGAAAAGAAAGAAACTGATGGAGGTAAAGAAAGGTGAGAGGACTGGAGAGTCATCTGTGGTTCCCATGGTCCAGAGAATGAGCTGCTTGTGCTCACATGGTTGAATGTGTGTATGCGTGTGCATTTGTGTGTGTGTGTCATTAGAGTCCCCCAGAGCGCTGAGACCAAAGGGGTCTCACCGTGACACCTATTATCCCCCCGAAACATGACACACCACCAGGGAGAGACACAGAAAGAGAGAAGGGGGGTAGAGCCCACGTTTCACTTGCCTCTTCCTCTGTTATAGTGACTGTTTGCTTGCGTGTGTCTGCACTTGCGTGTGAATGTTTTTGTATTTATCGGCATCTTCTGTGTGTGTTAATGTGCACACACACAGCGACTGTACTGTAGCTTGAGTTTACGTCGGTGTGTATGAACTCCCTGTGTGCATATTTCTGTGGTAGGAGGTGAAATGTAGCAGATCACTGTGCTGTGCCAGGTGTTTGCCTTGGCCACACTTCTAAGGCCCTGACACACATTTTACAGAGTCCATGGGGAAATAGTGTAAGAGTTTGGGGGGTTGTGTGTTTTGTATGAGGATGAGAACAGTTTAACGGAAAGGGAACGCATTCTTACCTCTTTTTTTCTTTTGCTTGTGCTTCACTCGCACATTATTGTTCTAAAGTCATAAAACTTTGTGCTAAAGCCCTGATTTTTGCCCCCTTTTTCGCTCATTACTGGTATTTAATAATGTGCAATATATGTCAACAATCCAACTTTTATAACATCTCATGTTTTGGCAACTGCATTTCACTATATTGTTGTTCATTATCTATTTATACAGGAGCAGTTATGGTTGTTGGGATATATATTAATGAACACTTAAAACTTATATATCATGCATTAAATGTTTATATGTTTACATGTTTGAAATATAACTGTAAATTTCCATGACTTGGTGTGGGTTGTTTTAGTTTTGTTTTTATGGTTCATAAATTCCCATTTTCTTTTTTTTTTTTTTAACCCAGTGGTATCTAGCTATGCATATTTATTTGGTTGTGCATGCCCAGGTTTTGAGATATCGTCTCTAAGATTTCCACCTCCTCTCCAGTGCAAATGGAATGAATGGAAATTTGTTTTTAATGTTCATACCAATGAAGATTTACATTAAAATAGTTCAACAGCAACATGTCTTTCCAGAAACAGTGTCACTGTTCCTCTGGAAAATCAACAGACCTTGCTTTGACCTGCTTTCATTGGAACTACCTTCTACCGAAGAAATAGTCCCTATAAACAATTTTTAACAGGGTGCTCCATGGGCGATACTTGATAAAACATGTTTTTATTTCATTTGGGACCTGTAACGTGGAAGCCATTGTACTTGCCTGTTTTATTACCACATACATGATTTGCGGTTCGGCTGCCTTTATCTGTGCTTCTGCTTTGCATCTGATTGACTCTTTGCCCTCTGAGACGCATCCAAGCACCAGTAACCAAAGCACACTGCATGCACAACAAAAGTAATTCAAAACACTGCCATATAACCCAGTTTGCTTAATTAGGTTATGCTCACTGTCATTACAACCATGAAGCAAGTAAGATAACTTGGTTAAGGTGTTTATATGACAATAAGAAGAGTATTGCCTTACTCGAATTCTAATCAAATTATTACACGGCATTTAAATACAATAACTGTAATTCACTCTGGATAAGAGGGTCAGGAAATTGCCTGAATGTAGATATTGTGTAAAAAAAAGAAAAGAAAAGGAAAGCAGGTTGTTTTGAATGGTAGAGTGTTAATTTGATTGCATTTTAAGGTGCCTGTGCAGTGTATATGTATGTGAAGCTGGAGTCTGGAGGTGGGAATTGGAAATTACTTGGTGTAGATGTGGCAGAGATGCTGTAGAACTTGTCTGGGGGTGGAGGGTGCTGTAAGGATGGTTTGGGGAAATGTGTGTGTTTGGGTGGGGTGGGGTGGGTGTACGGTTGATTTAAGTGGAGACTGTTTTCGAGGGGGTGGACTTGAGACATTTTAAACCCTGGCTCCTCTCTTTCTATAGGCCTTATCAGGTTTCCTAAAGGCTGCCAGCAATGAAGCAATACAGAGCCAAGTCGGAGGGGTATAGAGTGGTTGCAGGGGTAAGAGTAAAGGGGGGTGGGTTAAAGTGGGTCTGGGGGGAGAGAGGAGAGGAGAATAGGTGGAAGGAAAGAAAAAGTAAGAGAGGTTGAGAACAGAAATAAATGAGGGGGCAAAAACTCAATATAGTAGGAGGGAAAGGTAAAGTAGAAAAAGAGGAGGAAAGGGTTAAAGAGGTGTTAGTGAAAAAGAGATAAAGAGAGGAAGTCGGAAGAGGAAGGCAAGGAAAAAAGAGGAAAGAGGGAAATGGAAAAAAATTGGGGCCCATGTCTGAAAGTCAAAGTAACCCCAGTTTTTTGGTCTCTTTGTCTCTCTCTCTTTCTTTCTCTGGGAGCCGTCAAAATAATGGATTGTCACGCTAAATGGCCGGATACAAGAGGGCAAAGGGGTTGCCTGGGCGGGGGAGCTTGGAAGGAGGGGGTAATTGTAGGAGTCGGGAGGGGGAGAAGGGCAGTTTTGGATAGACAGGGGGGCGGACAGACTGACGAGTTGGGTATGCTTCCAAGTCAATTTATTCCTTATTATGAAGTAGCACCGCCAAAAACAACATGAAAGACTGATTGTCGTTCTGATTCTGAGATCAGGGTTTCATCAGTTTTGCTTTCCAGCTCTGTGCTCCTTTAGGTTTGGTGAAATGACTTTTAGAAACCCCGCAGAAACCCACAGAAACCTCAAATTGACGTTTCAGGGTTTGGGGAAAAACAGGTTTGTTTTCTGATTGACAATGATATATTTGTGATATCTGACAATGCATTTTCAGTGGTTTGGCTCATCCTCCAGGTCATGCAGCATTCTCATTATGCATCAGCGGTACAGTTTTGAGAAATGGCATAAATGGAGACACAGGGTTTTTTTCAAAAACACCAAGACAGCCTTTGGTTTCCATCAAAATTCTGGACAGGCGCTTTGTTCTTATGAATATAATTTGGGAGCTCTCTGTAATATTTTTGAACATGTAAAAATGTGTCTTGGCTGTTGCAGTATTCTGAGCAGATTTTTCCTGGCCCAGCCATACGCTGGTCATTTTGTGGAGTTATAAAGCTTCTGGGTAAAATTGGCTTTGAGTGTAAAATAGTGACGAGCTACACTACACATGCTCTCCCCATCAGTAGCAAATGAAAGTCTGTGTTTAATAAACAAACTATGTCTGCTTCATGAGCTACTCAATTGTCTATGCTGTGCACATTTCTATCTATTTTATATGTTGTGTTCTTATCGGTTAGACTTCATACTGTCAGTTTGTTCACATTCTGGCTCTTTGGGCACTTCTGTTTGCCAAACAGCAATCGATAAGAGCATGTCCTTATAAAAATTGCAAACAAAGCACTGCTCCAAAATTGCTAGCCAGAACACTAAGACAACATATCACAACAAAAATAACATGGCAGAAAGCTAGTATTTTGTAAAGATGTTTTCAAGTATGTTTTTCTGGTCAATTATGTATGTGTTTGTGAATAAAGTTTCAATTTATTGCAGACCCAGTAGCTGTTTGGCTAGAAGCTGACTGTGGATCATGCAGAGAAAAAGGTTCATGCTTGTCTGTTTCTTCTGTCTCACTCTGTCTCTCTTGCAATCCTTCAAATCAATGTGGTCCTTTTGATGTATATTTGATGCATCTCAGTATCCAAACGTCAAGACATCTCTATTGCTATTCCTTCTGACAATACAGGATCAATAGCTGACAACGAATTGATGATGAATTCCCTCAAGGAGAGAGGTGTGTGTGTGTGTGTGTGTGTGTGTGTGTGTGTGTGTGTGTGTGTGTGTGTGTGTGTGTGTGTGTGTGTGTGTGTGTGTGTGTGTGTGTGTGTGTGTGTGTGTGTGTCTGATCAGTAAGTGTGGGGAGCAGAAAATTCAAAAACAAACAACGGACCTAACAGTAAAGGAATACTAGTAGCTTATAGATACAATTTAAATTAAATGTGCGTATATATAATTCTTTTGTAATTGCTAACCATTATTAACACTTGTGCAGCTGTCTGTTGGTCAGAAACATTTTTTTGTTTTGGCTAATCTGAGCCATCCAAGGCCAATCATGACGTTAGCCTCATAATCACTCAATTCAATTCAATTATTCAATTCAATTTTATTTGTATAGCGCCAATTCATAACAGAAGTTATCTCAGGACACTTTTCAAATAGAGCAGGTCTAGACCGAACTCTTTAACATTAATTACAGAGACCCAACAGTACCACCATGAGCAAGCATGGCCAAAAAAAAAAAAAAAAAATTCTATATTTTGGTGTTTTTTTACCACAAGGTGGGGGGGAAAGGAAAGAAAAAAAAAAAGGAAAAAAATTAAAATCGAGACGTTCACTCCCCGGGTTCATCTTGGTGTTCTATGGAGCCCCATAATCATAGACTCATACTTGTTCGTTTTATTTTTTTTTTTTTTTTAATTTTTTTTTTTTTTTTTTTTTTTTTTTTTTTAAGAGTTGATTTGGTGGAAAAAGGTTAATGCAGTTCGAAAAAGGAATCTCCTCCTAAATTTAGCTACAGCACTGTCAGATAAACATCTGCTGTAGGAAGTTTTGCCTAATGGCTTATAATCTAATAGTATGAATTCAAAAGTTACTAAAATTATTAAAAAAAAAAAAAAATTTTAAAAAAAAATTATAAAATTTTTAATATTAAACCCTAATAAAAAAAAAAAGTTAAGAGTGTGATTAAAACAATGAGTTGGTTTATTTACACTCTGACAGAAGCCAATTGAGTCTATTAATGATATAAATGCATTACTAAGGCTGTTTGTCAACATCACATGAATATTAAAATCACCTACAATAATTACTTTATCTGATTTAAGGACTAAGCTATAAAACTGAATTCAGATATAAATCAGAGTACGGTCAGGAGCGTACACTATACAATCGGCTTCAGTTTTTTCCAGTTTGGGTGAGAAAGACCAAGAACAAGCTTTCAAATGAATTATAATTTAGTTTAGGTTTAGGGTCCATTAAAACGCTCGAATCATATATAGCTGCTACTCCACCTCCTCGGCCTGTGCCTCGAGGAATGTGAGTATTAATATGACTGGGGGTGGATTCATTTAGGCTAACATCTCCTCGTGGGACCCTTATTTTTTTATAAAAAAAAATATTTATTTTTTTTTTTTTTTTTTTTTTTTTTTCTTTTAATATTTTTTTTTAAAAATTTTTTTTTTTTTTCCTCTTTCTTTTTTTTTTTTTTTTTTTTTTTTTTTTTTTTTTTTTTTTTTTTTTTTTTTTTTTTTTTTTTTTTTTTTTTTTTTTTTTTTTTTTTTTTTTTTTTTTTTTTGTGGGGGGGGGGCCCCGTTTTTTTTGGTTTTTTTTTTGGTTTTTTTTTTAAAAAAGGGGGGGGGGGGGGTTTAGAAGGGGTTTTTTTTTTTTTTCTTTCCTTTTTTTTTTTTTTTTTTTTTTTTAATTTTCCCCTTTTTTTTTTTTTTTGGGGCGCCTCCCCCAAATTGGGGGGGTGGGGTTTTTTTTTTTTTATCCTTTTTTTTCCCCCAAAGTTTTTCTTTTTTTTTATATTCCCCATTTTTTTTTTTCCCCCCCCCCCCCCCCCCGGGGGGGGAAGGAGATATGGGGGTTTTTTTTTTTTCTTTTTTCCTTTTGGGGGGGGGGGGAAAAAAACTGGGGTTTCCCTTTTTTTTTTTTTTTTTTTAAAACCCCCCCCCCAATTTTTTTTTATTTCCTTTTTTTGGTTTAGGGGGTTGTTTTTCTTCCGGGGGGGGTTAATTTTTTTTTTTTTTTTTTTTTTTTTTTTTCTAGAGTTTTAATTTTTTTTTCTTTGTTTGTTTTTGTGGAAAGGGTTGGAGTTTTTTTTTTTCATTTCCCCAACCTCCCCTCACACATGAAAAGAATGAAAACAAAGGGGAAAACGTTGGGGAAAGGAGCGAAAATGCAGTAAAATAATACAGAGAGAAAAGGAGAGTGCATGTATTAAAGAAAATCTTATTAAAGCAGGCAATATGAATTTCAGCAGGCTTGAAAACCTATATGGGAGGCACATTTACTGCAGAACAGAGCTGACAAAACTCTCTTTTTGGAAATGCCATAACCTCAAACACCATCAATGAGCTTAGACATTTTGACAGAATCTAACTGCAAAATTGTTTTGTTCCCAATTCTGGCTTCCTGTTACATTGTTTTCCATCCATGAAACCAGCTCACATATTATATATTCATAATAGGAATCTATGAATTGAAAAGCCAATGGCAAATTTTCTTCATCTCAATGTCCTGGGATGCCCAGATTCTAGCTACAGTTTGTGGAAAGAGAGATTACTGTAGGTCAGTAGGAAAATACTGTGTAATATATATCATCCAAATACATTCACTGGACTCCAAGGTCATGTTTAATATTTAGTTTTTACCTTTTGACTTGTTCATGTTCACAGATGTGGGTGGAAATGTCTCACAGGACCAACGAGAAATCTGATTCAGAGGAGACACAAATTGTAGATATTCCCCGCTCCCTCGTTATAAATTCTTTGTTTCGATCACAATCTTCCTCCCCATCCTCAGGGCTTCTGATTTCCCGTGGTCTGTTTGCATACAACATGCTTTTGATTTACACCCAGTCCCCTGTGACTGTGTGTGTTCAATATTTGTTTTTTCCTCAGGCCTCAGAGTGAATGCCTGCATGTTTGGGTGCATTTGTCTCTGTGAATGTACGTCTTTCTCAGCTATTTTCTGGGTTGTGAAACAGGAAGGTGAGTCTGATCATGTCCCACAGTGACGTACTTTAACAATGTCTATACTGCTTCCAGAGATTTGTCTCACTGGAACTGTTGGGAGAAGCAGCCAAGCATGCGTTGCATCCCCCCTGATGATCCACTCTGCTTTGAGAAAGATGAGATGCTGCAATACCTTTATAATGGATTGATGGCGCCTCTGGGCCTCAAAGTGTTTGAAATGCAACCAAACATGGTCTCTGTGCAAAGTTTCAAACAAAGATACTCCTTTTGTTCTGGGCATTTATTCAAACGAGCATTGACTTTTTTTGTGCAACGGCTCCAAAGAAGACCTAAGTCCTCATCAAGCAAAGGTTAAGTCTGACTAACACCATGTTTGGTTGAAACCCTGTGCAGACCAACCCACAGAAGGAGCATCAATGTAATGAGAGCTTGTTCTTTTCTTACCCACTGCCCTGGTCCTCATATGGGGTGTAATACCTGGTGACTTGTTGCTGTGCACAATTCACTGTTTTTGCTTCGCATAGATTAGGAACCAGGGGCAAGCAGGGACTGCCAGCACAAAAAAAGATTCCCATGACTGCACTTCAAACATATTTATAGACGTTTTCTGCTTGTGTACGCCAGTGACAACATGGTCCACTCAGAGGTCAGGAGGGCTGTGTGAAGGATTTGTTCATTTGATGTTTTTTTTTGTTTTGACCATATTTCTCAAAACATGAGTTTGAATATTTCTATGGCAGCTGACTTGAAAGACAGCTGTATTCAGCAAGTGGATAAAAGTCCAACATGAAGGAGCTACAAGGGGATTAGGTGGTTCTTTAAAGGCTCTGAATATGATAACAGGATGGGTGCAGTAAAGAAGCTGCCCTCATCCTTGCATGCATTGTCAGCCCACCATTTCCCTTCTTACCTTTCTCTATCACATATCAACAAAACTAAACAGCTATAGCCGTGCTAGCAGCTAGTGAGACTGTAATGCTTATAATAAACCAGAAGTTGTTGCAGGGATGAAAAATGTAGAGACAACTTTGCAGCACTTAGACCCACAATGAGACACAAAAGTGGTAAACTGTGGCATGAGGGTCGTGCTACAGGAAACATAGTGTTGTTCACTAAATTAAAGGCATTTATCCTCTGTACAGTGGCCATTTTAGGACATTTTAGACTCATAGCTTCAAGCAATGTGCTTGTGTCCAAAACACAGTAGTTTAGGTGAATCAGCATCCTTTGAGGAACTACTCACAGCTATGGTATGAGCTACAGGCATGGTTTAACGCTAGCTGTGTGTGACTACGTGTGTGAGAATTGACTGTCTGCTCAAATACAGCAATGGCGGCTGCTTAAGAGGATAGGCATGTTGACAGAAAACTGGTCACAAAATAGGACCTTGTTCTGAGGGAATAGACAAATCAATTTTGTAACAAGAAGCTTTGCCTGCAGGGGTTTCTTTCAATATGATTGGCGCCCTTCATGGTGAGTAATTTCCCTTCTCCATGTGTGCTGCTTTATAGGCAAATTAAATACTTTCAGGTCTTCTTCAAACTCTGTACTGAATGAATCCTTGCCTCACAATGTTTGCTGAAGTCATAATTCAATAAACCAAACACAAACATCTACTCATACTCCTTGTAAACCTATTCTCTTTGCAAACTTACCACACCTTGTTAAAAAGCCACCGGCAGTGAAAGAGAAACTGATCAACAGATTTATGTTATGTATGTAACTGTGCTCTTCAACAGTACTTGTTACTCTAAATCTAATGAAGTCATGCTGCGGATGTTGCATGCCATGGCTCATAAATGCCATGCCGTACATTCTTAAGATAATGGTGATGTTTGCAAAATGGGAACAAATGAAGAATTATGGGTATCATTCCGATCATTCTGAACTCAGTTTGCATCTTGGGCTTGCATGAAGGTTAATCATAAAAACACACAAACATTGATCTCCCTGTGTTTTGTTGCTTCTGTGTGTGTGTGTGTGTGTGTGTGTGTGTGTGTGTGTGTGTGTGTGTGTGTGTGTGTGTGTGTGTGTGTGTGTGTGTGTGTGTGTGTGTGTGTGTGTGTGTGTGTGTGTGTGTGTGTGTGTGTGTGTGTTTGCAAATTTGCAACTAAACACTGCAAAATTGTTGCCTGCAGAGTCTCAGAAACTGATCTGAGACTCTAGTTAGAGTTTATTGTTTCGACAACCTAAGAATTTAAATCACAATTACACCTCTTAACACTTGCATGAGTGCTCACACACACTGTCCCTACACGCATTTGCATACATGTGCATGAACACATTCACTGCAAGCAGAGCAAATGCAAGCAGTGTCGAACAAAGGTACGGGTGCTAATGTATTAGTGCAGTCATGCACACACGGGCTTGTGCACTACCAACAAGTGTGGATTCCTTGTCAGTCTGTTGGGCTTGCACTCTCCCTCGAACACACACATACATGCACACAAAGAGGGAGAGTTTGTGCCCGTCCGGTCCTCCCTGGTCTATTTCTGAGGCGACGAGAAAATGATCAAAGCTATGTGACCAGACTCCAGGAATGACCTTCTAACTGTCTCAGGTGTCTCTTATTACACACCCGCAAATACACACACACACACACACACACACACACACACACACACACACACACACACACATATATATATACACACCTTCATTTGCGTAGTCTCTCTTACACATGCAAGCCCGTACACAGGTCATTGCTCTGATAAATAAGGGAGGAATACATACCCAAAAAATGTCTGTACATGAATTGCCTTGTATGTCAGCCACATTAGTGTCTGTACACCCTGTCCCTCCTCAAATCCCTCACCACGTCTGGGGTGTGGAGATTTAAGCGGAGGTTGCTGTAGGGACCTGTTGGTGTCAAGTATCCAAAGCTTGCACACCATGTCAGCCATTTTTCTTCACATCTTTTCTAAGTTTCAGTTAAGTCCCTCTTCATCTACAGCTCTTCAATCAAAGCACACGCATACTGAACATACTGAAACATTTTTTTATCTACACCTCCTTCTTGCAGCCTTAGCTATGCAAAAGATATTCTGCTGTATGCAAAATATAATTGAATATTTGCCACACAGCGGTTTAAATTGCCATTGAGACACACACACACACACACACACACACACACCCCCCCCCCCCCCCCCCCCCCCCCCCCCCCCCCCCCCCCCCCCCCCCCAAAAAAAAAAAAAAAACAGCTTGATCATCTTTCAGTGCCATAACTTAGATACTCTGCTGGTTAAATTAAATTTATGGACTAACAGCAGCTACACGCTGGGCTCCTCATTAATTGAGGAGGTAGATATTTCAGTGGAAAAGATTTATTTATTTAATATCAGATTTAATTACACATTTGATCATTAATAATTTACACAATATAGGTAATGTCTTGACTCTAATATACTGGAGGTACAAAAACAGACCACAAATGGCCAGGTTTTAGTTATGGCCCATTATTGTACATTAGAGTAATTAATCTCTTCCATTTCCACTGTCTGTTCTCTAATAATAAACC
Organism: Dicentrarchus labrax; assembly: GCF_905237075.1. Classification (NCBI taxonomy): domain Eukaryota; kingdom Metazoa; phylum Chordata; class Actinopteri; family Moronidae; genus Dicentrarchus; species Dicentrarchus labrax. Next base: position 16,535,986 of record NW_026136704.1, read on the forward strand.
ATACTGTCTCTGTAATCTACACCAGCTTCCTTACTCACGTGCATGAAGAGAAAGGCAAACAAGGCTGAAATTTATGGCTCCGCAGTTGTCTGGAGTGCAACAGAAAATGTCACAGTAACCAAATAAGGTCACAGTGGAATTTTCACAGTAGTAGGCTGTAATATGTAAACAACCTTCCTTAGCTATCCTACAGTGGAAGAATACTGTGGGACAGCAAGTAAATTTTGTAGCAAGTAACAAACATCATGTATGTATATTATGATGTCACTTAACAGTCTTTCACAACACACATTACAAATACTTTTGATGGGCTTTGATGTTGAGCCTCTGCAGAAACATGAGGCTGCCAACCATCTGCAGCCAACTGGGCATCTTACTCACCAGTCCCTCATACCGGCCTCTGTTCTTCTCTTTGGCTCCCCTCATACGATCCTCTCAGGGGACGGCTTCAGTATGATCACCTGTGTGAATGTTTCAGGCAGCAGAACAATGTCTACTGTACAGTTTGATAGATGGATAGATAGATATAATGTATACTCCGTGTGTGTGTGTGTGTGTGTGTGTGTGTGTGTGTGTGTGTGTGTGTGTGTGTGTGTGTGTGTGCGCGCGTTTGTGCAAAACTAAAGGTCACATCTTAAGCAGTTCTATAAATATTCAAAGGAGATGTTACTGTACTCAGTGTCTGCTCAGATTTCGCTCCTCTACACGCACACACACACGTACACACACGACTTTAGATATCAGGTCATAGCCTCATTGAAAAGGCCTTGGCCAAGAACTCCTTTGGTGTATCACCATTACAGAGAGGTGTTAATAGTTCTATTGGGCTGCAAGCCAGCAAACATCTCTCTCTCCCAACTTGTTTCAAGCTCTTTCAAGTCTCTGCTGATGGTTTTTGGCTCAACCAAACCGGGACCACCGGCAGTGTTTTCATCCTCTGACCAAGAGAAATATTGCTATTGATGCAAACTCACATAGTCTACATTCGTTTCCAGCAGTTTCATAAACCCGCCACTATAACTCTATAATAAGGAAAGAAAGCGTTTGTTCCTCCAGAAATACATAAATTCCTCCTCATTAGTGCTGTAACAAACTATTTTATTATACTATTTTACACATTTGGTACAACAAATGACTATTGTTGCATTGGTCACTCCTTCCCTGTGTCTTCTTCTTTTCTCTGGTGTGTCTTCTCCCTATGTTAGGCCTCAGGTCATGGGTCAGAAAGCACCGAGGTGATAAATGCTTCCAGGTCACCTCTCCTGTCTCTGGGGGTCAGGGAGAGGGTTTCTGCAGTGACAGCAACACCATGATCACTCAGCTGAAGCACCAGGGCTGAACCCCCTGACCTGCTCAGTCTCTCACTGTCAGCCTCATTCTGTTACTTCCAACTACCCCATCTACAGAAAGTATTTCCTAGAAGTTACACAAAAGGGCCACTTGAGGCAACAATTACATCTAAGTGTTTTTTATGTTGCTGTTGATGTTCTTTAACATCAGTAACTTTGAAAACACAGTAGGAAAAACATGAAAATTATATTTATAATAATTATCAGTTAACAAACACTCAAAATGCATAGTTTTCTGTCATCATTCAGACTAATTGTGTATATACATTGTCTTCAACCCAGTGTTCCAAGCAAAATACTTAATAGCTCAGTGAAATGTAAATTTGAGGATAAAATGTAATTTTACATTTTTAATCATGTTGAGGGTTTACTTTATTCTCTTATTCTTTATTATTATTATTATAGCACACACACACACACACACACACACACACACACACACACACACCCACACACACACACACACACACACACACACATATTGATCGGATTCAGAGACAGTGAAATGCCTGGTGTTATTCTGAGAACACTAACAACCCAATCTCCCTCATGCTGATCAGCTCCCCTCTCCCGCTGTGAATCGATGCCTTGTGCTCTGGCTCCCCGCACTAAAACTAATCTAGTTCACTTTCATAACTACTATAATCTGATTATAAATCCTCTGGTATGGACTCCACACAGAACAGTGTGGCAGAGGTCACACGCCTCTCGCTGAGAAATGCCACAGGACTATGTCCTGACTGAAAAAGTTCTCCATTAAGCAGGAGATCACACATTCTGCTGTGTCACTGCAAAACAAAACAGAACAGTCTGCTAAGATTGCTCATAATTATTAGATCCACTTTCTTGTGTCTATAGATGTTCATTTTTAGAATTCAGTATCTCAAATACAAGTGTTTCTGTCCTTTTAAAGGTTTATTTTCAATCTCACAATGAATTTTATTCATATATAAAGTCATTATACATTATCAATGATATTACTGTAATGACATAATACAAATGATGAATACAAATAAAAGAAATGAAATCCAAGGTGCTCCTCATTGTAAAAGGTTACTAATAAACCATCAGAAAAAAAAATATTGGTTTTAGTATTTCTTATGTACAGTTGCCAATTCCAAAGAAAATACTTTTGCCAATATACACCAAAATATACTGTTCTCTGCTCTGATTTTAAACCCTGTGGTGAGTTTTAGCATTAGGATTTCATAATAGAAGCTCTATCTCATGTTGAACTTAAGCGCCTCATATCCTTTTCCAGTACCTCAAATTGACTAATGTTTATGTTTAAACCAAGTCTGACATGTGGTGTGTTTCTTCTACAGCCACCACAGAGGAAAGTCCTCCCTGGTTTGTTTGGGTTAGACAGCAGAGGAATGAGGGAGGGAGGACAGAAAGATGGGGAGAAGTGGGAGGTGAGGGGATGATGACAGGAGAATGGGGTGGCGGGGTGTGAGTGAGTCTGGACAATGCTTTCTGAATTTTAAAGAGGGGATAGAAAAAGGGAAGCGGAGAAGGGGAATGGAGAGAGAGGAGTAAGGGTGGGTAAGAAAAGAGGAGAGAAAGGTGGCAGAAGGAGAGAAGGGGAGTTTGTGGTGTGGGTGGGTTTGATGGGGCCGAGGGGAGGATAATTAGAGGGAGGAGAGGAGCAGAAGAGAGATGACAGAAGAAGGAACAGAAGGAAAGTGAGGAGAAGGGGAAACAGTGAATCTGTGCGACGAGGGAATAAAAGAATGAAGGAAGGAAAGAAAAAGAGGTGAGGAGAAGGGAAATGAGGAGGAGGAGGAGGAGGAGAGCAAGGACCTTGGGGGTTACATTCCTCAAGTGCAACCAGCCTGGTGCTGCTCTGCTGCCCAATGTAAACACAGGGCCGAGAGGTGGACTGACAGCCTGTCACAGTGACTCATGAGGCAGAGAGAAAGCAAGTGAGGAATAGACGTGGAGGTGGGATTTGAAAGAATAAAATATGTGAAGAAGGAAATAGAAAATGGGGAGCAAGAGGGATATAAAAAAGTGGTGGAAATAGTTTAAGACAGAGATACATATACAGACAGACAGTTAGCCGTGATGTGTACATCTATAATGTTAACAGTATCCTAGACAGGACATCCTGTTGTCTCCTCTCTCACAGATTCAGTAGGTTCCTGTGAACAAATGGCCTTGCATCTTGTTTTGGCCGTCTTTCGATGTCATCTCACATCTAGTCTACAATCCTTTTCTCTTCCTTGCTCTTTTTACCCCTTTCTTTTCCTTCAATATACCAGGGCTAGCCATCCTTCTCCTGCCATGTGGTGAGCATATACTGAGGCCAGAGACGCATCATGTATCCCTGTTTAAAAGTGTTCACATCGCTCTGATCATACATCAAGTGCTGAATGCATAAACACTGTTTCATTTGTCTGGCAAGCGGAAATTACGTTTTTGGCCTTTTGCAGGCCAGCTGACAAATGTGATCAGGCTCATGGATGTTGCACTAATGTTATAGTATACACAACACCAACAATCAGCCATGACAGCAGGTTTGTCTTGACTCTGTGGTGCTAGTACGACATCTAGTGGCAATAAAACTGCATTGCAACAAAAAATTCAGTCAGGCCTCTTAAATACAATCTCTTACAGCCGTTCAAATAGCATATTCTGACATATAGTGAAGTGAGTGAAAAGTCCCACGACACAATATAAATTTAAGTGATAACATAGTTTGGTCCCAAAGAAAAATTAGACATACAGGGTTATGTGAAATGACAAACAAACAAGACGAAGTCATATGAGAGTGTTTTGTACAAATTTAGGAAATGAAAGCAGCCCTTTGAGATTGTTAATTCTAAAGAATGAGGAATAATGAAGGTTTGTTATCCAGAAAATATTGTAAACGGGTTGAACGGTTTACAGTTTCATATTGAGTAAGAAAAACATAAAATAATATGAAATAAATATGTAACAAAATAATATTTGCAAAACACACAACATGGATATTTCACATGAGAACAGTCACCTGAGTAAAAAATGGAGTTGTGAAGACTAAAGACTAAAATTTGAATCAAGGGGGTAACGGCGATTCAACCAAAAAAGAAACCCCCCTTTCCCCTTGTATTCAATATTGCACCTTACAGGGGAATCTTGGAATACTGGCACCTATTGTGGAAGACTTCAGTGAACCAATTTATGTGCAAATAGGATTCAATATTTTTCACAGCTTCTGCTACAGATAATTTCTGATAGACAAAACTAATTAAAGAGTAAAACCCTGGGAACCAATGAGGCAACTAAAGTGACTTTTGATCACTTTCAAACTATCACTGACTGTTCTATTATGTGTATTAAATAAAATATATTACAAAGCCAAACACTAAAGAAAACAGGATGTTGTAGATGGGGCAATATGCCTATTTAAGGGGAATTCTAAAGTGCAATAACAACAGTAAACTGTATTTTAAAATGACAAAACTCCAAAACTGAAACTTGTAGCAAGTGTAACAGATCCCAGTTCTCCCCACAAAGGTCAGTGTCAACAATAAAACAAAACAAAAACATATATTTCATCAGACTTTGACTTCACTGCTCGCAGGAAATTGTTTTCCATTGAGACTGTTTTCCAGTATAGGCAATAACAATGTCCCCACTAACCATTGGACCGCTGGAAAAGTAATTTTTTTTTAAAGAAGTAGGCAATTCTCAGTAGATCGACACGCTGTACTTCACCAGTAACATGATACTAATGTAGAATACTTCCTCAAACAAGTCACAAGTGTCAGAGAAATGTTGACAGTTTCCGGTCCCAAGTCAGTCACTGACTCCATCTGGCCATGGCCATTTCTGATATGTATGAAGTCAGTCAGTCACAAATGTATTATACACTTGAGGGACATACAGTATTAGTTCTATTTTTATAGAACAACCATGGGAGTAGATTATCCAAATACAACTTGAATAATCCTCTTCAACAAGAAGCTCCGTCCTCTCCTTGTGTTGCATTTAAGGCTACTCTCTCCCTGGAGAAAAATAAAGACAGGAAGGAACAGGAAATGGAGAGATAATGTCAGTAGTTACAAGGAATAAAAAATATAATGTACATTAAAAGTTACAAACAACATTTTGAAGCAACTAGGACTGCACATACAATCACGAATAGTAGCATTTTGTCATTACAGTTGTGCCTCTTGGAACTCCTTATCAGCTTACATTTTACATTACTTATGAATGAAATCAAAGTATTTTGGTTACTACTCACTCTTACCTCACATCTCCTGGTGCTGCTGCTGCTGCTGCTGCTGCTGCTCCTGGAAACCAACATAGAAACTGCTGTAAGTTGTTTTTGTCGTTACTGTATATTCATTCATACTGGCAACTTTGTATTCTTACAAACAGATATGCAAATGTGTGAACAGCTTTATTGTGACACACCTAATCTCTGCCCTTACCTCTCTGTCTTTTCCTGCATTTCCACCACACCAGCAACGTCACCATTAAGAACGCCACTGCCAAGATGGCTGCTACTTCTTTCATATAGGGCCAGCCACCTTCAGATGGATCCTTGAGTTGAGTACCTTCAGATGAGAACAAATGTTTTACAGAGTTATACGGCTGGCAATATTTTATATTATTCTTACTCTTAACAAATCCCATATTTTCACTACTACTAAAGATGTAAATCAACACATCACAGTTATATAATGTCATATTTTAAAAAGCTGAATAATTTCCTAAAACAGCTGGCCACAGTTGTGAGCAATTACTGCAGCAGGAAGGAGTATGTGGGATTGATTCAATATACACTATAGTGCCTATGTCTAGTACCAACAGTCTGACTCACTGAATAGATTTTGGACAATAGTGGAGCTCTATAACAAAGATAAATATATCTACATTATATTGGCTACAAAGAAAATACTTAGTTAGATCAGACCATTGTTGGGTTTTATTCTTTTCATTGGATTCGTTGATTTAAAAAAATGGTATGGCCATGCAGATTGTGTTGGCTTTACCTTTCTTTGTGATGCTGAGTTTTACAGAATTTATTTACAAAATTCAATAGTTCCAATAGAAATACAATTAAAAATAAAAATCAACAGCAACATTATTTTATCCTTGTCAGAATCAGTGTACCCATTGCTCTGGATACAGGATGCAATTAAAACTGATATCTCAAAACCTGGACCAGATCAAAATCATCTGCCCTAAACCAACCATTTAAATAATGTTTATATTTAATTATCACACAGAAATAAATACAGAATATGTTTATATTTGATCAGTCCGAAGCACAGTAGCCTATACCAAAAATGGATGACGAGCAATCTTACTCAGGGAGGCGTGAATCTCATCAGCCAAATACACAATACAGATCTAACATTATTTTGGGGAGAACAAGCCAATCCGCTGTAGCGTTTTTAGCCATGACATGACTCTGGGGATGAAAGTTTAATAACTTTGGTGATTTTTTCCTATAGCGCCTTCATCATGTAAAAACTTGACTGTGTCCAATACCTTGGTTTATGACCCAGTATACCTACAAAACTAATGGCATTCCCATCAGCCTCTGCTTTCCTTTGTATTTAATGCTATATATCAGCTCGGTAGCATTTTCATTTTCATGTTGTCAATGTTAGTGTTAGCTTTAAATCTCACAGCCCAGCTGTGCTTAATTTCATCTTCACAGAGCAGATTAAGCTTTAAAGTCTTCACAGATACACAAACTCTAAACTCTGATGTAAAAGTCCACCATTGATAGGAGGTTATAAAAAAAATTCCCTCGCACATTCCTGAAAAAGGAGCCATCAAGGGCTTTTCCATTGCCTTTCACACTTCCCAAAACTTTCCCAGCATAAAACAGATTTTGGTACAGAAACCATTAGGACTGGTCTTTTTAGAGTTTAGTACTCACATAATGAGAACATCTCTGAGGTTACGGCACCAACGGAGCAGCTGAGGGCCTCCAGCGGTCCATTGGAGCAGTTGTAGTATGCCAAGCTGTAGACGCTGAACATCATGGTGTGGGGATCTGTCGTTTTACTGGTGTTCACAACATTCCAAATCTGAGCCCCGTGTACGTTCCAAACAATGTCCTTGTCAGGGTAGCCAGCATGTGAAGCACACATCACCCGGCAACCAAATATCTGGTTTTCATTACTACAGTACTGTTTGACTTCAGGTTTACTGTAGTTTGCTAGGAAAGAGAGAAAAAGACCTCTGTCAGAATGTAGGTTTTATCTGTAGCATGTCAAGTTTTCTGAAAATGATTAGTTTCGGCACCATGCACCTTTTTATAATGTAAAAGGATTTTCACAAAGCTGAGAGAGTGTTTTTTGAGAATTATACTGAAGGAATTTTAAGTCTAATGGTCACCATGGTTCTCATAGAAACTTTTCTTTTCTAAGACGAGGAGCTGGGTTGGTTGCCCATTAAAAGTGTGTTTTTCTGTCTAAAAGTTAACCTGTCAAGAAAGTTTCCCAGACTTTGTATTTTCGAAAATATAAACAGCTAATCTTCGCTTTACCAGTTATAATTGACAGTAAAAGATCAGAAGAATTACTGCTAAAATCAGGGTTTATAACCTGCCTGGCAAAGGATTTACTGTTGACTCAGCTGGCAAAAGCTCATCCTCATACATTTGTGTTAAAGTCCGACTTTGTCCTATGTCATGCCAGTCGTTAAAAACATGTCAGCATTATACATCATGGAGTCATCGTGCAGCTATTTGAGCAGCGGAAACCCACAAGGATGTTTTTTGATGACATACTTTTAACTTTTTATTTCAAGTTCTTCAAGGTCTTCCAGAGGAACAAAAAAAAGATCATCATCTTCAAAAACTATTGATCAATCTAATCAATATCACTGGTACTGCTACGTTCAAGTGGAAACAACTATTTGTCACCTACAATGTTAGAGGAGCTAGAGAAGTGCCTGTATATACAGTATTATTCCATCATAGTGTTGTAAAGTGTTAAAGAATGGACCTCCTATCAACCTAAAACTTAAACAATCAAATACATTTTTAAATGTTAAACTGAACACACACATACCTGTGACAGTGAGTTGTATTTTTTTTCCCTTCAAATCGCCTCCACTGTACTTGATGTGGCACTGATATTCACCACTATGTGCGACAGTCAAATTGTACATGTACACAGTATTATTGGCTCTATCAAATCTGGTGTTATTCCATTTCGGGACTTTTTTGTGGTCCATATGTCTGTCTTCATAGTAGCCATTCACAAACGCGTCGCCCTTTTGGAAGTAGAAAAAAAGTATTTTCCTATCTTTGTCAAAGGGGCAGCGTATGGTCACATTTCCACCAACCTCCCCACTGAGATGTAGATCAACACACTCTGGAAAACAAAAGCAAGCAAGAGTAAAGGGTTAGAGCATGCTGGGAAACCTTTTGTGAAACATACATTTTCTTAAGGGAGAAATGAAAGCAAGCCCTGACTATTTAAAATCAGAAATATATAATTTTTAATTGCAGAAAGTTGTGTTTCATAGGAAGCCTGTTTCCAACAATGAATATCAGCTCTGAAAATAGTCTGAATGTTTGAGTTGGTAGCATTTTTGTACAGTATATTATATAAATATACTGCACCATGAATGTGTAGTTGCCTAAGTATGGATTGAAATATTAACGAACTGAGTAGTATAATATGTAAAACAAAAGGAAAATTAAGAAGGGGACCAAAGTTGTTTGCAGTACTATTGACTCAATTTATAATTAATTTCTTATGTTGCTTGTCAGCTAGTAAAACCATTAACACACTTGAGCAATATACATTGAGTAAGCAGTTCTTAATTTAGGCTGTGAGTGGGTGTGAAGGGGTTTTTATTTTGAGAGCTCCACTTAATGACGTAGTAGACTAATCTCAGTTCCTCTTAGCCCAATTGACCTTTCTTTTGTATAAAATACATTAGTAGTAGTGTCCCTTTCATGTTTTACATGATCTAAAGGTCACAATATTGAAAGTTACAGTAAACCAAAAGTATTACTTTTCATTATCACATTGTGTCTGGCTGTTTTTGGTCACCTCGTGCTTTAGCTCTGTTTTGTCAATGTGCTCCAACTTCTGAGAAAAAGATCTGTGTCTTTTGTTTGCCAGATATTCAGCTTTTTTCACCAGTTAATCAGAATGTATTTGTCTGAGGTTTGGGGTTAGGCAGATAGCTTGTAGTTTCTTACATTTTTGTAGCCTAGTTGTTTCTGAAAAACAGAAACATGATTAATGTGATAGTAAATGTACGGGCCATAAAGGAATAGTTACAGAATAGGTCCGAGAATACACTCACTTGCTTTCCTGCCGGGAGTTAGATGAGAAGTTTGATAACACTCTCATAATTATAAGGCTACAGCCAGCAGCCAGGTAGCTTAGCACAAAGTCACAAAAGAGGGGGAAACAGCTAGCTCTGGTTTGCAGTCATTATGCTGAGCTAAGTTAACCCGGCTACTGGCTGTAGCTTTAGATTTATTGTACAGACAAATGAGCAATATCAGTCTTCTTATTTATCGCTCAGCAAGAAAGCAAGTAAGCGTACTTCATAAGATGGTGAACTTTAAAACCTTCTGTAGAGCTGCTGAGTTGAACGATAACTCTTTGTGTGTTCATCTCTGCCAGCAAACTTCTCACATTATATGTTGTTATTTGCTTTATTTGGAGCTTCGTTGTTGGTTTGTATGATAATACATTTGGTGTTGCTTTATTCATGTGCAACCAAGCATACCGGTGTGATATCACCAACCAAGATGAAAGTGTTGTGTTGATGCACTGATAAGATGGAACTGCTCACCTGTGACGGAAATGTGCCATGTTATTGTCACCAGGGCCAGGAGGAGGGAATTCCTGAGGGAAAACCTGAAGGAAAGGGGGGGAAAAAAAATTTGTTACAGGGGCATTACAGCAACATATAGCCATACAAAAACTGCATCCTCACAGCGCAAACAATGGGCCTCATGCAAGAATCACTTGTACGGATCTTAAATGTCTTGTACGAGGAAAACTCACCAATTATCTCTTATTTTGAATTTTTCTCTTTTTTCACAATTTACATACAATTAGTCTGCTCTTATCCAAACACACGTTTTTCACTGAAGGACTGTATACTGCATTACTGTAACGCAATTTTGAGTTTCCTATTTAAATAAGACTTCATAATTATCATTATTATTATATATTATATTACATTATACTAATAAATCATTATCATCCTGTTTGACTGTACAGTTTGAATTATAATATAGTTCTAAATGTATAATATAGCCAAACGATATCATCATTCATTTAAGTGGCTAATAATGGGGGTTTGGGTTCTCTTCAAATTAAGGCGTATGCAGGTCGCTATCGAAGGGAACGTCCTCTGTTGCAATGCCTGGCAATTCAACATCAAATACTACGGCTCATATTCTTTCGTCTCGTCTATATCTGTGATGAAGCCTTACCCCTGACCCCCATTGTTGCAGTTATTGATCGCCTTGCTTTTCATATCAAACAACTCCTTCTTGATTTCAACAACAGTACGACCCTCAGATGACACGGCCTTGACAGCACTCATTTTTTTGTTCCCATTCCAGGTCCTTTAATTCCACTGCTGACACTGTTATCTGACTGTTGATCTCTGAGAGCAGGACTCTAATCCCCAGACTCATAAGGTTCTTCTTTTTACTCTTCCAAATAATTTTCATGCAAGAACTTCCTCACACATGAGGCAGGCTGTGTAGCCTTATATGATTGGGGCCATAGTTATGCAAATGTTCAATTCTCATGAATGCACGCTCCATGACTCACAGGTGGCATTTATCATTTTTACACAGGTGATTTACACCGAAATCTGAAGTTAGTTAGAATCTGACGTAGCACAGCATACAATAAAAGTAGGAGAAAGTTAAGAGAAGAATATGAAAATGTTCTTGCATGAAGCCCAATACTTCTAAATATCCCTGGCCCTCTGCCCGGAGATATTGTAATATAGAGAGTGATTCAGTTCACTGCCTCTGGAACCGCACATGTGTTCATATTGACTGATCAAATTTGACTGTACTTGCCCTCATTATTTCTAAAGCTGAAATTAAACTATGCCCCCTCTCTTTCGCAAACACCTACACACAGTAGGTTAAATAAATCTAACTTGGACAAAAAAGCTCTCAGTATCGTTGGTCTTTTAGACAATTTGTGTCCATGTTGCTGTTATACATTTATAGCAGTTCAGTTGATGAGCCTTTACTGGATTACTTCAGTAGTTGTATTGAGTTAAGATTAAATCACAATATACTAAGCAATATGGAATCTTAAATTTGTCATTGTCATTTGTGCAGTGATGAAACCTCTTAGTTCTCAGCTCAGTATTTTTAGGTATTTCCTGCCAACCATTTGTGGTCAACTTGTGAGTGAAGAGGGTGAGATCAGACAGTAATCAGTGACTGAACAGTAACACTGGCTGCTTTATGGAAAGGCACCCCACCCAAATCCAATAGTGGTGATGACAGTCTCTAATTCTGTAAATGTGGTAGATGGTAAAAGTGAAGGCAACTTTCAGATTGTTTGTGAGTCATTACATTGTAATTAAATAATAATAATAAAATGTAATAAATAAATTGTAAGACATTTTAGATTCATAATGATGTAATATGAAATGGGAGGGGTACTTACACAAAATGCTGTGGGTTGTAAAGTGATGCCTGTTGAAAAGACAAACACTAGTGTTAGGACAGATTATCTTTTCATTTGAAATATTAAATCAGTGCACAGTCAGGCAGGAATAGTATTACACTCATGCAACAATTGAGTGCACTCATTTGCACAAGATTAGCAGATGGCTGATTAATTTTTCATAAATCGTTTTTTTACTTTTAAATTGACATCCCTTGAAAATAATTTTTATTTATTGAAAATGGTTTTGTCCCCACAGGATACAGTAAACACTTTCTCAATCTATACAAAAACAATAAACAGTCTTATCTGAAATATCTTACTGGCTTTTCCCAGTCACTGTTGAGAAGGAAAATGATTTCTGTCATGATCTGTCAGCAAAGAACCCATTTGAAAGAAGTGTTTTTGACAGACACCAAGCTACAGGAAAGTCCCATTGAGAAGTATCAAAGAGAAAGGCTGTTACTGTCAAAGTCCAGAAGGGTGTATTCCTGTACCTGCTGGGGGAATCTGCTATCACACTTCAGACAGTGCCTCCCTTTTTCTCTTTGTGGTATTATAGAAACCAAATGCTGAAAGTTATCCGCAACTATATAGTTTCATTTAGTTCATATTTGTGTGTATTGGTGTGTAAAAACTCAATTTCCCTAAAGGAAAAACACAGATTATTTTGGTATGTCCTTAAGTAAGTATAAGTTAGTAGTCAGCCAGAACTAGAGTCTCAGGAAATTCCCAGGTGGAAAACAATATCTCAGTTGTTGAATCCATAAAAGGCAAGGGACCGTGAAAACTGTATGCCAATTAAAATGTATCACACTTCTTGTCTTCTGAAGCACCTGTTCTCACTTTACTCATACTGTGTACACACTGTGCATACACAGTCTAGAAATGATATAGGCTACTTTCACTCTTTTGAGAGGTTCTTTGTTCTGAAACTGTGCACTTAAAACAACAATTCACAGAATTTAATAGATTGAGTGTGGTGCAACACAAAATAACCTTAATATAAAAAAGCGTTTGCAGGGGAAACACCTACACCATGTGCCATGAGTCATTCTGCAGTATTGACTGTCCTCAACAGAAACCACATCTGAGGAAATTCCCAAGGACTACAAGTAACTGAACAGTACACAAGGTGTTTAGTTTCTGGAAAAGTGAGACCAGATGGATCATGAAAGTGATATTAATAACTGTTGAATTATTGATTCATTATATGGCCATAATAAAAAAAAAAACACAGGCATTATGTCTTCTACACTATTAATTGACTGTAATGTTGTAAGGCTGTCTGAGGTTTAGTTTTTTCCTCATTCCTCAGTTTGTTACACCAGCACCTTTAATAAGTAGTAATTATCCAATCTAATACAATAGCTCTGCATTAAGAACTACCTTTCTAAGAGCTGATGTTGATTTTCTTTGTTGAGACTGTGCCAGAGAGGTGTTGAGTCAACTCTATGGCAACTTTTGGGGCTACACTGTGGTCCAGCTACCTATAAATGTATGAGGGTGAGAGGCACATCTGGGAGAAAGACCACAGTTGATGTACCTTTACATAAAATAATTCATTTATTTATATGGGGATTCCCACATGACCAAACATGCTGCCCTGCTGTATTGTTTCAAGTAAACAATCACATGATGCCATTCGGCTGTCACTGTGTGTGCTTCTTGCTTTTTCATTTAGCCCATATTCAGTGTGAGCTCCCTAACCACACGAGTAAACTCATCTCAGAGTGTCTTTTTAATGTGTGAACTGTGTGATAGAAATGACTGTAAAGACTTTTGCGCTATGCTCGTCTCTAATCTACCACAAGGCACTGACAACCACACTGGGTGAGACACTTGAACTTTACACTTGGGGACATGTAGTATCAGGTATCAGTTTTTTTAAAATTTAAGATAGGCTAAAGTTATGACTACGATGATTTATCTAAGCCTCGCTATCAACAATAACAGTCTCTAGTAGATATCAATGATAAGCAGCTGTTCCCATGGTTCCCACGCGTCAAGCGCCTGTCTCCCACATGAGGAGGAGCGCAGTGAGACCCCGCGGATACAAAGCTCCACCGACCACTATTTCTCTCCAGAAAGACTCAACACAGGCTGATTTCCTATTTCCTTTCTCATGTTCAATCATTTAGTCCACACACAATAAGCCTGTCGCATCAGGTGCCATAAATAATGGATAAGCTAACTGTTTCATCAGCAGTTGCCATTCTTGGAATAAAGTATCCTCAACTTTAATCACTTGCTCACAATATCGTGCAACTAAACCAGCCATGCATAATATGAGCAAACACACATATTAACATAAGTAGCAGTGATTTACAGTTAACACACTCTTGGCTCCTCGTTTTTATAGTCACAGATATTCTAACACACATAAAGCTGGCTATCTGTCATTTGTTATTTGAGTTCAAGAACACATATTTGCGCATACCATTCATACTTTAAGATGCGCCAAAAGAGGCCAAAAAAAGATTTTCTGATATGCATGCAGGTGTTAGTTTATAAGTGGCTAAAACTTACTTAATCACTGCGTTCACTACTTCTGCTGCTGCATGATGGTTCTAGCAACGAAACAACAGAAAGGCGCTTAAAAGCACGCTCTTCCTGACAGGACTTTGATTTCGAGAAGCACACACACACACACACACACACACACACACAACAAACAGGCGCACATCCACAAACAAGCTCCAGTCAATGTGTCGATACTGATTTCAAAGAGCAAACTATATTAATGCATGAGAGGCAGTCTTCCTTTCTGACATTAACATGACAGGAAATAATCACAACAGTTAAATTCATTGTTTTCAAGAGAGCCTTACCTTCATTATCCTCTTTGTGTGTGAGACAGAGCATGAATGTAGGTCTATCTGTCCGAGGGCAAGAAAGTATCAAGGGAACTGCGTTGAACACTTCCTCTACAGCCTGTTGGTGGGTGGAGCTGTATGAGTCACTTTTTTTTTTTTTTTTAACCCTCTTTATTGAAACCACATCAGCAGTCTATGACGACACAACCCTTTTTGAGTTGAACAAAACCTATATCTTTCAATACAGCTTAATGGAAGAAACCTAATACTGCGCGTAACTGATGTTTGCATCGCTGAGATTGAATTTAAATAATAACTTACTGTTGAGCCTTGAAGAAGACTTCCACTGAGTCCTTTGGGTGGTGCCGCGGTTGTGTGTGTGTGTGTGTGTGTGTGTGTGTGTGTGTGTGTGTTTGTGTGTGTTTGTGTGGGTGGGTGTGCTGTCACTTCATTGATGGTGACGTAGAAACAAATCAGAAAGCTTCCTTGTCGGCTAACCATGAATCTCAACTGACCATGTGACGGACATTCTCTGGAAGAGATCCCCGTCATTTGTTGTGCTCGGCGTTTGACATGTGTCACAATAAGTATAACTGCTTGATCGACAGAGAATGCTCACTGAGTGGGAAGACAAACTAAAGATCGGAGTTCACCAAAGTTTCGTTTTAGCCATTACTACACAATAATATTTTTGACATGATGTCATTTGCTGATTAATATTTGATAAAAAGGTAAGACATGACATTTAAGACAAATATTTTACTTGTACAGCTGACAGAAACTGTAATCTTGAAGATTCAGATTGTGTTTGCTCATGAGGTACCAGACTATTAAAAAGGGTAGAAATGAATTCTTTGGGACTGAATAATAAAATAATTATTGCAACAGGAGATAGTCTTCTTCCATTAATAAACGGACAATAGGTAACTATCCAGTCTATATCAGGGTAATAAATCAGCAATAAATATTTCACCTTTTATGCTGCAAATGTAACCTCTGGGACCACTAAGAGCAGCTTTGAATGGCGACACACAGCAATAAGATGCATCATTTAAGATTGTGAGATAATGTGAGATTATAAATCACTAATCTGTCTGAGGAGAGTGCTACAAACTGTTACTGGACCAGTGTGTGTTTAGTGGCATCTAGTGGTAAAGTTGCAGATTGCAGCTAACTGAACATTGCTCACGTATGTACTTGACGGCCTTGGAATGAAAACGGGCTGTGTAGGGGAAACTACGGTGGCTGCAAAACATCCAAAAAGCCCCTATCTGAAGCCCTTGGTAACCATGTGTTAAAAAGTGCTATATAAATAAAGCTTCACTTACTATCTACAGTCAGTGTTTGGTTTATCAACATGGCGGACTCCATGAAAACGGCTTATTCTAAGGTAATAAAAACACAAGTATTCCTGTATTCAGGTGATTATACACTAACAAAAACATACCTATGAATATTATATTCCATTTCTGGCAATAGATCCTCCTAAATGTTACACACTGGACCTTTAAAGGTCTGTATGCCACATCAGAGGCCTCACGAAACAGGAAATTTAAAATAATGAGTGTGTGTGTGTGTGTGTGTGTGTGTGTGTGTGTGTGTGTGCTTGAGTGTATGAGAGATGACCTGTGGCTTTTGGGTCAAAGTGGCCTGCGTTTGACATGTTTTTAAGACACAGGTGGTGTTTTTATTTTTTCTAAAAGACATACTGTATACTCCCACAGCTGGTTTACCCATAACACCTCTGTTCCACTAACCACAATGTTTCACATTCAAGTTTAGCTTTGTTCGTCTCCCACATTTGGTCAAACATCTTTTCACTTCTTTTTTTCAATGCCTTTGTTATGTCTAATTATTATTCTAAAGACTAGAATAAGTTATTTTAAGTTAATAAATTATTATCCATTTTAATTACCCACTTAATTCCTGTTAATGGTCTTTCAAAAAGTTAAAAAGTAATTTTTAAGGTTCCCAGCCACCTGATTTGACCTGGTTATAGGAGCTGGGCAGAATCTCTAATGTATATTCTTTGATTTGAATCCAATAATAAAGTGTTTCTGACCCATAATGAACGTGAGATTCTCTTTGCTCTGATTGCCTCCTCATAGCTTAGTAGTTAATAGTTCTCCTTTTAAGTAAAAGTGGTTAGAAAACAAAACTGCATGTTTCATGTTTAAACTAGTAGCCCCAGTGGCGAATGGCTCTATCCTGGCTGGATGGAACGCAGGTGAATGCCATGCACCTGTGTGCGTTCACACACACACACACACACACACACACACACACACACACACACACACACACACACACACACCTATGAAGTCTTTTGCACCTGGCATTTTAACTGTTAAAAAAAAGGACCGCTCAAGATGATGAAAAGCATCATCAAATGATGCAGTTATGGGAGACAAATTCAACAAACTGTGCCATTCCCGCATTTAGCAGAATTTCCTTCGATGCATACTACTACACTTAACACACCCCCAATTACTTTCATTTAGCCGGTTCCAACACTTTTTAGAATTCACTACTACTGTGTAACTTAATTCTTTTGAATACTTAGCCTGTAAATGTTTTCTGTAATGATATATATGTACAATAAAAGTTGAATAGCCCCTTATGATAATGACTGTAAGACTGAAAGTGAAAGGGGGAATTATTCAGTCACATTAGGGGCTGTGTTACGATACTGCCCACTTAACTGCTAAAGCTTTATGTATTGGAAGAGAGGGGCACCCATAATGATGAAACATAAATCAAGAGCAAGGATATTTATTACAAAACAGATGACCTGTCATTGTAAAAGATCTTCTGTATAACCTAATGTAGACCTATTAACACCCAGACTCCCTTCCAGCCTTGCAGAGGTGGTTAACAGGAATGTGTTGTCCAGCTAGTAGTGAGTGGGAGTAAAAGGCTCTGAAATCACAACCACATCCCCAAAAGAGTAGATAAACACATCAGTTCTCATCATATGGGGGGATTTTTAAACTCAAAAACAGTCTCAATTTACCAGGTTTCTTCAGTAACTTTCCATCTGAAAAGGGCTCCCCTGAACTGAAGCAAATATCTATATCAGAATATGAAGAAGTCTATGAACTCTAAGTTTGTAGCTGGTAACTGTCTATTAGCTATCTGCTTGCCTCTCTAAAGTTCTTGCTTTAGTAAATTGGGGGAGTGTGAACCGCAGAAAAACTGGATTGTAACCAGCTGATAGTTAAAGGTTGCAATGGGCAATATACTGTATCAAGGAATGGTTTAGGGGTTGTTCTGAGAAACGTGTAAAAGGAGATAAGGTTATCAGTGTTATTATTGATTCTGCTGGTCAACAGTAAAGATAAATGCTATCAAATTGGCCAGACTAATTTCCCAGAGCTTGAATTACTCTGTAAACGTGCAGTTGGGTGTGAAGACACTGCATGACAACAGAGTTTCCCTTCTATCTATACCTATATAAGGTCAGGCATAGAAATGAAACTCAAGGGAATCCCTGTGTGGCTTTACATGTGTGACTGTGAATGACAGTGTTTGAATCATCTTGGCAAAAATCTGTTCCATATCTTAAAGTCTGTCAAAGATTGACATCATTACTACAAAGACCTAACTCCATTCTGTGCAGTTTAACCTCGGCCAAAGGATTATATGCACACAACAAAATACTATATGCTGTTAGCCACCAGCTGGATCACCAACTCAACAAAATCCAGGGACCTTCTGGTTCTCTCTATTGAACCAACACGTATTTCGACCAGTTTTAAGCAGAACCATTGTAATCAAGGATGTGTCATCAACAGAGAGCGATGCACAACGCACAGCTTGGAGAATATGTCATGCCCACTTTGGTTCCCAAGGAAATCTTCCTATTTCTTGGCTCCATATGGGAACAAACCAAACCTTTGGGTTCTGAACCAATTCATTTGAGGTCGAAACGCTCAGAACCAGGTGCATGAACCAATACAGAGGATGTTCCCTGTTGGTGGAAAAGGACCTCTAGGAAACTGCACCATGTCTGGTCTCAACCAAGTTCTCATGATTTCATCCGGTAACTTGAGCTGCCTCCCCAAGTCAACTCGCAGCTCACATAATTTTTTAAATAACTCAGCTGTTTAAATAATATCAAGGCTTAAAGTTATGCATAATAAAGTGTATTGTTGCTTTGATTGACAAATGGGGGCTGTCACAGGCGACTGTTTTCAGTATTGGGACCGCCTCAACTCCACCCACGCTCCATGCATTTGCCCATTTTTTAGATGAACCATGGGCCTGTGGAGTCAGGACTGCATATATGGCAAACCCCAACCACCACACTCTGAGCTTCACAACAACAACTCTAGGTGATGTAACAGAGATTATGTCCATTTTAATTATACATGATATGGTCCACACCATAATGCCTGTTGATGCTACTCTAGAGTTCCTGGAGTCCAGGTACAGCAGTGTCTCTGAACTCCTCTTGCTAAACGGGAGCTGCAGTTTGTTGCTCATGTCATGTTTGCATAGTGCTATTTTAAATTCAACTGTGTTAAAATAAATGACTTCACAGCAAACCCGAATATAGAAATACACAATGCACACAGAAAAAGGGGAACAGGGTAAAGACCCTGCAGCTAATTTTGCCTCGCAGGGCCCATGAGTAGGTTAACGCAGAAGAGACATTCAGTTCTATATTGTGATTGGCTGTGAAGGAACAGAAGGCTACTTTAAGGCCTTTGTCAAAACATTGTGCCAGGTCAAAGTGGGAAAAACACTGGTCAGTGCAAATAAGAAAATGAATAACTCCTTGTTACACACATGGATAAATGTTATTAGTAATAACACCTAGGCTATGCTTTTCCTATTGTTACAACTCAATATGTGAATACACAATTTACAAACATTCAATTAAAAAGAGACATTTTAAACATAAATAATAGAAAGAGAAACAGATGTCTTGCTGTTTCTCTTAATGGTAATGCTGAGCATATGAGCTGCAAGATTTGTTACATACATTTATAACACCATGAGCAGCTGGCACGATGTTAAAACCCGAATGGGAGCTGTGGTAGTTGAATGCTTACACATTAAGTTGTGTTGTCTTACTTTAAAATGACAAACGTCATGTATGGTGCCATTTAAGTCGTCCGGACAGTACTACTACCAGTTCTCCTAAACACTATGAGCTTCTCAAAAGACCTTGGAGAAAACCCCACGGAGGTAAGCCAAGTTTAGAGGTACTGAAACGCACACAATGGGTGATGCCTGTTTTAAGTAAATGGCGTAAGTAAATTGCGTAGGACTCTAGTTCCGCGGTGTCACGTGGTACAGGGACCGTAGTTGCTGCCTGGTAACCACGCAAGCATAACGCTGGAATATAGACACAGATACGAGCAACAGATTGCTGCAGCTTCACTTCATGAATGAAGTTCCCAGAAACTACGAAACTAGAAAACGGTATGGAACCAATGTTTCAATTACGTTAGCTTGCTACCGTGCGGAGGCGTAGCCAGCTGGCTAACTTTAACGGAGGCGGTGAGCTAACGTTAGGTTAGCTAGCTAGCTGATGTTATTAGCCCCCCCTGTAGCCATTGCTGAGCTATATTGCTGCACCATAACTGTTCAAACATGATTTAAATCCGTACCATGTTATTAGAAGAAGCTTCTTAAGCAAAGGGGACAGGGTGCGTGTATGCTGGTTTAATAAGTTAACGTTGTTTCGACACTAGCACGTTAACTTCACAGTGCTCAGACTGCTTCAAATACGCTAAATGTCCCCTAACAACCATTGGTACAACTACTTATAGTTTGATAGAACTTGAGCAGTCATGTGGTCCGATGTCTGGTCTTAAAGTTGGTAAATTCCCTTGCTTCTGGGTCGGCACAAAGTTACATTACTTTATTAGATTAAAGCCTAACCAACGCTGGATTTAACTGAAGTTAGAGATATGGCCCCGTTTTGTGCCTCTCATGGGTTATCGGTCACAAACAGGGACTCTAAGGTGCTTACATTCATTTATATGAGGGACGTTTGAAAAGCAAAAAGTTTTAAGGTATAAGAACCATTAAGCTATATCAGTACCATAGTGTGGTCCTTTACAATGTTATTTGTTTGTATTCTACAGCTTTCTCAGCAGCAGTACATTATTGTAGCTGAAAGATGCCCCACGGTTCAGATGATGCTCGCAAAAAGTTTATCCTGACCACGACTGGAAACTTCTATGGAATAAAGCCTTCGCCGTCCCTGGCTGACAGCCCAGAGCTCAATAACTTCTTGGACGATGGGAATGAATTTGTCCTGTCCGTCAGCAGACATGACAATGACCTTCATTTGTCAAATAAGGTAACAACAATGGTTGCATGTTATTACAGTGTTAAAGTTTCCTGGGGTGGAAATCCATGTGAAAGGATTTGCCTCAGGGCTCATAAGGCAAATTCCCAACGTGAAACTAATGTTTGTTAATTGGTTAAGTAGAGTAAATAAACAAAATTGACAATGAATAAGTCACTCAATGAAAATACCATAGAAAGGAGACATTACTCCCAAAAATGCCTTCAATTCATTTGACCCTCTCATTCTAGGTAGGTATACAGTCAAGCCTGAAATTATTCACACCCCTGGCAAATTTTGACTTAGGGTTACTTTTATTCAATCAGCAAGTTTTTTCTTGATTGGAAATAGATAGATAGAAAATAATAAGATAATAAGACGATGTACAAGAGGCATCATTGTGGAAAAAAATATTTCTCAGCTTTTATTTACATTTGAACAAAAAGTGGCATGTCCAAAATTATTCATACCCTTCTCAATAATCAATAGAAAAGCCTTTATTGGCTATTACAGCAAAAACGCTTCCTATAATTGCTGACCAGCTTTTTGCATGTCTCCACTGGTATTTTTGCCCATTCATCTTTAGCAATGAGCTCCAACTCTTTCAGGTTGGAGGGTCTCCTTGCCATCACCCTGATCTTTAGCTCCCTTCACAGATTCTCAATTGGATTCAAGTCAGGACTCTGTTACGTTAATGTTTAATGTTTAATAAACACTTTTGCTGTGTGTTTTGGGTCGTTGTCATGCTGAAATGTCCCCTGGTGCCCAAGGCCAAGTTTCTCTGCAGACTGCCTGATGTTGCTGAGAATCTTGATGTATTGCTCTTTTTTCATTGTGCCGTTTACTGTGATTAGGTTCCCTGGTCCATTGGCTGAAAAACACCCCCAAAGCATTAGGTTCCCACTACCATGTTTGACAGTGGGGATGGTGTTCTTAGGGTTGAAGGCTTCTCCTTTTTTATGCCAAATGAAGGATACATCATTGTGGCCAAACAATTAAATTTTTGTTTCATCTGACCATAAAACAGAAGACCAGAAGTCTTCTTCTTTGTCCAAATGATCATTTGCAAAGGCCAAGCAGGCTTTTGTGTGCCTTCTCTGGAGAAGTGGCATCCTCCTTGGTCTGCGTCTGTGGAACCCAGCAGTGTGCAGTGTCTGTTGGACTGTCTGCCTTGAGACGATGCCACCAGCAGAGCCCAGATTCACCAGGATGGCCTTGGTGGTGATCCTTGGATTCTTTTTCACCTCTCTCACTATCCTCCTGGCCAGCACAGGTGTCACTTTTGGCTTCCGACCAAGTCTTCTGAGATTTCCCACAGTGCGGAACGTCTTGTATTTTTTAATAATACTTTGCACTGTAGCCACTGGAACTTGAAAACATTTAGATATGGCCTTATAGCCCTTTCCTGTTGAGTTGATTCAAACAGCTGTTCCCAATGAATCAGGGTAAGTAGGATGCCTTAGAACAGCTTGGACTATTTGGAATGGTATAGAACTTTGGATTTTCCCATACACTGTGACAGTTTGCAAAGGGTATGAATAATTTTGGACATGCCACTTTTTGTTCAAATGTAAATAAAAGCTGAGAATTTTTTTTTGCCACAATGATGCCTCTTGTACATCGTCTTATTATCTTCTGGGAGAAGCCTGTGTCATTTCCAATCAAGAAAAAACTTGCTGGTTGAATAAAAGTAATTTTAAGTCAAAATTTGCCAGGGGTATGAATAATTTCGGGCTTGACTGTACATATCACTGTATGTGTCAAATTAATAACCTGGTTGCATGTATATGTGGAGGTAATGTAGCTTTATTCATGCATCATACTTAAAACAACAACAATTAACCCATCATGTGTTGGCTTAACAATTAATTTTTGTCTTTCATCTTCCTTTGTCAGATTGAAGCATCGGGGGACAGCAGAGAGAAGGTGCTGGTATTCTTCAAGCTGCATCCCACAGTGATCACAGAAGACAACCTTCACCAGAGTCTCCTTGTGTCATCCATGCTGGAGTCTCCTATCAACAGCCTCTACCAGGCTGTAAGACAAGTCTTTGGTCCTGTACTGCTGAAGGTGAGCCTGTCCTTGTGTATTGAAGAATTCCATAGATGATTTTTGAAAGATTTAGGCTTCGGTAGTAACATCAACCACAGTGGGAGATTCTGCTAAATCACACAGCTAACGACATTAAAAGCAACTAGATACAGCATTTTTGAAGATGCTATTTGGAACATATGTGAAGTTGGAATACGTTTGTAGACTATTACAATTAAAAAGGAATAATAACCTGAGCTAATAAGAAACAAATAATTGTAAATTAATATTACCACACCATTATAATATATATAAATACTTTTTAAGCGTTTTCCCTCAAAGCTTTTGATATGGGATTTCCCAAATAAGGCTGGAGCAGCAAACGAGACTATTTAGTCTTAAACTTGAAAAGTAACACTCTTTCACTTTCCTCAAGGATGAGCGCTGGCGTTCAGCATTTGACCCTAAGCTGGCAGATCTGCTGAGTGAGCTGGAGCTTGGCCTGGGCACAGTGGTCCGCCAGTCTGGAGCAAAACTCTCTGCCAAAAAGGGCCGCACGGAGGAAGATGTTTTTGGTATGTGTATATACAAAATCTTGCTAATATGTACAAAAGGTAAGTGTTTACCATACCTGTTTGGATATAAGTGGCATGGAAAAGTTATTTCTTACTGCTGGAAGCAGTTGTTACCCTGTGACTGTATAGCGTGCTGTATTAGACTTATATATGCATACAAATATAATACGTATTAACAGGTGTATGGCTCAACATGATTTGCATTTGCAACTTCCTGTTGCCTAGTAAACTAACCCCCTGGAGACCAAACAAAAAAAACTCTTAACTGAATCTGTTATGAACCAGGATACATACTGATTTGTTTGAAGATGAAGATGTACTCACATTTTCTCCACACTATGCAGGCATCCTGACTCCCAGTGATGAGTTCCAGTACTGGGCCGATCTCTCTGAGTCTGCGGAGAAGAACAGTGTGAGAGAAAGGGCTACATATTTCACTGAGCAATTTAAACCCATACAAAAGGTATGCATGCACATATACATGTATCAGGACTGGCGTTAGTGTTATTACATTTCCTACATATTGTTTTTATATGTATTCATGGTGGTTGCGAACTGAATTACTATTATTAATTACTCATTAAGCGATGAGTTTAGTTGGTAAAAGAAAGCCATTATATCTTCAGTTTTAAAAACCTTAAAATTGTGTCTTAATATTAACATGTTTAGAAGCTAATATTTCAGTTTGCAGTGAAAAAACTCTCTTTGTGTTTCCACCAGGAGTATGGTGGTCTAGATGGCTTGTCTATGTCTGATGTTGTGGATCTGGTGGAACAGAGCAGAGACAGTCTGGATGATGTTTGGAGGCAGACTGATTTTGAACCTTATCCAGAAACACGCATGGTCCGACTCATGGATGTTATTGGTGGGACTCTCACACATACACAAACCAAAAACATGAAATGAAAAACATTTGCTGATGTGATTTTTTTAAGATACAATGTGTGTAAAGATGTCCATGTCTGGTTGTTGATGAAGTGCACATGTTTTGAGAAATGAAACCAACCTTGTTTTCCTAGGAACTCCCCAGTAAGTAGTACCTAACGTATATACAGAACATGGATTGTCAATAATTAAATATTTGGCCTCTTTCTCGGTGTGTTTGTTTATGTATAAGGTGGAGTCCTGGGAAGATATGTTCAGAGGAAGCTAAGCGGTCTTAAAATCTTTGAGGAGCCATTTGTATCGGTGAGAGAGAACCTGAGAGCAGGCGTTGCTGTTTGTGAACAATGGGTCGTAGCCTGTGAGCATCTGACTGGACAGGTATACAAGAGTATAAATGGGAGAAAAGTATGCACAAAATGGTGCAAAAAATTTAATCGTTACCATTTCTGTTATAATAAAACACCTCACTTAAATTCAACTGTAGAGAATACCTTTTAACATACAATTTGGCCAAACCAGCATCTTGTGAAGTAAAAGCTAGAAGGAGATCATAAGGTTGATTATGGTAAACACTGAAAACATGCCTTTTTTCTCAGGTATGGAAGAGACATGCCCCCCATCCGTGGAAGGGAAACAAGCACTGCCCCCAAACTCTTCATTGCCTTGCAAAAAGATTAGATGAGGTAAGGTATTGTTCTGATCCAGGGTCAAGAAAGCACTTTCTGTAGAATCGACATTAGTGCACATTTTTCCTTTTCTACGTGACATTGTGATACAGTGGTTACATCACATTCAGTGCTTAAACTATACGTGCAAGTATCCTTTTAGTTGTCCTTTCCTTGTTTCTGCATATTTATGAAGGGATTTCACTTGTGAATGGAATTTCCACTTGAGGTTTATTTTGAGCCAAGAACAAGGAAGGAAAAGTGAAGCATAAATGGATTGATACAAAATGTTCTCCTTAAAATAATTCTTCTATTATTAAAGATGATATGTTACATTTATAGTACTCTTTGTTAAGCACCTTATTTATCCAGAAAGTAACCCACTCACATCGGACATTCATGAAATGTTCATGCATGCACAGATTTGATCCGATGAACTTTTGTCTTTACACACTTTGTGAAATGTAATGGACTTAAATGAGCCTTTGGAATGGGACAGCCTTATCAACCCTTTATGACATGTTTTGTCTTAAAAGGCAGACCATGTAGGAGTGAGGCCCTGAATTGGGACACAGCCTTTGATAAACTATCTGCTCCTAGTAGCTGTTTGTATCCATAACAGTGTATGTAGAACAGACTCATTCCTCTCAAGACCACTGCTTAACCGTGGTGCAGACCTATGATGCTGTTAAAACCTCACTTGACGTAGCAAATTGTATCATTTCCCTTGTGGACAGAATTATAAGTGTGGGAACTATTTAATATCTGCCCTGATAGCATTTTCCATTAGAGGTTTGACATGGACATCAGTTTAGCAAGCTTCCTGTATGGACATCGCTATTTTTTAGAATTGAAGTGTGTCTCCCATACCCGTACACACAGTATCTTAGAATTAGTACTATAATCGAAAAACTCAGTCACAGATTGTAAGTCACATTGTGGAGATAGACAACACTTGCTCTGTTTATGTATACCAGGTGGTAACTCTGCGTATGGTTCATGAGAAACTGCTGCGTCTGCTGCCAGGAGGGAAACAACAGGCTCTGACTTCAGATCGTGTTTTTGAGCCTTTCTCAGGACTCAACCCTCTCCATTACAATCCCTACACTGAGGTTAGTTGTGGGAAACTGTAAGTGTGCATGTGCGTGTGAGAATTCTGAATTACCCTGAATTACCCTGAATTAGCCTTCTTAATGCTCGCACTTGAGTGCACAGTGACAGCGCCTCCATGCAGGCATGATATGGTACGGGTGCAGGTTCTTCATTGCGTGTCAGCTTAATGCCACTCCCACCAGATTACCATCCAGGCTAAGGGGAACCTCCAGCCATGCTCACACTTAACAGCTACAGCCAATTTAGGAGCATTTGGCTGATCGCTACAGTTAATTTTGATTTTGATCCCTTATATAAGCGCTTTATAGATATCAATGGTTATTTGGATATTTTAAGTATGCTTTTCCTACACAATCAATTTAGGAAAGGATGAAACATCCCTCTTTAACTTAGAGTTTGACTGCTTGTTATATGTTTTTTAGCCTCTTTGGAGAGCAGCAGTGGCTCAGTTTGAGCGCCTAATGGCTCCGTCAGAGCAGGAGGTTGCTGGCAGACTAAAGAGCTACATTGCTGACGTGCAGGACAATCCACAGCAGGTAGTGAAACTCACTACTTCAGTTCATGTTGTAAAATATTGTGTGTGGGTGTGTGTTCATGTGGGAACTGACTCTATATGCCTGTCTATGTGTTTGCTTGCTGTCTAGCTGTTGCAGGTGTTTCAAAAACACAAGGAATTGATCCGACGTCCCACCATCAGCAAAGAGCTGCAGTCGGAGAGAGACACCCTGCTGGCCAGACTACTAGACTACAACAAAGGTACATACACTGAACAAAATTATAAACGCAACACTTTTGTTTTTGCCCCCATTTATCATGAGCTGAACTCAAAGATCTAAGACTTTCTCTATGTGCACAAAAGGCCTATTTCTCTCAAATATTGTTCACAAATCTGTCAAAATCTGTGTTAATGAGCACTTCTCCTTTGCCGAGATAGAGCTTTTGTGCACATAGAGAAAGTCTTAGATCTTTGAGTTCAGCTCATGATGAATAGGGGCAAAAACAAAAGTGTTATGTTTATAATTTTGTTCAGTGTAGTTCTGCCTCAAAACACTTAACTTTGTTTCTGTTTCAGGGAAAGTGTGACAGTGAGTTAATGTGCCTGCACTGAAGCATAATGCATAACATTTTAATAAACCCAGTTCATCCTCTGTGTTCATGTGCTTAAATGCCGCAGTTTAGTGGACTGGTTTTGAAGAGTGTGTTCTAAAAACAACAGAAAGTTAGTCATTGTCCCATTTATCAACACAGTCAGCTTGGGAGTGCCTGTGACACACAGCTCATGTAGGCAAATAAGGTACTTTCATACCCATAGAGGCTGAATGCCACAGTTTCTGATTTCTTCTCAGAGTCATAACTGAGTCAAGCTGATTTATTTTAGACGCTGTTGTCTTAGTGTTGTCGGGGGGTCCCCACAGTGTGAGACTTAGAAAACCCATGGTCCAGACTGTAGAGTCTTTAGTCTGAAAGTCAGAGAGTAAATGTCCTGTCATGGAAAGGCTCTGTCCTATAAGTAGCAATATATTCTTAGCTGAAGTACAGGCAGCTTTACTCATAGTAAGTGACTTAGAATAAGTGAATCAAGTTTTAGCTGGATGTATAAAATGATGTGTATTATGTAGGCAAAGTCAATGGTGACACATTGTTGTTCCTCATCTTTGAAGCCTTTCTACTTTATTGATTTTCTTAGGCCTGAAGACTGACTTTGAGGGTCGTTGCCATGGAGGCCCTGGAGACAAGTCTGGGCCACTCATTGGCAGGAACCTTCCTGAAGTGGTCAACAAAATTGTCTGGGTCCGACAGCTCATACACAGGGTAACTGAGTTTGTGTGTATGTTCACATGTGCACATATATTGTACTGTATGAGACTAACAACTAAACTGACTTTCTCGTCTATCAATGATTTTCACATAAAATAATGAGCTTTTATCAGATAATTAGATAGATGGTCATGACATACAGGTTTTTACTGATGTTACAATTACAAATAGGCCCCATGATGATGAAAGGAATAGTATGTACTGATTCCTTTTATATTGGTCTGCTTGCTTTCTTACATTAGGTTGAGGACTCTGTGCGCATAGCTGAGGCACTGCTTTCAGATCTGTCTGGGTTCAAAGGATTCCTACATTTCTGTGATGACCTGCTAGAAGGTCTCAGGGCATATGAACAGGAGCAGTTCGAAGACTGGTCAAGAGAAATACTGTCTGGACTGGCTGACCCAAAGTCAGGGATCAGGTTTGGTCAACACCACACACTGTGACCTCAACTAACAAGACATACAAGAAAAGTTCAGAGCATCACTGAATTTCATCACTGAATATTCATGTTCATCTTATTTTGCACATTGATCGAGGGCACTTGTGTTGGAATGGCTGCGGGTTTCAGTGGATCTTAAATTCTGTATTTCTCCAATTTAATTGTCTCCCTCTGTATAGTCTCCAAGCCAGTAACCGTGTTATGGACCTGGACCATGTGGACGGCAGGCTGAAGATCCAGTATTCAGACAGACTGGTCAGTCTGCTCAGGGAGGTCAGGCAGCTTTCTGCTCTGGGCTTTCCTATCCCAGCGAAGATACAACAGGCTTCTAATACTGCCGACAAATTCCATAGACAAGCTATTGTCCTAAAACAGGTGAGAGTGTAGGTCAGTACACACTGTGTTTTCCTCATTTATTTATTTCTGTCTCGTTATTTCTGTAACAAAGTGTCATTGTGTTGTAGGTGGCCCATTTTTACAACACCATTGACCAGCAGATGATTCTCTCTCAGAGACCTATGATGCTTGGTCTTGCCCTGGCCTTTGAACAAGTCATCAAGGTATGTGCAAAGCTGTTAAATATTATATAAAATGTGTTATAATTATGATTATTATTTTTTTTATGTTGGAAATTGAAAGCTGCCAGTTCCTAACTTTTATTGTGAGCATGCGTCAAACAAAAAAGATAATTTTCTATACTTTTGAAACTTTTTATAGGAAAGTATAGGAATTGTACTTCCTGAAAGTTCAACACTACAACATATTTTAAACAACAAACTTACTTGTCATCTAAATATTGATCCTGGCATTTATTTTGAATCTTGGCTTTGAAATAATCTTTCTGCTTTTCTGCCTCAGAATCCTCGATCTCAGTCGAAGGAATCGGGTGGTAAACTGCAGATCACCTGGGACAACCCCAAAGAGTTGGAAGTTTACATTACCAAGCTGCAGTCTGCTGCTGAGAAACTCTCCACCGAGAACAGGAAGTTACGCAAATGGCACACTGACTTTATTGACAAGGTATACTACAGTATGTGGTTATTTTTTGACCTCAGTTATTTTATTAAATTATTAAATACAGAGGCAGTTGACATTAATTTAAATAATCTTCTTTGGAACCACAATCTGAGATTTATAATTAAAGTCTTGCTCTTCTGTGTATTTGTTTGCACACCTCTGGGTACATTTCTCAGGTGGTGACACTGATAAATGTGGACCTGCTGAGACATCAGCAGCGTTGGAAGGATGGACTTCAGGACCTCCGTACTGGCTTTGCCACTCTGGAGGCTCAGGTACTGATTACAGTCAGAAGTATACGTGTCAAAATTATTTTTAGTGCCCTTTACTAAGCTTTTTATTGGACATTACACAACCTGTACAAAAAAATCTTAATTCTCCTCCTTGGAAAGCTAATGCATGCTTTGTGTGTGTGTAGGGCTTCAGGTCTGATGATATGCAGGCATGGCGTCAGCACTGGAACCATCAGCTATACAAGGCTCTTGAACACCAGTACCAGACGGGACTGGAGGCTCTGAACAAGAACCTGCCCGAAATACACATAGACCTCACTTTCAAGTCAGTACCCACACTTTTAATGGTCCAGCTTTCTGTGTCGCTCTTTGTGTCTCTTTTCTTATTCCAGCTCTCTCTCTGCCTTGTAACTCCTTTTGAGTGGGTTGTCATCTTTTTCTCTTCCTCTCTCACATATAAACTATACAACTAGCAGCGACTTCTGACTTTCTTCCCCCACCTGATAATTCTCATACTTATATCACAATTTCTCTCTTTGACTGTCTTATCTTTCTCTTTCTTTCTTTCTCTCTCCTACAAAGACATAATTGATTAGTGAAAAGTGAATAAAGACTGAAATGTACCTTTGTTACTTTTTCCTCTCCTTGTGAATAGGCAGGGCCGTTTGCAGTTCCGTCCTCCATTTGAGGAGGTGCGAGCACGCTATTTCAGAGAGATGAAGCGGTTCATCTCGATCCCAAACCAGTTCAAAGGGGTCAGTGCCCAGGGGGAGGAGCTTATCTTCGGTGTCATGATTGATAGGAATGCCTCTGGGTTCCTCACCATCTTCAGCAAGGCCGAGGACCTCTTTAGCCGCCTGCAGGCTATACAACACAAGTTTAAGGTGCCTGAACAACAGAGGATTTTTACTAATTATGATTATGATTAGATTATTAATCAGCCATCCTGTTAAAAAGCATCTGTATAATGTTAAGAGAAGCATTGCGAGGGCTTTTACTGGTAGGGTAATTTTCATTACACAAAATGAAACTTTGACACTACAGAGATCTCAGCCTGGCCTCAAAAGTCAATTTGATATTGCCTAATAGTTGTAGGATACAATATGATTAATAGTTTCCTCTTGTAGTTAGTTTTATTAGTTTTTTTAGAACACTTCTTATGGCTCCGCACCTTTTTTCTTTATATATTTCTTTATTTTGGAGGGGGCTTTTTATGCCTTTACTTGATTGAAAAGGTGAAGATAGACAGGAAGGGGGGTGGCAGCATGCAGCAAAGGGACTCAGTCCGGAATCTAACCCGGACTTCTGCGTCAAGGAGCCAGCCTACATAGAGCGCGTGATCTACCAGGCGAGCCACCGTGCTCCCTTTTCTCACTAAAGCATTGCAAGGAAGCACTGCTGTGTTATATTCTTTGAAAGAGAAAATTAGTCATGCTTCTCTATTTATGTCCTAAAGCTCTGTTGTTTTCCTTGTCAGCACTTTCCCCCTTCATATTACTGTGATAGAACAGTGAGCACAGTATATTATCTTTTCCCCTCTGTCTGCAACCATGCATATCTAAAACGTAGGGGGAAGCCCTTAGCCAACACCAGACTTCTCTTTTATCCCCCCTTTACTTCTGTTTTTATTTAGATGTGTGACGTGCAGCTTCTGTCACCTTTGGCACAGACATTTAAAATTGGGAAATGTGCACTGCAGTTAACCACATTTATTCTCTGTGTATGTGTGGTGTAGGAGTGGGTGGTACTGGGCCAGGTTGATTTGGAGAAGTTGGTGGAGAAGCATCTGAACTCCGTGCAAGACTGGGAGAGAAACTTCAAGGCCCTGAAAGCCAGAGGGAAGGAGTCAGAACGTCTGCCCAGGTACACATCACACATAATAAACACAAGTAAATACAACAAGGTTCTACCGACTTAATAGAAAACCAAACTCAGCCCAAATATAACACCTATTTCCAAAAATGTTTTTTATATTATTCTTTTCATATATATATTCTATATATATTTAAATAATACTTTTAAATACATATTAATTGCAAAATAGTGAGGAAAACCCACACACATCAGGAAGCATAAGATTGAACACAGTGTTTCCTCTTGGTTTTTTTTTTTTAGCAGCCCCCCCCCGTCACGCCGGCAAACGTTTTACGTATGAAACAGAAGTGACACTCCGCTGCGACACAAACAAATATATTTACCATTTTAATGTTTCCAGATGTTTGATATCAGGACGTTGAGCTGAGAACTGGTGGAGCTGTTAGTTTATTAGTCGACTTGGAAGAAAGCGAACGTTTTGACAATAAGCTACATCAGCACAACGGTATGTGGAGTTAAACTGGACAGCCCCAATAACCTCTGAATAGTTCTACTTGTTGTTAAATTGCAATGTGAACGGCAGCCAACGGGGGTGCATTATGTCGGCAGGATAATTTAAAAGGCAACCGTGACTACATTGTGCGTCTGCCCCATTTCTGATACGGTGGCGGCAGAAATTTAACAGCGGCGGGCCGCCGCTACAAAATCAACATAGAGGAAACACTGGAACATATAATCACACTATCATTTATTTCGATCAGGCAGATCACTTGTTCGGAGTCAGAAATAGGTGACAATGTAAAAGCGTGGGAAAGTGTGTTTATAAGACCAGACATCAAACCCAGACATGGAATTTTAAGAAAATTCTGAGCTCACGGATCACTTCCAATGGTTTATTATCCTTTTCACATCCTTGTTTTTTTAGCTAACTAATCAGACTCATCTCAATCTGGAATCTCAGAGTTCTTCTTATACAATTTTTCCCCTTGTTCTGCTTCCGTTCAATTCTTTAGGTGAAAGGTTACATGTTAATTGATACCACAAACAGTCAGGAGAAGGTAGACTGTATCTCAGTCAACTATGAACCAGTAAAAGCAAACAGTATAAAAGTAACCTCAACAGGAAACACCAACTTAATTTAATTTATTAGTGGCCTTGGGATTTTTCTGTTATCTATAGTTATGTTTGTGTTTAAGCTACAAATTTTAGGTACTTATTATTACTGATGCAGTTCACTGATTTAATACTATATAATTAATGGCCTCCTCCCAATTACACTACAGCCCAGAGTAACATGCAGGGCAGCTTCCCATGACTACAACTTCTATAAAAGCCCACTTGTGAAGTCTCACATTCATTCTAGAAGACCTTAATCTTATAATTCTTTGTTCAACTTTAAAAAAAGATACAGATCTCGTCTTCACTGTAGCTCTCTTCTATTAATTACATTCAGGATTACATTCAGTTATTTGATTCATGAAAGGTCACATGTTGATTGACACCATTAACAGGAATTTATTCATACATTTAACAACTGACAGGCACTGATCTGTTCCTTCTTCCCCCTCCTCCTCCTTAGTCAGGAAAAGGTGGATTGTATTACAGTCAACTGTGAGCCAGTAAAAGCTGTCATCGATGATCTGATCCAGAGGCTGTTTGACCTGCTGCTCTTATCACTAAGAAGGTCCATACAGGGTAAAGACAGATAACTCAATTGACTTTTTACTTTCATTTCTTTTAGCTTTGTTTTTGGTTTATGCACGCCTGTATATAGTGACCAAACACTATATACATTAAAATAGCATTTTTGAATGAAGTTGTCTGTTTAATTTACACACATCAAAAGACAAATCTTTTCCCTTTCTTTCTCTGTTCTTGTTTAATTTTTGATTTTGTTTTTTATTCTCTTGAACCAATGACATCCCCTCTGCTCTTACTTTCTCTTTCCCTTTCTGTTTCCTTCTTAATTTGTGCATGTCATCTCTCTTGCTTGCAGGCCACACACAGGCCATAGACAGTTTTGTGTCAGAGTCAATGGAGGCCTTGTCCACTCGACCAGAGAGCATGGAGGAGATTGGTGCGGCCAGTGGCAAATACAGCCAGATACTAGCCCGCAAACCTGAAGTAAGAAAAACACACTCCTAAACTCTGGCTAGGATCTTTCTTAAATGATAGTTCTAAAGGGTTTGTGCAAAATAGGTCTTTTTTAGTACCAGTCAAACAAATGTAACTCATTAGCCACTACTTTCAGTAATGTGACATACATGAATTCATAAGTGTACCCACCTATCTACCTACCTACCTACCTACTGTATATTGTATGTATGTGCATAGATCCTACCTCAGTTCCAGTGTGCTGAGGAGAAGAATCGCTTGTTGCGAGCAGTTGCTGGGGCCGGCCTGGACTCGCTGTCCTCACTCAGGGCCAAGTGGGACAAACTGGAACTTGTCATGGAAAGCCACCAGCTCATGGTCAAAGAACAGGTAACATAAACTCACACATATTGGATTATGGTTTAAAAGCTTCTCATGAGGAATTTTCTCCAACTTATTGGAAGACTTATTAAAGTCTTTCAACTCTTCTTTGCTCCTTCCATCTTTCTTTCCCTTTCCATTTACCCCAAACACTCTTCCTTTCTTCTTCTGTGTTCTTCTGACACCTGATTTCTCTTACTCTGTTCCTTCCTTAGGTGGAAGTGATGCGTAGTAATGCAGCTGGTCGCATTGACGCCTACAGGGCGGATCTGGAGCGGTTTAAGGCCCGCTGGGACCAGCTGAAGCCTAAAGATGAGATGCTTGACACTGGTGACCATGCTGCCCTTCTTGCGTGCCTACAAACCATTAGGGACAAACAGCAAGAGTTCCAGGAGCTTGAGCTTGTGCGCAGTAAACTCCTGTAAGTTCTGTTTTAATATGCAAGTTTATATGATGTGATGTGTGTAGGGATAAAATGTGGCTATGCTGTGGCCAGAGATGTGATAGCCATTTAGATTAGAGCCTGCCGAATAATTCAGATACACTATAAAGGGTTGTCACTCAACAACTGCATCTTTATTTAATTTATTAATGTTCTTGTGGTTCCTGCTTCTGTTATCTATAGATATTTTTTGTATTTAAAGCTACTAAGTATTATTACGGATGTTTTTCTATCTACGTACCTAACCTGAAATGACAAGAAATACTATATTATTCATGGCCAACTCTCAATTACACTACAGCCCAGGGCACCATGGACAGCAGCTACCAAAGACTAGAACGTCTATAAAAGCCTTCTTGTGAAGTAGTTCTCCCTACAAGATCAAATTTCAGTGCCTTTACGGCAGGTCTTGACACCGTCAATGAAATGAAAATTGTGCATCTTAATCTCCTTTCCTTTCCTTTCCTTTCCTTTCCTCTCCTCTCAGTGAGGACTGTACCTATTTTGACTTGGAGGCTCCAGATTTCTCTCTGGCGGAAGAGACAAAAAGAGACATGGAGCAGTACAGTCAGATGTGGGGTCTGTATGAGGAGTGGCAGCAAGGCTTCACAGAAAAGGCCCAGGAGGACTGGATCACATTCAGGTAGTGTGGTTACGTTGAGGCCTTCTGTTTATGGATCTCAGTCCTCTTAATTTGGAACTGTCTCTGCTGTCTAATTGTGTGTTAATTTGTATGTTGCTGTTATTTTGCAGGAGTAAGACATATGTGTTTGAGGAGTTTCTATTTACGTGGCAGGACAGACTTAGAAAGCTGGAGCAGCCTACTGCCATGTCTGTTAAACTGCAAGGAGAAGTGGACAAATACAAGGTATACAGCAGTACAGTTGACTTTCTCTCAGTTTCAGGGTATTTGTTATAAATGAACAAGGCATTGTTGGAAAAACTATAGGTGGATGGTGGTTAAAGTATTATCTTTGAAGCAGGAATTGATTTGATCATGGATCTCATTCCACATCTTCGGTTAGTTTTTAGTATTTTATTTATTTAGAATTATTATATATTATATTTTTAAACTTTTCCATCTACATTTCTAGAACATGGTTCCAGTGCTGAAGTATGTGCGTGGGGAGCATCTGTCCCAGGACCACTGGTTGGACATGTTCCGTTTGCTTGGCCTTCCAAGAGGGACAACTTTAGAGAGACTCGCCTTTAATGACCTCCTTGGTGTGGCAAATACCATCATAGAAAAGGCCTTAGAGCTCAAGGTATATACACACACACACACACACACACACACACACACACACACACACACACACACTCATGCAAATACTACATATACATACTGGATGGAAGGACGCACTTCCATAGGGACACACACCTCTTCGTCTTTTGAGTTATGGGACAATGGTCAGTCTTAGATTTTGAGTGCCTAACAATATGTTTCTGGCAGTTCACATAGATTACCTACATCTTTACTCTATTTCATTGAAGATTTGACTGAATAAGGCACACAGGCAGTGCAGAAGTAAAAGTTATTGCCTGCCACCTCAGAGGAGTAATAGTGGCTTGTACTGGTGTTATCAAATGTATATAAACTGGTGAATGAACACAAATCATGTGTGCATGTGTGTTTGCATTTAGGACCTGAACAGTCGTGCTCAGGCAGAAGTGACAATCAGAGAAGCCCTGAGGGAGCTGGACTTGTGGGGAGCTGCAGCAACCTTCAACCTCACTGAGTATACAGACAGCAGCAGGCGCACCCTCACCCTCATCAAGGACTGGAAGGATATAGTCAACCAGGTAGACACATGGGCAGACAAATATGGACTGTATGTAAACACAAAACACACACTTGGTCTAAAATGTCACAAAGTCAGCATTTGTTTTAGGCAGCCATTAACGTAAATTACAGTTAATTGTAACAGGTTATAGATTTATTGGCCATACTTTGACAATAACATACTTGTACAAACAGATGGCATCTACCCAAATGAAAACAATGTTTTACTGGTTTTTATTAATTCCACATCCCCACTAACTTCTCTCAACCCAATTCAGGGATTTCTCAGTCATCTCTACACTGAGACCCTTTGAGTTTTAGAATTGATCTTAAGAAGCTGCTTAACACTTCTAAAGCACATCTGTGCCTGGTCCCTGAATTTATTTTTAGTTTTCTACCCCTTACTAAACAGGTCTGAGTGTGTGGGTATGTTGTGCACCACAAGATGTTCTGATATAGTAACATGCAAAACAGGTAGTGATACAGATATTACAGATGCAGATGATACACATGGTAACCTTATTACTGATAGTGCAGTGCAAGTTTCCTGTTGGATGTCTCTTACATGTTTTGTTACATATTCATAAATAAATGTTATGTTAAATATAAAGATGTCTCTAACTCTTTAACTATTCTGCCCCTGATAAAGGTGTGAGCCAAAATCTTGGCAGTAAAAATGTTACTACTTTATTATACTTTATTTATATAATAAATTAATGCAGTACATTGGATGGTATACAAAAGTGAATTCTGTAGACAGAGCAATGCTTTAAAAACATTTACTATAATCTTTTGAAAAGGCTCCCTCAGCTGTTGTTATTACTATTTACATGGTCAGAATTTACCCTTGTTTAATTTTTTCTGATTATTATTAACTTCTAGGGAACATTTTGTAGTTAGATTTGGCGCAAAGGCACAGACACATCTACAAGAAAATGCAGGCAAATCTACTGGCACCATTAAATGAAATCTTATGAATTAGAAAACATTGGCTTTATCACCACTCTGTGCCCATCCAGGTGGGAGATAACCGCTGTCTGCTGCAGTCTCTGAAAGACTCTCCCTACTACCGCAGCTTCCAAGACAAGGTCAGGTCAAAGGCTTGAATCCATGAATATACTTTTATACTCTTTGAGTGCTTCATTTTCATTTTTGGGAAAAGTAACTCCCCCCAGACATCCTGTTTAATAAAGATAAAAAATTTGTTAACTTGATCAAATGCATTGTTGTAGATGTAGGTGCGTGGTTTTTGTTATTTGTGGTTCACAAATCCTTGAAATGAAGCAGCACCAACCAATGTTACATGTATATCCAGGTCAGCCTGTGGGAGGTACGTCTATCAGACTTAGATGAGTATCTGCTGAGTCTGAATGCCATCCAGAGGCGCTGGGTTTATCTGGAGCCTATTTTTGGACGAGGGGCATTGCCCAGGGAGGAGGCCCGCTTCAAACGGGTTGATGAAGACTTCAGGTACTGTGTGTGTGTGTGAGAGAGAGAGAGAGAGACTGAATCACATCACAGCTCGAACCTCTGCTCTTTATTGTAAATTGGTTGTCAGCTAAAGTAATGCAGGTACAATGTAGATCTATTAAATTTGACCAAAAGACAGCAAGAGCATGGCCCGCTCTCATATTCATTGTACAATTCTATCCCTACATCCTGTACTGATTGTCAGTTGTTATCTTGTTGCACAACACATATGTTTTGATGTACTCAAAACAGAAAATTCATTTACTGTTTAACCTTCAAGTGTATTATGGCTGATATTCAGTATAACAATAGGATAGTTTTTTCTGGGACATGCACATTCAGCAACAAAGCACTTTCTCTGTATGCGACAGGTCTATAATGTCAGACATTCAGAGAGACAACAGAGTTGTTTCTCTGAGCTCGAGGGCAGGCATCAGAAACTCCCTGGTCACCATACTGGATCAACTGCAGCGCTGCCAAAAGTCACTTAATGAGTTCCTGGAGGTACACACACACAGGCATTTTTCCACGCAAAGACTACATATGTCTAAAATGAATTGTAAGCATCACAACTATTTTACAACTTGTTTTTTCTGTGTGTGGTTATCGTAGGAGAAGCGCTCTGCTTTCCCACGGTTCTATTTCATAGGCGATGATGATCTGTTAGAGATTCTTGGTCAGGCAACCAATCCAACTGTCATTCAGTCACACCTGAAAAAACTGTTTGCAGGTCAGAAAACTCTGTTTTGTTCTATCCTGTTTTCTTTTCTCCAATGCTGTGCTTTAGCCTGTTTTTCCATTATGTTATCTGTTGCTCTGTTTTATTCTCTCCTCCTCTCTTCCTTGTTCCCTATGTATCATAGCATATTTTGTTGGACATTGAAGGTAATCTGCATATGTATTATCTGTGCAGGTATCCACAGTGTTATGTTTGATGAGCAGTGCCAGCACATTGTCGCCATGTGTTCTTTGGAGGGAGAAATAGTGCCACTTAGAAACCTCATACGCATCTCCAGCCTTGTGGAGGTAAAGCTGTTTGGACACTACATTTGATTGGGCACTTGCATGTATGTTTTTTTTAGCGTGTTTGAAATAAAGTATATTGTATTAAAACTCCAGTGTACAACATTTTGGAAGATCTATTCGCAAAAATCTAATATAAAATTCATAGGTTTGTTTTTGTAGTGAGAATCGCCCAGAGCAGACAAATCAAACTGCAGAGAGAGCCTTTTGTGGCTGAGCTATATTCAAATGGTCACAGTTCACCACTTGCTTCCACTGAATCCTACACACTGGTCTTATTATTTTTTAAATGAAGGATTGAGCACTACAAAAGTGTATTTTATATAATATATATACACTGTTATTAATTAATTTGTATCTCTTTGTGGTGGCGTGTGAACTTCTTTCTAGGTGTGGCTAAGTGAGTTGTCTGTGGAAATGAAGGAGACTCTGAAGCACCTGTTGTATGAATGTGTGTCTGCAGGGAAGAAAGGAGAGGTGGACCCCTCACGCTACCCATCTCAGGTACACACACTTTTTATACAGTCCATTTGTATTTGAAGATATCTGGACATCTAGAATATAATTTTTTTTCTGAATATTCCCAATGACCTTTGTGGTAGCACAATGTTTCTTCAAGTTGAAATCCAAGACCACATATGTCAGTGATTTGTGACTCCGGATGTGAAATAAATGAGTTTGCCAGTAAGAATGTCTTCTTAATTACTCAAGTGTCTGAACTTTCTTATTTTTGGCACAGATTCTGTGTCTGGCTGAGCAAATCCAGTTTACTGAGGATGTGGAAAGAGCTCTAAAAGAGCAAAATCTGCAGCAGCTGGAGCTGGAGCTCAATGCCAAATTAGAACACTACACTACAGTGGATACCAGCTCTGACGACAACGCTAACACAGGTAGTTCTGTCTGTGTTTGTGTGTATATGCATTAGTGAATGTATGTTATCCTTTCAGGCTGGTGTGACTTCTTCCAGAACAAAATACTCAGCCACAGTCTCTCTCATTCCAGCACAAACAAAATACTGAAGTTAAAATGAAATTTTCAACTAGCATCAGCTAGGGACACGGTTCACCTGAAAAAGGTTGCTGAAATAAACATAAAGTGGTTGTTTTTATCTCAAACCTCCACTCCCATTTACACCCCTGAGGTATTTTTGCTGTCAGTGATTCTTTGCTACGAACAGCCAATGTATTGGCTTTAAAGATTTTAGCTGTAGCTGTTAGCTAAATAGCAGCATACTGTATGTATGGAGTGTTAATGTGTTTTTTTATCCTGAAATTTTCCTCTACACCCATTTCATTTTTACTCTTATCTCTGCACGTTCATTAAGTGGAGTCCTACAGCTTCAGGATTATCCTTTTTTTCAAATTGAAATTTATTGAACTCCTGTGGATCTTTCTTCAACTCCATTTGCTGAACACAACCAAAGTAGGCATTTGTTTGCCAACATGTTAACCATAGCAACTTTATAAACTCATAATATGTCATGGATGTGTGACTGTCATCTTGTTTTGTACCAGCAGTGGCCAAAGTTAATTAAGGCCGTTGTAAACGTGCACAGGTGCGCTGATATCCAGGAAGCATGTTAAATAAACATAGTTAAGTGACAGTAGGGATGGGATGAAAAAATTTTTTGTGTTTGTGTAGGTTGTGTACAGGTCCTGATCCTGGTCTTCCTCTGTCTCCCTCTCTTTATTTCTAGTTTTGTAGTTTAGTTGATACAAAACCTTCTTATGTCACCCATAAATGTATTTGTCCATATACTGTATCTGTCTTGACTAAACTCTGAATATGTAATGTCATTCAACATTGAGAGGAACAATTTCTGATTTGAGACTAATGCAAATCCAGACAGAGGAAGCTGAGATAGTCAGTACCATATCCTGTGCAAAGTGTTATGTCTAGTGTTCATTATTAGACATGGTGGTATAATGCTCTGGATGTTGCTTTTTAACCCCTATTCATTTCTGCGGCAGAGTTTTTTTTCTCCTGCTTTGTTTAGTGGCTGATCACATTCCTCTCTAAATTGCTGTGCTGTCCTTATAAACTGTTGCTACTTGACAACTGCTGTTTGTTCCACTATCAGACTCCCTCTTGTGTTGTTAATGATTGAGCTCTGATCAAAATCTTGTGTTGTTACAAAGGACTGAGAGATTAATGCCGAATGACTGCTCTTGTGTGAATCTAGAGGCCGTACCCTTTAAAGCTGCAGATGTATTGGCTGGCAGGCTAATGACTAATGAGTTGGGGCTGAATATATGGCTACATAAAGCATGACAGTGGAGTTTTTTTTCACAGAACTTGAATTTGTAAAAAGGAAGTTTAAATTTAAACCAAGGTTTCTTATTCACGCATGAGATGAAAAGCTCCCCCATAACCCCAGTAGTGGCATCATTTCATGGGACATTGCAGCTGAAGTTTCTCTGTCATGAAAAATATATCTATGAAAGTAATGCTTGTTTCACTTGCATAAAGAATCACAGGACCCACACATAGTTACTAGATTTTGACTTTCTGACCAAATTGCTGGATACCATATATTTCAGCGCAGCACCGATGGAGGCTGTTACATTTGCAGATAAAACAGTTAATTTTGTGACCGTCTTGCACTCAAAATCGTCAACCATCCACGCTTGAAATAGCACTCATTTCCATGATAACATGTCATTAAATTACTGGCTCCCTTAAAAACTAGGTAGGCTGAAGAGGCTTAGTAGCGGCTGTACTGATTAAAGCAGCTAAAGTAATGGCAAGAAGGATAATCTAATTACCCAGTCTACATTAATGGGCCATAAACCCTGGCGGGGAGTGGGAGCGATCTCCCCTTTGGCACAGAGACAAGACAGGATGGTGTACATTTGCCAATATTTTTTGCCTCTCTGCAGCTAGGCTGCCATCACACACAAGGCATTCAAAGCATCTACCTAGCACATAACAGTTGGACTCACTATAATTTAAAATATTAAATGTAGTGTATGTAGAAAAAGTACTCCACAGAAAATATTTATGATTCAAAGATCTAAGTCAAAAATTTCTGTATGAGAAGTACTCCCTTACTATAGCCCGACTGGATTTTTGTTGTTATTGGTGCTGTTTGGCAGTAAGAAGAAATTCTGCTGATTATTTATGTATATATGAATTTAAAAATATGATTGAATATTATTTATTTTATTTAATATGCAGTGAATACTTCACTTAAACAGTACCCCTAATGTATTATTCTTACAATATGCTTACTATTCTTTTCTGTTTTCTTTTTCATTTTTTGCTTAGCTGTGACACTACTCTCTTTTATAGAGGGTATTAAATAATATATATTGGGCTGTTGGACAAGTTAGTAAAAATTAAATTTCTAAATTGCTACAATTGCATATTTCTGCATTTTGTGCAGTAATTTATGTTAAACCAGTATTTGTTGGTGATATTGACTTCCCAGAATATCAGTGTGGCTGTATTCATGTATGTCAAAATCTCCTTCTCATCTGAGATGTCAGGTTTGTTTACACAGTGAGTGGTCCCATGTATTATTTTCACCAATCGATACAATTCTGCTTTTTTACTTGTAACAGCTTTTCTAACAACTGACAAAAGTTGCAACGTAAAAGCGATTGCCATTCTGTCAGCTTACAAGAAAAGCCTCTATTCACAGCGAAGATTTTATCTAAGGACCTGATTTAACACTACATACAAAAGTTATTAGGTATTAAAGTGAGTGTTAATAAAAAATCTTGTTCAAGGTAATTGAGAAAAGGGAGACAGAGAACTTTATATTATAGAGACCATCAATTGGATATGAAAACATATACAACTTTTACTTTGAACCAACAGGATAAAAAATAAGCTTCTACAGCACTTTGTATAATATTTTATACAGTTATACAGTTAGCTACTCCTGTGTGTATGTGTCTTTTTCATTACAAATGCCAAATAGGTTTTGCCTTGTTGTAAGTAATTGTTGTAATAATGAAAACTGTTTGTGCAAACCTAACAATTCTGCCATCCTAATGTTCATGCATGTCTTCCTGTACAGAGTCCAGTGTCCTGCAGCTGAAGCTGAAGGCCTTGATCCTGGATATTATTCACAACATCAGCGTGGTGAAGCAACTTAACCAGGCAGTAGTTACTAGCCCTGATGCCTGGGCCTGGAAGAAGCAGCTTCGCTTCTACATGGGAACAGACAAATGTTGCCTCATACATATGGTGGATGCACAGTTCAGCTATACATATGAATACCAGGTGCGTTAGCATGTACTGTAAGCTTAATCTGGATCCACTCTTCTATTGTAATTGAAAAATGGGTGTTTTTACTTGATAAAAAAAAGATGAATCCATTGCCAGAATTTGATGAATTTATTCTTTGTAGATGGCTCACATGCATGATTTGCATACTGTGCATATAATTTATATATTTTTTTACTGCAGTTCATCAACAAATGCATATGAGAAGTTCTTGTGCATTTACAGTCGAGCTTGCCATATTCTGATTTATTAACACAGTACATACATACATACCATAGTCACTTGTAGTATCACACAAGTAACATACAATGTTGTATCAGGAGTCCATAGTCATTTGTACATGTTTTACTTAACCCAATGCACAACAAAAATTGAGTTATAGATAGTTGGTATTGTAAACAGGAAACTCCACTGATGCCACCGCAATCCCTAAAATATCCTAGGATGCAGTGCAGTTATCTTTCAGGATTATACTTGAAGTTCTTATTCTTTACCTTTTGGGGGCACTGTTTATGCATAGATGGGGAGCGCTGAAGATTGCTCGCTTTATGTCCTCTCTGCAGTTCATTTAAAAAAACACAAGCTAGACTCAGTCTCACTCATTTTCATTTTCTTTGCCTGTCTTTCATTTGTTTTTCATTCCTCCTTCTCTAATCCATCATCTGTATGTTTGCCTTTATCCTCTGCTGGCTTCTTTCCCCCTCTGTTGTACTTCCCTCGATTCCCCATATCTTTACTTCTGTCTGACCATCACACTGTGTTTCGGGCCGTTTCTTTCTCACTTTATTGCTCACTTTCTTTTCCATCCTACCTCTTCTGTCTCCCAGGGGAATGCGGCTAAGCTGGTGCATACTCCACTGACTGATAAGTGCTACCTGACCCTGACCCAAGCCATGAAGATGGGGCTTGGGGGTAACCCCTATGGGCCCGCTGGCACAGGCAAGACCGAGTCAGTCAAGGCCCTGGGGGGGCTGTTCGGACGACAAGTGCTAGTGTTCAACTGCGATGAGGTATAAAGATGCTCCTAGAGAGTATGTGACAAGTTTAACAAGTCAGCCAAAACTACTATATTAGTGATCATTATTTGTAGACAACACCCTATTCAATTCACTAATTAAGTAAATGTGCATACCAGGTATGATTTCTGAAAACAAGACTGTTTTTGAGAACAACTGCCAATGATCTTT
This sequence comes from Dicentrarchus labrax, assembly GCF_905237075.1. NCBI lineage: Eukaryota > Metazoa > Chordata > Actinopteri > Moronidae > Dicentrarchus > Dicentrarchus labrax. Next base: position 16,580,287 of record NW_026136704.1, read on the forward strand.
TTCTGGTTTGCATCTGTTTGTGTGTTTTCAGGGTATCGATGTGAAGTCAATGGGACGAATCTTTGTGGGCTTGGTGAAGTGTGGAGCATGGGGCTGCTTTGATGAGTTTAACCGCTTAGAGGAGGCAGTGTTGTCTGCAGTTTCCATGCAGATTCAGGCCATTCAAGACTCCCTTAAACATCACAAGAACATATGTGATTTGCTGGGGAAAGAGGTCAGGATATAAGAATAGATCCAGAAAAAGACATTGTTTTTAAGCATTAATGCCCAAAAACAATTACAAATATTTCCTGAGCTCACCTTTCTTATATCTTCATGTGTTCGCTGGCTTGTATATACACACATACTTAAACAAGCACAGTGCAAGTTTTTTACATTCAACCTGCCTTTCTGTCAAATCAGTCTGTCAATAAATCAGTTATTTATTCCTCCATTGTGGCTGGAAATGTTAGTTTAGGTCATTAATCATCAAGCAATCCATCAAACTATATCTATGCTAGTATAAAGAGCATATTATTCTCTTCTCTTCATCCTCCAGGTGGAATTGGACCCAAACTCTGGGGTGTTCATCACATTGAACCCAGCAGGAAAAGGCTATGGAGGCAGACAGAAGCTTCCAGACAATCTAAAGCAGTTGTTCAGGCCTGTGGCCATGAGCAGGCCAGACAATGAGCTCATTGCTGAGGTCATCCTATACTCTGAAGGCTTTAAAAATGGAGAAATACTTGGACGCAAACTGGTGGCGATCTTCAACCTGGCCAGGTAGAAATTGAATCTTTTTTTCGGTTCAGGTTAGGATTGATGTAGTAGGAGTATGAGATTTATTACATTGTCCATGAACGTATCACCAGACTACTAAATATATATGTGACCCGTGTCACCAGTCGGGTCTTTTTGTCTGTGTAGTTCACTAAGTGTTGGTGTTTTTTTCTGTTACAAACTGAATCATGTTGTGGGTGTTGTATTTATTTCAAACTATATCTAATTATCTATACTGCCACTATTGCATTATATTGATTTTGTGGATAAGTTCCTCCCATCCATTAGCACTAGACGCAGTACTAGAGTCAATTCGGAGTGTGTGAGTATATGTGAAAATGTGCCTTTATTTGTGTGTCCAGGGAGCTTTTGACTCCCCAGCAGCACTATGACTGGGGTTTACGTGCTCTGAAGACAGTGCTGAAGGCCTGTGGCAGTCTCCTGCAGCAACAGAGGAGGAGTCATGACAAGGAGAAGAGTAAGACCCCTTCTGGCTATTTTTTTAGTTTAAGGTACAATATTTCTGTGAGGCATTGGCTGGAAAGTTAGGAAAAAGTCGGTGCCTCTTTGGCCATTAGCTTGACTCACATTCATTGCTGTCAAAAGTACATAGTACCATTACTCATTGTGTTTGGGAACCACAACTGCACAACGCAACACATATGGTGCAAACACCTATTAATAGAGAGTGCTTATGACAAATGTGACTAATCCAGAGCAGCAAAAGAAATTTTTGATTGAAATGCATTGCAACATGTTGGGATCTACAATGACATGCCATCAGGGGCTGAAAATGGGGAAGCTCTCATTCTAGTCAAACACAACACGAGGTTATGTCACTGCTAACTTCTCTCTGTCTAAAGTTGTGCTAATCAGGGAAATAATTTGCTGTGAGCTACTGTGAAACCTTGAATACTTGAATGATCCTGGTCAAAAACTTGTTGCTAAGGTACATTTTTCTTGTTTTAAGCAGAGTGAAGGTAAGATCAAAAACTTTAGTGTGACCTATACTGTATTTTGAGGCTGAGACTGATATTGATATATGTAAATTATGTAAAAAATCCGTTATCTAACAGTAGTAGTTTTTTTTTAAAAACCCAACATAAACAATCTTGATACAGATCCCTATGTGTCCAAGACTGGTGTACAACCTATTTAATGATGACACTGTTTCTAAATTACCTCCAACCTAGTTTGGCATGTCTGTACTGATATTTTTTCTTACATATCGGCCGACATGTACACCAATAGTGATATAAGCTTGTAAGCTAATATCCCTCCGATATATTGGCCTAGTAAATGTATCCGTCTATCTCTACTGAGAACTGTAATGTTCTCAGTGAGTTAATTCTTTTGAAAAGGCACAGCAGGACACGCAATCAATACAAATTTGAGCAATTATTCTACACAGTTTACCAAATGTATTTGTAGTAAGTGTCACTCTCTACGAGTCTGTATATTCTGTCAGTATTGACAACTGATATTGAGAGCTACTAAAAGTTACACTGTCAGTTTGATACTTCTTCAATACTCTAGAATTAGAAATAGAATTTATTCATGCTTCATAGGTGGAAAAAATAATACAGTAATAAAGTTGAAGTCCATTATGTAACAAATAGACACCAAGGACTAAACAGCAATTTTACATGCAGCAATGGTAAATATTTATAGACAAGCTCTAAAGTCTATAAGTGCTAACCCACCAGTGGTGACTATAGCTGACTATAACTCCACAGAAAATGATCACCATCAGAATAGGAAGACCATTCAGATAGTTAATTTATTTAAGAGCTGAATGTGGGTCATGAGCCATCGAATCTGTTTATTAATTAGTTTCAAAACACCTCAGAGAGCTCGAGCTCGATGATAATGATGTAGTATTTTTAGTGGCAACTTCTAAAATCATTGTTGATTTGAACATTAGCAACTCTTGATGAGATAAACAAATCTTGAAAAAAATCTGCTCAGTGGTTCAGAAACCAAATTGTTGAATCAATTATGGCATTAAAGTTATTTGATTGTTGGATGCCTAATTTCTTCTGACTTGTGACAGCCTGCTCAACAGATCAGAAATAAATATACCGCAAGGGCAGAATAGTCATGACTGCACTGTCGTATAATATGACATGCTGCAGACAGCCAAAAGCTAATTGAAGTTTATCAACATATTAATATTTAATATCTACATAAGATTTTTTATTACTAATATTCAAATATTCATTATTAAGAGTCAGAAAAGTCAAACTGACTGTACTGTATTTACTGCTTATGAAGTTTTTCATAAGTTTTTTCAAATTGTTCCACAAAAAGTCAATAATCTGAAAACTTTTTTATCAGTTGGTCAAAGTGTTCCCTGAGTGGTGCTAAAGCTGTTGCAGTGATATCAAGCTTCTGACCTGAGCGATAGTAAGCTGTAGATCTGATGGAAAGGATTAGAGGATAAGGTGATTGTGAAAATACGGTTGGTTTGGAGATGCTTATTTTATACCCAACAAGGTCACACTACGAAATGTTTTGATAATCTGTGTCTCTATGAGTGGATATCTTCTAAATGATTGAGAAACACTATGCATGAGTGTACTTGAACATGAAAAGGCTCTATTGACCAGCACCTTCCCTATACACCTTGTCCTTGCCCTCTAAATCCTCTAATACAGACTCGCTATCAATTGACATTTAGCCCAAATGGTCCCCCTTAAAAACTTTTCTTCCCTTGGGCTTTTCACTTCAGTCTGTACTTTTGTCCTTCTCCATTCTCTTGTTCCCAAACACTTTGCCAGAGTTCTGTTGTTTACCTCTTCAGTACGTCTTTCTTCCCCTCCTTCTGACCTCTTGTTAGCTCTCTCTCTGATACCTGGCTGTCGATGCCGCTCTCGTCCCACTTGTTCCCACTCGCTGCCCTCTGTTTCTCACCCCCATCTACCCTTCATGTCTCTGCTTTTCAATACTTTCCCCCCCATCTCTCTCTTCATTTTCCTCTGCCTTTTCTTGGATCCATCCCTCGCCTTCTCTCTCTTTCAAATCCTTCTGTTCCACCACCCGCCCTTTATCTGTCCAACACACACACACGCGCACGCACGCACGCACGCACGCACGCACGCACACACACACACACTACATGCACCTCCATTCTGGCGATGAGTCCCAAAGGTTTCCTTGTGTTTCTCTCTGTGTGTAGTCTGGCCAAGTGTTTCTCCCTGCTGTGAAAAAACACTACATTTGTGCCTGCAGGGAAGGCCAGCAGAAGAGAGAAGAGAACAAAAGTATTGACAAACTCTTAAATCATGACAAGCTTTGGTAATTAGCACTTTTATAACAGGGGGCATGTGCAAGAGCAAAGCAATAATGAGTGTTTTTCTCCATCGAGACTGTATTCTTTCTTTGCTTCTTTTTCTGAACACCAGTATAAAACAATGCAATGTTTTAATCATATCTTTTTGTGTTTCTACATTCCTATCCTATTTTCATTTGAAATGGAAATTAAATCAATCTTTTTCATCTACATGCAGTTCAGGAGAGTAGTCTGGTGGTGCAGGCGTTGAGACTGAACACCATGTCCAAGCTCACATTTGCCGATAGCTCCCGGTTTGATGCTCTGGTCAAAGATGTCTTCTCCGGGGTTAATTTCACTGATGTAGAGGACCAGATACTAATGCAAGCACTGGAACAAGTTTACAAGGAAGCACGGCTTGAACTTATACCCAGCCAGGTGTGTATACAGGCATCCATTAACCGAATATACACATTATTGTCATGCTACATGATATGAACTGGTATTCAGCCAGTGGTTGAGATCACTCTGTACTGCAAAAAGTATCTAACATTAACACCAAGACAACAGTTGGATAGTTTTTTTTAGAAAGATGGGGGTAAATAGATTAATCTCAGACTGTTTTTCCATTTCTGCATAGCTGAAGAAGGCATTGGAGCTGAATGAACAGCTGAGACAACGCATGGGAGTAGTCATCGTAGGGCCAAGTGGAGCGGGGAAGTCTACACTCTGGAGGATGCTGAGGGCTGCCCTCAGCAAGACAGGCAAAGTGGTGAGTAAGAGATAAACCGCCTACCTGGATTTTCATTCAATGATTTATACTGTACATAGCATCTAATTTAACTTGTAAAAATATATTCAAAATGCTGTACACAATTTATATTGTGTAAGGCTTGGATTCCAATATGAATCAGCATGTAAAGTATGAAAAGCATTTATTTAAGAGTCTATAAAAAAAAAAAAACCCTTCCCTAATCTTTGACTAATGCTCTATATTTTCAGGTGAAGCAGTACACAATGAATCCTAAGGCCATGCCCAGACAACAGCTACTGGGACATATAGACATGGATACCAGAGAATGGGCTGATGGTGTCCTCACACACAGTGCCAGGAATGTGGTCAGAGAACCACAGGGTAAGAAACAGACTACACTCAAATTGTGCAAATTAGTCACTAATCTGTTTGCACCCAGTACACTCTACAAGGGGTGGACACAGTTAGCCTAAAGGGTATGGTGTGTATCTACAATATCTGATATGTACTTTTGTGTTTTCTAGAGGTGAGCTCATGGATTGTGTGCGATGGCGACATTGATCCAGAGTGGATTGAGAGTCTGAACTCAGTGCTTGATGATAATCGGCTGTTAACCATGCCTAGTGGAGAACGCATCCAGTTCGGACCCAATGTTAACTTCCTGTTTGAGACTCACGACCTTAGCTGTGCCTCACCAGCCACCATATCCCGCATGGGCATGATCTTTCTCAGGTCAGTCAGCCTAAGCAGACAGTCTTTTATGTATTTACTGATTAACTTAACAAATTCCTTCCTTCCCAACTAACTTATCTCACTGTTTTGTTTGTTTTTTTTTTACCTCCACTTTTAGTGATGAGGACATTGATGTGGGTGCCTTGTTGAAGTCGTGGTTGAGGGGTCAGCCAGAGGAGTGTTGCAGTCATTTGAAAAACTGGCTGGGAGACTACTTCCAGCGAGCCCTGGACTGGGTCCTCAAACAGGTAACCTTTGCCCTCTCCAATTTCTGCACACTGGCTCAAAAACAGTCAAACTGTTTCACTGTGCTAAATTAAGTTTTGGCCTGGATGCTGAGACGGTGCTGAAACTATACTGGCCTCTGTTCATTTAATGGATTTAATTGCTGACATTATAAGACAAATAACATATATTTGCAAAGATCACTTCAATTTAGTTATGTAACACTTACATAGGTGGTGTCTGTTGTTTTCACCATATTTATTCCTAAATCAACTCTCTTCTTTCTCCTTTCATCAGAATGACTTTGTGGTGGAGACTAGTCTGGTGGGCACAGTGTTCAATGGGCTGTCACACCTCAACGCTGTGACAGAGCGAGGTCAGTTCATTGTTGGTCTTCTTAGAGGATTGGGAGGAAACCTCAACCTTAAAACACGACAGGAGTTTGCCAAAGAGGTGAGGACCCCTGTGTTTTTTTGTATGGGCAGAGGGCTGACTGTAAGAAACAGTTTAGTTTTAGGACTGAAATTTTTCTTCACGTGTCATGTCTCAAAAAAAAAAAAAAAAAGGATGAGTCATTATTAAAGTACTATAGCAGGCTATACAACTAGTGGGTGGGGAACTTCTGTAATGTTAAAACTCAGAAATATGTCCCAATCCTAATGTGTGATTTTGTTTCTTTGTACTTCTGTAGTTGCTGAGCTGGGCCAGGGAAAGCCCACCAGACATAAAAAAACCACTAGATACCTACTATGACTCTGACAGCGGCCATCTAGCAGCCTACACGTTCCAGCGTCCTGAGGGTCTCACACTGAATCAGCTATCTCATACACACACACTACCTGTTATTGAGACTCCGGACATGCAGAGAGGTCTGCACTGCTTCTCTCCGTGGCTCACCGCTCAGCACAAGCAGCCCTTCATGGTGGTAGGGCCAGAGGGCTGCGGAAAGGGGTAATTTTTCACATGCGGAGATGCATGCACAAACAAAGCACAAACATTTAGATAATACATACAGGCACAGGCATTTGCACACACACACACACACACACACACACACACACACACACACACACACACACACACACACACACTTGCAATATTATGTATATGGAGACACAGTGCATATGCTGTACATATAATGTACATGTTAGTCTGCTTGTGCATTATAGACTGTGAGGCGGAGGGACTCAAATGTGGACACTCAAAGTGACACAAGCACACAATCAACACTGATATCAAAGCTTATTTTATTCAAGATTTGACTTTTTGTGTAAAGAGAATAAGGATCCAAACTGCGTGTGCATGTGTGTGGTGTATGTGTTCGGCTTGTGTATGTGTACACAGAGAGTAATTGCTTCCCTCCTCAGGGGGTTGAAGAACAAGGGTCACTCAGTTTGCCTTTCACACTCCAGTTAAGTCTCACTCAATGTCTCCTTTTCTCATCCTCTTGTCTTGCCTCACATCGCCAGAAAGGTCACTGTGCCAATGAGTTACTGGGTTTGTCAGCTTAGTCTTTTGATTTGTAATTAATTTACACACACATACACTGGAAGGAACGTACATGCACAAACACATGCATGCACATCATTTACTTTCCAATTATTCTCTCTCTCTGTTTTGCGCCCTCTCAAAATGTCTCTCTTTGCCTTCGGGTCTGTTCTGACAAACAGTGCGTTGCAGATCCCAAGTGGCCATCCTAAAAACAGCACCAACACACATTTCTTCCTCTCATCCTTTCCTGCAGTTCCAGAACAATCCTAAACATTTTAGAGATATATAAGAGTTACAACATTGATGCATTTGACTGAAGCTGTCAGGCCATGTCTCTTCACACCTTTGAAAAAAAAAAGTGGCTGTGTTTTTCGTCATCCTTTTTTCCATGTATTGATTTCTGTCTAGCATGCTCCTGCGCTACGCCTTCTCTCGGCTGCGGTCCACCCAAGTCGCTGTGGTTCACTGCAGTGCCCAGACCTCGTCTCGCCATGTCCTACAGAAGCTCAGTCAGACCTGCCTGTTGCTCAGCTCAAACACCGGACGAGTCTTCAGACCCAAAGACTGTGAAAACCTTGTGCTCTACCTAAAAGACATAAACCTACCCAAACCTGACAAATGGGGGACCAGCAACCTCACTGCCTTCCTGCAGCAGGTAGAGATACATAAACAAAGACATACAGATAAGAAATTAGTGAATGGATGATAATGATAAGTGAGGGTAAAATGTGCTGTTCCACGTAAAAAGGAAAGCACTTGGAGTCTCTTTTACAGACTTCTTCTACAATAAATGTCTTACTTTCGTTCAACTCTTGTATACTTACCACTTTTTTATTTCTGTATCTCCCATCTCTTTCTCTCTCTGTCTCTCCTCCAGGTTTTGACATATAAGGGATTCTATGATGAAAATCTGGAGTGGGTGAGTCTTGAGAACATCCAGGTGATGGCCTCCATGTCAACAGGGGGTGCTGTAGGGAGCCATTCACTCACCTCCCGCTTCTCATCTATAGTTCGCATCTGCACTATAGAGTAAGTATGGTGCAAAGGAATTTCACACATTTTTTTAAACATTACCAAACAGCCTGTAATTACGCATGTATTTGCCTACATGCTATCTAAATTTTCTTAAAGTTTCCCATCATCACCCCTCATCTTTCTCTGTTTCTCTGTTTTGCCGTCGATCTCCCTCTAAACCTGACCCGGATCCCCTCTCTTTTTATTTTCCTGCATGCATCTGTTTCTCTGCTTCTTTGCCTCTGCCTTTTAGCTATCCAGACAGGGAGCAGCTGCAGACCATCTACTCAGCATACCTGCAGCCAGTTCTCCAGCATGGCCTGGGCAGCCAGGCATCCTGGGCCAGCACAGGGAAAACACACCAGCTGGCTGGGTCTCTTGTGCAGCTCTATGAACAGGTATTGACTTAAACAAGGGTGTTCATTTGTGTTCACATTTGTTTTTGTAGAGTAACATAGTCTTGCCTGAGATATTAAACATAGCATAAACAAGTCATTGGAAACTCTGATTGGAATTTGAGTGATTCCACATTGAATCCACTGTTGTTCCCCGGCAGAAGAAAAGTACACACAGGCTGAACGCTGACTGATGAATGTGATCGGGAAGAAATACCTACATCCATTTGTACCACAATAACACCACCCAGGCCCTTGTATTCTTTAAAAGCAAATAGCCCTTCTTTGAATTCATGGGTTTTGGTCGGGTTCCTAGCAGTGTTTTTGAAGTTGCAAGTCTAGAGTTAATAAAACAAGTATAGTAGATAAATTACAGAGATTCTTTTGTATAGCATTACACGGTATTGTAGAAAGAGATTAGATGCTGCGTAGTTGAAAATGTCAGGATAAACTTTCTACATTTACAGTCAATGGAAATCAATTACACTCAGCATATCTGGCTCCCTTATTTACCCGCATGATTTTTTTTGTGTTTAACACTTAATTAATGTCACAAATGACACATAATTAATTGTGTGACATTTTCAAGTAATAATTGGATACCCTTGTTGTCGCTCTGGGGTCTCTTGCCAGCTAAAGTTGTAGTTTATGTAAAGTTTGGGTGACATGGAAAACATTCCTGAGCTGTTTGTATATTGCAGTATTTCAATAAAACTGCAATGTGCCACTGAATAACAGAACCTACACCCATGTGATGTTTTGAAATGAGAGAGAGTGGAGTTCTGTAGGATAGTTGTCTATCAGTGAATTACACCCTGTATGGCTAGTTCCAAATTGCCACTATGGATGACACAAATTGTTCCATTAGTGGTTAAATATCATTGTTGGTGCCTTTTATACTTATAAACCAGCAATTTAAAGGGACTTATTTTGACAAAGTTAAGCATAAATTCACAATGTTCTCAGTTGCCAATTAAGTTTTTTCTATGTATGTATCACGTATCTCCCTGTGTATCTTTACTCTCAGGTTAAAGCCAAGTTTACAGTGGATGACCACAGCCACTACCTATTTACCCCCTGTGTCCTCACTGAATGGGTCCTCAGCCTGCTGCGATATGACCTCACTGCAGGTAACCAATCACACACGTAAGAATGCACACATATTAATATGTGCGTGTTTGAGCACTTTTTCCACAGGGGTTAGTGTAATAACCAAGGACACGTACAGGGAACAAGTAAAAACCTTTTTACTTTTGTTGGAACCCTCAACAATCAGACTCATGGCCTATAAAGGGCTTTTTTTTTTTCGACTCACACATTCAGAGGCACTGCTGTATGCAAACAAAAACAGAAAGTTGGAATTAATGACCCACTGGTTTCTACTCATTCCTCAGAGTCCTCACGTAGAATAATTTTGCTGCTGACGAAAATAAAGCATTAATAACTCTGTTAGTTTTGATGCCAGAATCAAAAAAGACAGCACCAGATGGCTTAGTTTCTTCTCAGTATTCTTTTTGCTCAGAACTACTGTCTCCAACTCTCACCTTTTTCTTCATTCAATCTCCCTCTCCCTCCCTCCTCTTTCCTGTATTTCCTCACTTCCTTTCTGTCACTCGTCTCCCTCTCTTTTATCATCCTCTCCCTTTGCTGTCCTTTCATCTCTCCCTCTGTCACTCTTTCTCTCCTTCTGCAATGTGTTCCTGCTGTGATAGTGAGTCCAATCATTTATTTTAATTAAACACGTCAGCGGACAAACTTCTCTTTTCCTGCGCTCATCATTTTTTAACTTACTCTTACTTCTTCCCTCCTTCTTTTCCCCTCTCGCTGCTTACCTTCTTTTTGGTATGTAAAAACCTCCTCCCTTCATCTTTATTCTGTGACTGTGTTAATGTTTGTGGTGAGTTTGAGTGTGCATGTCATCACAATGGATATTAACAACACGTCATAACTCCAGGGTTTTGTAATTTAAGGAGGCTATAACGGATTTTTACAATAAGAATGTATCTAATGACAATGTGAGAGGTGTCACTCTCAGTGATGAACCTACAGAGATTTATCACCCATATTTATAGCTATGCTCGGCTTTACTGAGTTTTATAGCGAGTTTCAGCTAATTGTTTGGCTGTCCGGTCTGTAAATTTACTGTTATTGTTCATTCTTATCACTTTCATCAATGTTGTGTTCCGCTGTTTTCAACAAAAACCCCAACTCTAACTACCTTCCCAGCACCAAACATACAGAGAGATACAGTTAGCAACTAGCTGGTTAACAGTGGAGCATTTAGCAGCTAAAATCCCCTGAGGAGTTGGGAGAGACATAGCCGAACAACTTAAAAGGTGATAATATGTCAATGTTGTGTTCATCAGCCAATTTAAGCTTTTCACAGATATAGCAGTATCAGCAGATATGTCAGCCAAAAAGAAAACAGAACAGAAAATGACATTGCAAAACTGCCACAGATAAGATGCCATGTGTTTGATGAGAAACAGTGTTGCTTTTACATAAATTGTCCACGAGAGAGCAGTTTTTCAACACTTGGTCACAATTCTTTTATAATCAAATTTAAGGGAAGTTGTTAATGTATGTTATGTACTTTTACTAAAAATATAGATGAAAAAAAATTGTGTTTACAAATTTTTTCAACGTTTTGAAATATTGATAGAAGTACCTGCCTAGAAAATCCAGAATTGGTTAGGCTTTATTGTCTTTATTGGCTCTGGTGATAGAATCACCACAGAGGCGGGTTTTGGGTGGGGATATCATTTGAAAGCCATAGGCATATACAAGGTTTAGAATGACAACTTGGCACTTTAAGTGTTTTCCTTTCCTTAGTGGTCTTTAAAATGTAATATGCCAGGAAAACCCTGGAGTATCAACTGTGTCTCTATTTGACTCTCTTCTTCAGCTCTTTTATTATAATGTGACAGACACTGTTGAAGCCGGTGGCCTATGAGACTACAATTCTGGCTTGTCCTTATAGCGCTCTCTTTTTAGCTAGAAGCACTCATCTAATACTTGGGGGAATTTAGTACATTTAGTCACACCCTGGGAAATACTTTTGCCAGGCCTGATTCCGCCAAAAACATCTCTTTGACTCGTGTTGATGCCAGAATCATAGTGTAAATACTGTCTGTACACTGTCTCTGTCTGTCCTTTTTGAAACTTAACTAACTATAATAGATATGGCTAGACTACAGATACTCATTGTATAAGTTACTGTGTACGTGAAAAGCAGAAAAATTGCCTTTTGCAGATGAATCACTGAAATGTGACCACGTTTTTTGTTGTTGTTAGTGTCAGTTAGTGCTGAATGCTGTCTCAAGGTTCTGATCAGAAACTAATTTCAAACAAAATCAACAAATCTAATCTTGTGTGTAAATACCAGCACACGGATGTCTTTGGATATCCTGTTGGGTATTCATCCAAATATGTGTGTGTATCTCATTCATTACTTTTTAGCTCAATCTAATGTGACAGACAGCGTGTTGGAGGTGGTAGCATACGAGGCCAGGAGGCTGTTCAGAGACCGGCTAGTTTCCTCCAAAGACCTTCACACCTTTGATAACATCCTCTCATCCATCATACGGGGAGACTGGAGCTCTGACGCTCTTGACAACATGACTGGTATGAGATGGCTCTATTCTCTCTGACATTTACTTACATTGCTGAGTCATGCTTATGCTACATAACCCTCTAGAAAGTCCCAGGCTCTTGTTCAGAAATAGTTACAAAAATACCGAGAAGTTTCACAGTTCCAAGACAATAATCCATTATTAAGGTGGAGTAAATGTGATAGCTACGTGCTCAGTCAGTATTTTACAAATAACAACCTGTCCAAGAGCAGTAATTCAATATCTGTGTCTGCCCTCAGTCCCTTCTCTTCTTTTAGCGCTCTCCATCGAGGAAAGTTACACCAATGGTTATCCAAGTTTGTCCTTGATCACATGCTTTTTGTAATCCTTCCTCTGAACACAAGGTTTCCTTTTTATCTGCACCATTTGAAACTTTTCCTGGACGCTTTTTAGGTTTTTCCACCATAAGCTCCGCCATACTCCTAGTTGCTGTAGCCTACTCCGTCCCTACGGTTACTTCCCTCTTCATCTCTCGCAAACCAATTGCTGGTGTGCCAGCACAGGAATGCCGCCACAGACACCAGATTTTAAAACTCCTCTGCGAAATACAGATATTTACCTGGCGTTGATAAGCTTAATCGGCATTATGGGAACTTGTTTGGGAACGACTTTAATGTAATGGACGTTAATTTATATGTAAAAGTCCCTCACTCCAGCTTTAATGCAAGTCATGACAAAAATTTTGTGCCTGAATGAAAGCAATATTTGATTGGTTCCGTTCTTTGATTGATTATCAGTTAATGGTCTGTTTTTTATTTTAAACCAGCATGACATTAACTCAGCATGTGTATCCTTTTTTAATTGGTTTAACTGCTCCCAGCCACTTAAACTTGTAAACAAAACTCCATATGCTTAACAATGTTTCTCATTCACTGATAGAGAACATTGTGTCACCCACAGGTAATAACATTTGAATTCCTTGGTAATAGCAGGGTTAAGGAGTTGGCAGCTGGTTTTAAATCCTGGTTGGAGCTGGCTCCAATGCTGTACTTGCCTGCCAACTCATAGTGTGAGATAAATAAGAACAAGAAAAAACAAGAAATAAGAACAATTCTAAATGCACAAGTTTAACATTCAAAGATTTTTATCAGATTTGAAAATGTATTTGACTGGTATGAGATGACTTGCTTTTTTACCCACCTTTGCAGTGCTCATTTTTTGCTTATTTTGTCTCACCTCTGTAGAAAGCCTCTTCTGTATGTTATTTGACGTGCACATATGCGAGTGTGTTACTAACAGTCTATAATATTTCCCCTACATGCAGATGGTTTCTATGTGACATGGGGGGCATCTGAAGGGACTGTAATGGCCCCAGGCCAGTCTTTACCTCCTCATGGTAAACATCTAGGATTTCTGGATTCTGCTGACCTAAAGCAAGTTATACAGAAGGTAAACAGTGAGGAACTGTCTGGTGTGTGCTGCTTGTTGGATTAAATATGCACACACAGCAACAAAATATAAATAATATAAAGTTATTTACTTGAGTACAATTTAGCTTTTTGCTGCTTAGCTACAATATTGAAATGCTGCTTACATGTTAACGCATCATTAATATGATACAGTAGCCATATAATAATAAAAAGAGGCTACTCTGCATAATAAGAATGATTGCTTTTGATATTTTTACTGATAAAATTTGTATATATTTACGAAAGATGTATAGCATAGTAAAGTATTTTTGCACTGTGGTACGTTTATCTTTGTGTCTCATTCATGTGTTTGTGTTTCTCTGTGTTTTTTATGTTCTTATTTTCATTTCATTGTATTCATTTGAGTGTCTGTGGTGCAGCTCCTTACCTGTGTGTGTTCCTCCCATTTGTACCTTTAGGGAGTAGTGCTGTACAGTCGTGATAACAGGGAGCTGGATCTTCTCCTGTTCTGGGAAGTGTGCGACTTTGTGTCCAGGGTGGATCGGGTCCTCAGCAGACCCGGTGGCTCTCTGCTTCTGGCGGGCCGGAGTGGAGTGGGTCGGCACACAGCCACGTACCTGGTGTCACATATGCATGGATACACATTGTCCACACCCAGAATCTCCCGTGGTTACACTCTTAAGCATTTCAGCAATGATCTCAAGACGGTAAGAGTGGATCATCTTTTTTATCGCTTCACATTGTGCCAAGCTAACCAATTTTTGCAGAATGTACTTAGAGATAATTGTAGTGTACTGGGAAGCTTTTTAGTTCCATCAACTCTGTCCTAATTTTCTTAGGATTCAAATTGTCAACTTGATTGTTAAATGGCACCTGTATTGAGCAATTAAAGCATAAATGGACTGATAGTTTTCTAAAGGAACCTTGGTGTCCATGTGTATTGTATGTAGGTGATGCAGCTGGCAGGTCTGGAGGGCCAACAGGTGATTCTACTGTTGGAAGACTATCAGTTTGTTCACCCAGCTTTCTTAGAGATGGTCAACAGCCTGCTGTCATCAGGTACATATTCTGTTTGTGTGTTTGTTTTCAAAGGGTGCTTTAATTAGGTTTTTAAGGCCGCAGAAGCAGTATTACCCAAAAACCAATCACCGATGACTGGGTCTATTTAAAGGCTTATGTTTATAGTGTATACACACGTACACCTCTGTCTCACGCACACCGGCTGCCCCACCCCGCCTCTCTCTGCTCCTCTCTCCATATACAGGCTGTATGTGTCTGCTCCGTTACTGTGTTGGTCAGCAGTAAGCTTGTAAAACATCCACCAGATAACTTCTTTCTCTCTGTTTCTTTGCAAAATACTATAACAAGTCCCTGGCCGTTAATATATTGATGGCTCGCCCAAGTAAATCTGTGTGTGTCAAAGACTGAATAACCTTCTTGTGGAATAAAATAAATGCGTCAGCTGATTGGCGTTTCTAGAGATGGCTGATCAAACTAATTAGAGCGAACATTGGCCGAATATGATCGGTGACCAATTAATCAGAGAATTATGAGAACAGATTTGACCATTTGGACTTCAAGGAGTTACACCGTTTTTTTTTTAGGGTTGAGGTTTTAATTTTTCACTTCAGGTCAATGTTCTGAAAATGAAATATTTAACATTTTAGGAAATACACTTATTTGCTTTCTTGCGGACAGTTAGATGACAGGATTCACTCCACTCTCATGTCTTATGGTGAATATGTAGCAGGAGCCAATAGATACTTAACTTAGCTCAGCATAAAGACTGACAACAGGGTGAAACAGTTGGCCCGGCTCTGTCTAAAGGTAACGAAATTTGCATACCAGCACCTCTAAAGCTCACTAATTAACAAGTTTCATCTCAATTGATTAATCTGTAAACAAACCGAAGTGTAAAAACAACTAATTGTGGTTTTAACAGGGCTTATGTGCTGAGCCCACTGGCTTCATGTCTCGCCGATATCCAAAATGCCAAACTATTCAGTTTTCTTTTCCTATACTACTATTCCTTATTACTTGGTCAAGTTGCAGCAAAATGCATAAGAATGAATGTAATTAATGTAATTAAAGTATGATGTGTGTACACTGTATGTGTGCATTAAATATTTTAAGCAACACAATCAAATTGCAGCCCTTGCTGAGTATACATTTTCTGTATTTGAATATGAACCATGCACTGGAGTGGCCACAACAACAGTGTTGGTAATCATAGCAAAAACTATGCTGTACACCAATCATAGGCTCTGGCCCTACTATCTTTTCTTTAGTTTCTTCTGAGAGACGCTAATGTGTAAGGAAACACTGCTAATTATTGTGTGCGGTATGTTTAGGTGAAGTTCCAGGTCTGTATACCCCAGAAGAACTGGAGCCTCTCCTCTCCTCCCTCAAAGATGCTGCTTCCCAGGATGGATTCACCGGACCACTCTACAACTACTTTTCCTACAGTCAGTACTGTATATTTATTGCTACTGACACAGCCCCACTGTCTTTCTGTCTGTTATTCATTATTTTGGTCTGTTCCCATCTATGTGGTATATGTGGTACTCTGGTCTCTTTGTCACTGTAAAAGTCTTTGTGTCATTTCTTTCCACTGATTGTTCTATCTATTTTGTTCTGTGATTGTATCTGACCATTCCTCTGCTTCCTCGCTGTGTGGTGGTGTGTGTGCTATAAAAATGGTGCAGTGTCACTTAGGTTGAGGTTGCTGCTAGAGAATCAAATCAATAGCTCTATTATTTTCAAAGTAAATCCACTAAAGAGCTCGCTGCTCACCTTCCCTATCCAACTTTGTCACGGAGGTACAAGCTAAAAGGGACAATATCAGTGACACAAAAACTAGGGCCTGTCTTCACATTTCTCCTTACTGTCTCTGTTTCCTTATCATTTACTGCATCTCAAATGTCATTTTATGATTAACTCCTCCCCTATTTATTCATCTATTCTGCTACTTGTGTATCACACCCCTTTAGGAATCCAGCAGAACCTCCACATTGTTCTGATCATGGACTGTTCCAACTCTAACTTCACCATCAACTGTGAGAGCAACCCAGCTTTCTACCGCAAGTGTTCTGTTCAATGGATGGAAGGATGGTCTGAAAGCAGCATGAAGAAGGTGAATGGAGGTGGAGGAGGAGCAACGAGAGTAAAAACAGATACTAAATCAGCAGTTGTTGATAAGATCCATAATTCTGGCTAAAAGTGTTGAGTATTTAGATTTACATATGCCTGGAAGGATTTAAAAGACAGACTTATGTACCCAAGACTGATGATATTTCAGTAACAGTTGCTCTTTTGTAGCCCCATAGATATTTGTATGCTTTACCGGTATCCAGTGAGTCCAGATCTAATATTGACCTTATCACTGCAGGGCTTAAGAAGTAAATGTGCTTACCTGCGGTACCTGGAATTTAAACTTGAAAACTATTATTTTGAGAAAGCAGATGAGAGAAGAAAGTTTTTAATGCATGCATCAATGCTGTCTAACTAAAATTCACATCTTATGTCTGTGTGTGCGCGTGTGTGTTTGTGTGTGTAAACCTGTATCCTGTCAGATTCCTGAGTTGCTGCTGGCAAAGACAGAAGGAGGAGGCGAGGAGAATGAAAGAGAAAAGGCCATAAAGGGCTCAGGTAGGCGCACTGTACTTTAGCTAAAGTCTATAATTATTCAGAAGATGACCCATTTTAATTAAAGGTCCAGTGTGTAACATTCAGGAGGATCTATTGGCAATTTCTTTTTCATTAGTATATAATCACCTGAAAATGAGAATTGTTGTGTTTTTGTACTGTACTTCAAAAAGACTACGTGATTTTAAATCAGTATAATGTTATTTATATACACAATGGCAAATATTTCTACCACTGAAAGAAATGTATGTTAACCACAGATTTTGCCCCTTTAAAATACGACTTTATGTACTCCATTATCTGATTTGGAAGTGACTCAGAAACGTATAACATTATGTCTACCTGTGTTTGGCTGTGTTTTAGGTTATGAACATGACCTCATTATTTAAACCAGTTTGTGCTCACAAGCCTCTTCCATCCTCTGCTCCCAGCAGGGTCTGCTCAGGGAGACCTGTGCCGTTTGTTCCTGATGGTCCATGAGTCATGTAGAGAACATGGTGCGACACCCAGCCAGTACATGGCCTTTCTGCATGTTTACACTGCAATATATAGCCGGAAGCAGAGCCAGCTCACAACAAGACAGCAGCATCTGCAGGTACAATATCAGCTATAGTACAAGCTCCATGTGCACAAAGAACATGTAAGGTAAGTTGTATGTATAATGTAAATAGAAGTAAAAGGAAATTGGTTTCTTTGTAGCATGTTTAAAAAAAACCACATGTAAAGGCAAACAGTAGCAGGGGCATATGTATTTCAAATGGATTTTACCAGAATGTTGAACAGTAGACATGTACAACAGTCTGTAAGTGGGCACTATTATATTATATATATATTTCATGTCTCTCACATCTTATGATCGAACTGTGTCTGCAGGCAGGGGTGTCTAAGCTGAACGAAGCTAAGGCATTGGTCGATGAGTTGAAGAGGCGGGCTGCAGAGCAGAGTGCACTGCTGAAGACTAAACAACAGGAGGCAGATTCTGCCCTTCAGGAAATCACCACCTCCATGCAGGTGTGTCTGTGCTGTGTGTGTGTGTGTGACTGTGTTTGTATATTTATGTTTGTGACTGTGTGTATGTCAGTGTGTGTAACTTTGTCAGTGACAGGCAGGACGGAGGTCCTGCAGGGTTTCGTGTCTCCTCCAAGTTGCATCAATTCTCCTCTCAGCTCTCCCTCATCCCTGCTAGCCATCTTGTCTCTTTTCTTCTCATCTCCTTTCTTCTCTTCTCATCTCTTCTCTTCTCTTCTCTTCTCTTCTCTTCTCCTTTCTTCTCCTCTCTTCTCTTCTCTTCTCTTCTCTTCTCTTCTCTTCTCTTCTCTTCTCTTCTCTTCTCTTCTCCTTTCTTCTCCTCTCTTCTCTTCTCTTCTCTTCTCTCCTCCTCTCTTCATCTCCATTGTATTATATGAGTAACTTTTTCTGGATTTCCCCATGGCCCTGTCTACCCCACTGTGAACACACTATTTATTTAGTTTGTGTGCGTATCCACATTTGTTTGTTCTGTCATCCAGTGTTTTCTATCTCCTGATATCCACGTTTCCATTTCCTCCTGCTGGTTCTGTCAGGAGGATGGATTGATGGATAGATTTGCGGAGGGAAAAAAGGAAGCTGAACCCTATTCATTAGCTACGATATAATTCTCTCTTTCTCTCTGTGGGCGAATATGCTTTTTGATTGAGAAGGAGGGAAAGAAGGAGAGCAAAAGAACAAGAGAAACAAGA
Source organism: Dicentrarchus labrax (assembly GCF_905237075.1). Lineage (NCBI taxonomy): Eukaryota > Metazoa > Chordata > Actinopteri > Moronidae > Dicentrarchus > Dicentrarchus labrax. The sequence continues at coordinate 16,599,293 of NW_026136704.1, forward strand.
GAGGGAAAAACTGTCAGTGGAGTGAGTTTGCAGAGTGATAATTAACGACCAGACTCATCCCTTGGGGCTGTAGAAACCATGTCTCCTGTAGAGATGGAGACAGCAGGGAGGGGGAAAAGGAGGAAGACTGGGACAAAGTGATGAAGAGTCGAAACTAACTTGGTGGAAGAGTGATAGAGGCTTAGGGAAGATGGAAACACTTACAGTAGGAAGCAGCCCAAATAAGATTTGGAGCGGAAATATGTGGTATATAGGAACGGGTCATGGCTTGACAAGGGGGAAATTGGAGGAATGGGGAGACAGTCTACGAAGAGATTAGCTTTGGATGAGGGAGAGATGTGATAAGATGGATAGATTATAGGAATATAGAGGTGAGAGAGAGGATGTGTTGGAAAATGATGCTGCCAACTGTTCATCCTCTTTCTCTTTTCATCCCCAATCACTGTGTCTTACTCTGAGTGTTCCTAAACCAAATCTTTCATCTTTGCTCAGAGGAAAATTTGGGCTGTATGTCTGACGCATCTGAGAAGGAAAGTACTGAAAAAAAGGAACTCATTTAAAATTTAAAAGGTTATTTAGAGAGGTCGGGGGTCCGGTTTTCTTGGGAAATGGCAAGTTTGAATGGATCATACTCCTTTATATTATATATATACATATAATGTTCTTCTGTATCAGAATTTGAAACATTTGAAGGCTGTATTTTCAGTCGTAAACAATGAACATCACCTGTTATTTTTGGTTATCCAGAATGCCAGTGACCAGAAGACAGAAATGGAGAAGATAAAAGGGAAGATGGCTCAAGAAGTGTCCAAGATTGAAGAGAGAAAGGCCAAAATAGATGACGAGCTAAAGGAAGTACAGGTTAGTTGTCTTGATTTATTATTTAGTCAGTTACTAGAAGTAGTCAATATATACAACTGCCCTATACATTTTCTATACTTGCCATCGCAGCTGTACATATCCCTTCTTTACTTCTGTATTCCTCTCTCTCCTTATCATTGCTTCCCTCTAGCCATTGGTAGATGAAGCAAAGCGTGCTGTTGGAAACATCAAGCCTGAAGCTCTGTCTGAGATTCGCTCCCTACGCATGCCCCCTGATGTCATCAGAGACATCCTAGAGGGAGTACTGAGACTGATGGGCATCTTTGACACCTCCTGGGTTAGCATGAAGAGGTGAGAGGAGAAGAAATGAGAAGAATGTGTAAAAAGATAGACAGAAGAAGGGTGGAAAAAGAAGGGTTGATAGATTGATGAAGAGAAAGTTGCCCCGTTGGAAATAATTAAACTGACGAGGATCTTCAGCACCTTTTGGGTTATCAAAAAAAGGGGATGGGGTGTTAATGGATGGATGAGGACAGAGGTAGAAGAAGAGGAAAGGTCTGACACAGCTAGGAAAGGATGGAGAGAAGGATAAATCTTTATACCTGGGTTAAAATGAAGCACCAACTGTTACAATATTTTAAATGATAAATATATGTCAAAAGTTGTATTTGTGTATGTGCTCATGTTTGTTTGTTGCATCACCGTATCTGTGCAGTTCTTTTATCTTCCACTGTTGATTTAAATTAGCTTTTGGTACAAATCACTCATCTGACCTTGGGCACCTTTAGAGGGAATGAGACAGACAAAAAACATTCTGCCCTGCTAATGACTCGTGTTAATTGGGTGACCCAACTGCACTCTGAGCGCTGCAAGTAACAAAGAGGGTGTGTGTGTGTGTGTGTGTGTGTGTGTGTGTGTGTGTGCGTGCGCGTGCGCGTGCGCGCGTGCGTTTGTATGAGTAAATATGAGTAATAAAGAAAATAAAACTTTGAGTGTCAGAATTTTAGGCTTGAATTAACATTGAGTTCATTGTTTTCTGGATAAAAGGTCACTTTATTCAGTCTCTCTTTCTAATGATCTGTCTCTATTACTTCTTTACTTTACTGCTTTATTGCCATTACATGTAACATCAAACTCTAACACACAGCATCTTTATGTGTGTCTGAATTTTTTCACTGCTTTATATGTCCATTCCTTTCTCTCTTCCTTGTTTTTACCCTTTCCCCCTTTTTTTTTAGCTTTCTGGCTAAGCGTGGTGTGAGGGAGGACATAGTTACATTTGAGGCCAGGAACATCACCCCTGAAATTCGCCAGAGTGTAGAAGAGCTGCTCAACAGAAACAAGGCCTCCTTCGATCCCAAGGTCAGCTACTCATGATAGCAGAATAACAACTAGATGTATGGTTGGTGGATGTTATTAACCTCTCATGATTTTTTTCTTGGTGGAAGTTGGTATTGTAGCTGTTGTTGTAACTGAATTGTTTCTGACTTGCAATGCTGTTGTTGTTATGGCCAGAACGCAAAGCGTGCAAGTGCAGCAGCTGCTCCACTGGCTGCCTGGGTCAAAGCCAACGTCCAATACTCCCACGTCATAGAGAGGATAGAACCACTGGAGAGAGAGCAGGCCGGACTACTGGAGTAGGGACAAACACAAACACCACTCGAGATAAAAAACCTATGAATGATTTTTCATCATTTCATCACACAGCCACACACCTGGTCACAACCTATATGCATAAACAAGTTGCAGTTTTGTGGCAAAAACATCATGTATCCAACTTAATTTTCATGAAGCGTCTGGGGTCTTGGTTTTTAATCTGACTGCTCTTAGTCATGCTCTCTTACACATGTGATATATAACATTTACACATACCAAACACAGACATACATGAGATACCTTTTGTTTGTTTTTTTATGTCCTCAGAAACCTGAGGAAAACAGAGAGTAGGAAGAATAAACTGGAGGACCAGCTCAACTCTGTTGGAGCCAAAGTCAACGAGTTGAAAGAGAAGTATGCCTCCTTCCAACTTTCCATCTCTTCTTCCAGCCTTTTATCCTTCCATTTCTATTGTATTTCACCTGTGGAAAAACTGTATGGTATGTATTTATGTATGGTAAATAATAACAACAACAACAATAATAAACCATAATTCTAGTTCTTCAACCTCACTGTGACGATCATTCCCTTGTGACTGGCCCTGATTTAAACCTGACTAAGATAGAAATGAAACAAAACACAGATGGAGTCCTATGGCAATGCCGGACTAGAACTGACTTTTTTGGGGGGCTTTGAATTGTAAGTGACAGCTGAAGATGGACAGGAGAGGGGAGAAAGAGGGGATGACACACAGAAGAGGGCCACAGGTCGGATTCGAACCCTGGGCTGCTGCAGCAAGGACTCAGCCGTAGTACATTGGGTGCTAGCTCTACCCGGTGAGCCATTCAGGCGCCCGAGTGAAATGTACTTTTAAGCTGTGATGATAAGCAGGTATGGCTGGAAATAATGCAGCCTTCAGTAAGCTTCTGGAGCTAACTCAGCTAGCAGGCTAATAATAGCATACCACAAGAAATAAATGATACACTTTTTTAGTTGCCTTCCCTTTCACTCACTGCCAGCCATACAGCATCCCTCCTTCTCGCCATGTAGTTTTATAAACAAGGATACAAACAATCAATAATGTCTGAAGGGCAGGTCTTTACCAGCCTCTTTTAAGTTGGCTGGACATTGGCCAGTCTCACTACTTATCAGGTCGTAGTTCAACAAAGATGATCTTCACACTGCAAGTGTGACTGAGCCCTTATGCTCTGTCTGTTGCTCTTGCCTTCATCATCTTCAACCTTTGCTCTCTCCACCCATCTGTCCTGCCATTTATCATCTGATCTATCCTTTTTTGTAGAATCATTTTTAACTGTGTGAGTTGATCTGAAAGATTTTTCAGCCTCTCCTCGCCTCTCCTCTCCTCTCCTCCTCTCCTCTCCTGGCACTTTGCCTCACCTCACACTGTAATGTTTGTCAAATTCCATGGCATATGTACATATTTGCATCCTACTTTCAAAGACAAGGAAGTAGCTACAAATGAAATTTACATCAGAGAAATGATTATATATTTACAGTCTGTTTAATAAACTAATGCAAATCAAACAAATATCAAGATGTAAGTCTTATAAATCTCCACTGATTCCACATCAAATATATTTATGCGCTTACTGATCCCTTTTCCTCCTACTTACTACTACTTACTCTTTTCTCAGGTTTCAGTGTCATACTTCAGAGGCAGCTAAGTTGGAGGCTGAGGTGACAAAAGCTCAAGAAACGATCACTGCGGCTCAGCAGCTCATATCACAACTGGATGGAGAACACACACGGTGGAACGCACAGGTAGTTTGATGTATGAGTGTGCTGATGTGTACATTGGTGTGGGAGGTTATACACATTTACTAAGAAAGGGGCTCATTTACCATGTAAGAGCAACAGGAGGTGTGTATGTTTGTGTGAGTGTGTGTGTGTGTGTGTGTGTGTGTGTGTGTGTGTGTGTGTGTGTGTGTGTGTGTGTGTGTGTGTGTGTGTGTGTGTGTGTGTGTGTGTGTGTGTGTGTGTGTGAGAGACAGGGGGATGTATCCTGCTGTCTTGAGTCCCTTCTGGCTGTTTTTACTCCTTTCTACAGCATCTGTCGGCGCCTTAATTAAAACACTCAATCTCTTCCTGACACACACTCGCACACACACACACTCACACTCACTGCCTCCCTCAGGGCCCGCACCAAAGAGCCAGTTTACTTTCTATTCACGTATTTTCATATATCCGCACGTACACGCACTCACCTTATCCCCTACTCTGATGCACACTATGCAGTAGCCATAGTTCACTATATGTTAATGCCTCTTAAGTTGTTTCAAGCGAAGGGAGAACCACATAGAAAGAGGGGTAAACAACTACAGAGTAAATGGTGCAGAAATAGACTATATGAGCTGAAGTATAGAATGAATAGTTATTCACCAGACGTGTGTGTGCATTTGAGATCCCCTGACATGCTACTAGACTACCTCAATGGCATCCTGATCAACCTAGAAATAACGGCAGTAATGTCACATTTGCTCTCAACGGCATGTGTTATTATGTTGCTGCATTTGTGGCTTACTTATATCTTGTGTTATTGTCAATTTTTGGTATATTTGGGTTTATTTTTGAGTTTGGTTTACAGTTAATTAGTTTGTACAAGAAAGATGAGTCATGCTGTGCCCACAAGGGCCTAGTTACTTACTTATTTACCTTTCTCTTCTTTCACTCCTACCTTTCTTTACATTCTTCCCTCTGATTCCTCTTAATCCTCGTTGTGAGCTTCCCTCTCTTGTCTTTCTCTTTTCATACTCTTTTCACCTTAATCACCTGCCTGTCACCCACCCTCCCCATCCCACTATCTTGCCTGTTTCTTTTCTCTTTGTGTCTTTCTTTTTAGATGTCTGAGATAAAGAATGAGTTGGACACACTCCCTATGAGGGCCATGCTGGCTGCAGCCTTCATCACCTATCTGTCTGCAGCTCCTGAAGACCGTAGAAGACACTGTCTGGAGACATGGATGGCTCAGTCTGGACTACAGAGTAAATATACTACTACTAATGCTTTAGACCAACACATGAGAATATGCCAGATCCTATTCTAAACAGCCTACACAAACACACTACCAAACTACCACACACACTGCACAATGCACTGTGTTGATACAGATATACAACAGTAGCAAGCTGGGTCTACTTAATATTAATATACTGTAATAGCATAATCATCTTAATTTATATGCTCTTTCACTCAGATATTGATATTCCATACACACAAATTCACCTGTGTAATGTGTGCAGAGTCTCTCTCAGCACTAATTGTTCGCATTTATAGCTTTGACCATGTAATTCAACTTGGCAACCTCTTTTCAGATGTCCATGTAAATCCCAAGCAGCTGAGTCATCCACTTGACCCACTATTGTTTCTAAATCTGTATGTCCATCGAATGGCTTCTCCGCAAGCTGGTTGTCAAGATTAAGTGTAGCTGTGGTTTGATTAAATTTACAAACCTTCTTTTCAGTGATTAAATATGAAAGCAAAAAATAAGCGTGTGCATTTGTGTTGTGTGTGTTTTGTTTCAGAGTTCGACTTGCGGTCATTCCTGTGCTCTGAGAGTGAGCAGTTGGTCTGGAAGAGTCAAGGACTGCCGTCTGATGACCTCTCCATGGAGAATGCACTTGTCATACTACAGGTTGGACATTCATTTGCTCTCTCAAATTTTCGTAATCTGTCTGCTGTTGTTTGAAATTGATTACAAATCTGCTTTGACACAGAAGGATCTATGCTATTAAAGACATTTAATCACCAATTTCTATCTTTTCTTCCACCCAGTTCTTTTTTGTTTTTGTTAGGCTGACTACAAAGATTACAAAGTACAATAACTACAGCATTTACTTGTAACAACCGGTCTCCATGTTAATAGGCATATCAAGAATTTTGCCTTTGTTGTCATTCATCTGTCCTCCATTTGTCTGTATTGTGTTTGTGTTGTTTTTACCATTGCTGCCTTCAGATCAATGCACTCAAGTTACGGGTAAGAAGTTGTTCCACAGTTCATCCTTATAGTCCGCACTTAGTTTGGTTTAGCCTCTCTGTTTCTTTCACGGCCTGTCTGTGTCTTCTTTGCAAGTTTGTGTTTATGTGTGTGTGTGTATAGGAAATTATTTATTGACATACTGACAAGTCACTTCAGTAAAAGTAATGTATATATAGTACTTTGTTGCTGACTATTAAAGAGACAGAAAGGATATATGTGTGGATGTCCATGACAAACACAAAATAAGTGGGGAAAAAAATTAAACCAGGGTTACTACTCAGCATGCAGATTAAGAAAAGTCTGTGGGGAGTGAACAGATAAATAAACAGGTTTGAGATGATTTAAGAAAGAGAATCCTTGAGCAAGAGACCATGAAATAGAACAGCACAGGTTCAAAGGATGGTGGTGGACTTCATTCCTTTGCCTGGCATAGGAGTGACGCTGGTCGATAAGCATGACAGCAGTGAGACAGGACTGAAGCACACACACATGCACACACACACACACGCACACACACACACACACACACACACACACACACACACACACACACACACACACACTTTTTTTCCCTAGTAACTGAGACTCTTACTACTCTCGTAAGTATAACTATCCCAAAAACTGCATAACCTGAAACACACTTCTTTACAATTATAGAGTGTTGCCTGTCCATTCCTGATTGACCCATCATCCCGAGCTACAGAGTGGCTATGCACACATCTTAAACAGCACAGACTAGAGGTTATCAACCAACAGGTAAACACACACACACACACACACACACACACACACACACACACACACACACACACACACACACGTGTAATAAAGAATCCTATATCTTATCCTATATCCTATGAGTGAGGTAACGTTTATGTCTGCAGGAGCCTGTAAAGCAAAGTCTATTTCAAGTCCATTAGTATATTCTTATAATTTAGTTGCCACCACTGTTTGACAGAGCGTATGATTTAGGCCACCTTTACCTTTCTCCTTGATCTGCCCAGCTGTTGATTTCAACAAACGTTATGATTACATTAATCAGTGTCACTTACTAATTACTAGATAGCAATTGCAAAACTAGTTTTATTATTTTTTGACTCCCTTAAAGCAGCAGTTTAGATTTTGTGGCGGCATGGTGCTCTGAAGAAGATTGAATATCTAGGCGTTGGACTATGTAGTCTGTTTTGCTATGTTGATTTAGATATCTGTTGTATGTGAATCTATTTAAATTGTGTATGTTCAATATTTGTATATGTATATGTATGTGTGTGTGTGTGTGTGTGTGTGTGTGTGTGTGTGTGTGTGTGTGTGTGTGTGTGTGTGTGTGTGTCTGTACCATATCTGTGTTCATATATCTGTATATATGCTCTCTATAGGATAATAATTTCATGACATCCTTGGAGCTGGCGGTCAGATTTGGAAAAACCCTTATCATCCAAGAAATGGATGGAGTTGAACCTGTGCTCTACCCACTGCTCAGGAGGGACCTCATAGCACAAGGTATGCACACACTCACAAACACCATTTTCATGCAAAGGGGTGTGGGAAAAATAATTTATTCTGCGTCAGAACTCTTTTGTGTGTAATTCAGAAGGTTCACCAACCACTGGCTGCTAACTAAAAAGCCAACTGCTTGTCTCAGTCTGATGGCGGCTTTTGTACATTGAAGTGAAATCCCATTTTGAAGGATATAATAATCATGTTGTTAATGAATGCAAGCTTTTCTGCACCGTGATGTTTTTTAAGTTTAATTGAATACTCGCATCCTTGCCATTGAGCGGCCTGCTGAAAGCTTTGCTGTCATAGAGTGAAAGTCAGTTGCACTGCAGACTAGATTGATGTTAAGATATACAGGATTCTCATTGGCAATTATGATTAACCCCCATTTATTTACTCCAAAAAGAATTAGTGGTGACTATATTTGGGCAAGGCTGATGCCATGGGGGCTTTAGAAACAAAAAGGCAAATGTCATGGTATCCATGAGGAGGATTTCTGAAGAGCATACTGTGGATTATAGATGAATACAGATAATTCAAGAAGAAATCAAGTTTTTCACACTATCAGTGCTGTCATTTTATATCATTCTAGTGCATAAAATAATAACGTTTTTTGTGTGTCAATTCCCTTTTATCAAAGGGCAAAGCATCTTTGTTTCTCTGGAATGAGTGAGCTTGTAGAAATAAATCTGTAAGTAGTAAGAAATGCTTGTCATGACCCAGAACTAAAACCTATGACATACAGTGGACATGGTGTTCAGCTCAGTCAGTGTTGAATGTATGCGCATGGATGAGTGTCTGTGCTGATTTATGCTGGGTAGCTTAAAACAAACAAAGATGAGCCAGTCACACACTGGCCGCTTGATTTTCTGCATGAGCTCTATGTTATTTAGCAAACCTAATGGCACTATACATTTAACCACATGTACTATGTGTCTTCCCCTTTGTGTTGGGTTGTTATCTGACTTTGAAACTCATGCCCCGTGGGAGGCTTGAACTCACGATCTTCAGATTATGAGACTGATGTGCTGCTAGTGTTGTTATGATTGAGTGAATTTGTCACAGTTGCAACTGTGATGCAACTCGATTTTGTGATATGTCTGCCTACTCTGCAAACTAGGCAGTAGGAGCTCTACGTCCATAGAAGATGAACAATAATCATTCAACTTGACAGTTCATTCATGACCTCGGAAACAACAATCCGCGCTGACGATGTGGCCAGGGCCATTATGTTTTCTCGCTGTCCCTCCGTTCATCCTGTTCCTGTACTAAAGGATGAACTGATTAGATTTTGGTGGTCAAAGGTAAAGGTCATAGCGAACTAACTACTATTGTGGCTTACTTTTTGGATTTTCGGCAGCAGTTTTACATATTTCACCAACTGCTATGTATTTCCATGCAAATCTACTGCCACTGTGAACGTAACCTTTATGTTGTGTAGCCATCTGGCTTTAAAACTCATGCCCCGTGTGAGGCTTGAACTCACAACCTTCAGATTATGAGACTGACGCGCTGCCTACTGCGCCAACGAGGCTCAAAAAATAATTATTTTTATGATCGAGAGAATTTGTCACAGTTGCAACTGTGGAGTGACTCGATTTTGTGATACGTCTGCCTACTTTGCAAACAAGGCAGTAGGAGCTCTACGTCCATAAAAGGTGAACAACAATCATTGAACTTGAAAGTTCATTCACGACCTGGAACACAACAACTGACAAAACGGCCTACTGCGCCAACGAGGCTTGGGAAATGTACACTTTTGTCACTGACAAGTTGTCACAGCAGCAAGAGGGCCATAGCAGACCCAAAACAACAAAACGAAGCACTACTGATTGAATGGTGGTTATGTAAGACAACGTGATTTTTTTGCATCAATTGTATGGTTTTCCTGTTGTTTTACATATCTACTGCATTGAGCGGTCATCTGACTTTAAAACTCTTGCCCCGTGTGAGGCTTGAACTCACGACCTTCAGATTATGAGACTGACGCGCTGCCTACTGCGCCAACGAGGCTTAAAAAGTTGTTGTTTGGTCAACATAATTTGTCACATTTGCAACTGTAGAGCAACTCGATTTTGTGACGTCTGCCTACTCTGCAAGAGCTCTACGACCATAAAAGGTGAACAACAATTATTCAACTTGACAGTTCATTCACGACCTCGGAAACAAACAAACAATTGACAAAACCATCTTCATGCAATGTCCACTTGTTTCCTTGTTCCGCAGCTGTTGTCGGTGTCACAGTCTTAATGAATGATGCTCCGTTGCCATGGAACTGAAGATGTTTAGACTTTGCACTTTTACAAAGGCTTGAGAAATTGTGCATTGAATTGAGAGCAGTTGTTACAATTACAAATGTGGAGTAATTAGATTTTTTGAATTGTCTGCCTATTGTACCAACGAGACACTCTTCTCACTTCTGAGAAAGTGAGCAATTTGATTAACCATCCAACCTGACAATTCATTCTTGATCTCGGAAACAAAACAACTGATAAAACAAGCTTAACCCATTTGCTTCCTTTTTACATTTTTGAAACTTCTCATCCATGTTAGCGTTCACGGTCATGCACAGTGTGACTGACACATTGCCTGCTGCTCTAATGAGGCTACGAAAGCTTTTGCAATTATGGAAAAATGTCAGAGAGTAACAATTCTGTCTTTGTATAGCAGGGGATGACTAATAGACCTTTTTCACACCAGCCGTTTTACACTTAATGGAAAGGAACTTTAATTAGTACCATTGGTAACACCTGTGCTTACCCTACTATTTCATGTCAAAATGGCGGCTGTGAAAAATTTCTGTTATATAACATGTAGCTCTTCACACATCTATTATATATGTAATATATATGTGTGTGTGTATTATCAAATTGCTTAACAAAGTCAAAGTTATTTTGTGAAACATTAAACACTCCACACACACACACACACACACACACACACACACACACACACACACACACACACACACAATTCAGACAGCTGAAACACTTTGCAGTTATTGAAATATGTACAATATAATCAGTATGCAGATGCGCTCTATACTGCTTTGTTCATTCTATTTTATGTATAAATTCTACTTGAAATTATCTAATAAATAATTGATATCTGGCTGTGTTTGAATCTGTCCTCCTGTCCGCCTCTGATATATTTTAGTTTCTTGGCTTAGATAATTGCATACCAATCACGGTTGTAAACAGCTACTTTAATCATCTAAGTACATGTAAACAGAGGTTGGATACATACCTGTGAAAACGAGGGTGATTCATCCTGTGAATCATCCAGGGAGAGGCGGTTGTCTATTTGAAGCTGAATTGGAAGAGTGGGGGCAGAGAAAGTGTGAGAAAGGGCAAGTTATCCACTTAAAAGTGGTGTTGAACAGGATGGAAAAAAAGAGGCAAGACAAAGGCATGGCAATACTGCATTGCAGACATCTAGAAGAAGGAGAGTAGAGCAGAAAGTAAAAGGGTGAAGATAGAATTTGTGTAGTAGTGTGTATGATAAAGTATATGTTGTTAACAGACTCTCTCTCTTTCTGTCCAACGTCGACACTTGTGCACACACACACACACACAGGTCCTAGATATGTGGTTCAGATAGGAGACAAGGTTATTGATTACAATGAGGACTTCCGTCTCTTCATGGCAACACGGAATCCCACCCCCTTCATCCCCCCTGATGCCGTTTCTGTGGTTACGGAGGTCAACTTCACCACCACTAGGGCAGGTTTGCGAGGACAGGTAAACAAACACAAACACAATCTTTTTGTCTTCTGTTGTGAATCTAGGTTCATTTTTGTTACTTTGTTGGAGCAGTGTTGATTGAACTCCATCATGTGTGAGTCCATAGTCTGTGGTGTTGTTGGTGTTGTAAAATAATAGAATACAGTGAAATAAAATAAATACACTAAAGGTATGCTCTGCTCCTTCAAATACGCTGCAGACTCAGTGCTTTGTGCTTTATGTGGAACAAGTGTTACAGTGGAATAATACTGTGTTGTACATAGAGAGTATGCATTGTATGTCGTAGTCATACTGTGTGTGTTTCTGTATTCATGCTGTATGTCTTCTTGTGTGTGTGTGTGTGTGTGTGTGTGTGTGTGTGTGTGTGTCTGTGTGTGTCTGTGTGTGTCTGTGTCTGTGTATTAGCTGCTAGCCTTGACCATCCAGCAGGAGAAGCCAGAGTTGGAGACAGAAAAAACAAGACTACTACAACAAGAGGAAGACAAGAAGATACAGCTGGCTCAGTTGGAAGAAACGCTGTTAGAGGTAGACATGCACACATACATTACATTGTGAGAACAAAGCAGAGGAGAATTCTACCGTTTGGACCGCTGGTCTGCACTGCGGACCTTGTTGCTGCTAACTCCCACTGTTGGTCTGGCGAGGATGTAGTTGACAGAATGAGATAATGTATACAGAAAAAGCAGGAGGAGTTGCTAGTGCTGCAACAAGGATGTGATCTGTCACCGGCTTCCCTCCTGTGAACACAGCCAGATGTGTTTGATGGAGCACTCAGCCAAGCCGGAAGCACCACTGCTGGGTATTAAACCCATGTCTCTGTGGTAGTGAAGGAGTGTGTTTTCCTCTCCACCACCTAATTTTAGTAACTGTATGGAAACTTGTATGTTAAACATTCTAAAACTTTTAGAACTTTATGCTAACCTAACTTTTAGTAAATGAATATGCAGTTCTTAGTTTGAGAACTAGGTCTCTTGCCTCCAAAACAGATGGTCTCACAGTCTCCCTGCAAATATCCTATTAAATCTTGTGGAAGCTGTAGGATTTCAATAGGAATGTTAGTAAGGAGTAAGATGTTCTTGCCCTGCATTTATTTTCACTTATTCATGTACTTCAAGTGCAAGTACACTTCAAGAGAATTGGTAGTCAGATGTTATGTAATTTTAAAGCCACACATATGGAGCCAAAACATCAAGCAGATTGTTACTGTCCAAATACTTTTCCCTGTACTTCCAGGTAAAAACATACAGAGCTTAATGCATATATACTTTCACAAACACATCAAACACACACGCATCAACTCAGTTGATGGACATTGTGACACATAGACACTGAACCTAATGATAATTTTTTGTGCAGAGTCTAAGGGATATTTGGACACACACACACACACACACACACACACACACACACACACACACACACACACATATAGATAGTGCCAAGAGCAGGATGTCAGTGCTTCAGTGGTACTAGACATGTAATTATTCTAGAATTGTAGGAGCATATTCGACTTGACATTTCCATGCTCCAATGCTTTCTCATCTATTTTATTTGAATTTATTTGAATACATTTTATCAGTTCATTTCAGAGAATAGATTCCACAGGATGAAGTGGGAGAGTCATGGCACTCAATGAAAGCTTTAAAAAAAAAAAAAGCCCCTTATCAGGTTATTCTAAAACGACAACTCTTGCTCCTGCAACTTTTATCAGATTTCAGCAAATTGACAGATACATGACAACATACTCTCTCTTGCTTCTCCCCCACCCCTCTTCTCTCCTCTCTTCTGTCTAATCCTTGTCATATCTTTTGTTTGTACTTGTCTGTCTTTTTCCTGTGTCAGACTCTGGCTACAGCTCAGGGTAATATTCTGGAGAACAGGGAGCTGATAGACAGCCTGAACCAGACCAAGGCCAGCAGTGCCCTCATCCAGGAGTCACTACTGGAATCGCACAGGCTGCAGGCATCCCTGGACCAGGTATTGTACTTTAGACACAAACACACACGCAAACAAAAAACACAAAATCAGAAAAAAATCAGAAAAAATGCAACGAGAATGCTTTCTGTGTCACTGTACCACTCTTTAAGTGGTTTAATGAAAAGCTGTGTTTGTCATGTTTGTGTGGTAATCTCCCCTCTTAATGCCTCACAAGCTTACTGTTATGACTCAAGATGCTATAACTTTCTGTAATCAGTTACTTTATACAAATAGTTAAATAGGACATATGTTTTACTTTTTGCAACAGCTGTTTTCAGATTTTGTGAAGGCTTTTTGATGATTAAAACTATTCTGAATAAAAGGTAGGCTAGGTAGACATGGCATATGTCTATGTCGTATTCTAGTTAACAAGTTAATTTGTGAAAATTTGCAGGGTATACTTAAATAAGCACATTTACATTTAACCAATTTATTCAAGCTGTGTCCTGATGGCATTTCTAATTCAGTTTTACCACCAGTACACTTGGAAGCAGTTGGTTTAGTTATGTATTTCCCTACACAACAACTGCTGTACTATTTTACCTTACTGATGAGAGAGAGAGAGAGAGAGAGAGAGAGAGAGAGAGAGAGAATATTGTCTTTGTTACACTAATAATAACAAAGCATATTGAATTGTATTGATTTGAATTGAGAGAGAGAGAGAGAGAGAGAGAGAGAGAGAGAGAGAGAGAGAGAGAGAGAGAGACTGTATGTTAGAGGGAGGAGCATGACAGAAAAACAGATAAAAACACATAACGACAGAGACTGATATGTTGGTTGTGTAGTGACATTTATTCCCTCTCTGCAAGTGTGACATGAGTCCACTGTTGTACTTTAGTGTTATTTCTGAAACAAAGCATCATTGTATACTCAGTACTTTTGTTGAAATTGAAAAGTTTAGGCTATTATCAACAATGATACCATATTATCTAGTATTTGGGCACAAACATTTCAACCCATTTGAGTGATTCTACAGATAAACAAACTCACAGCCAGTCACTGCACAAACTGCTACAAGCATTGCGCAGAGCAGGCAAGGAGCTATTGTAGATGCATTAAATAATCATCCTCTAGGGTGCAGTGTTACACCAGAACTGTTTTTGTACTTTTTTCTCAGTTGTTTTTTATTTATTTATTTCTCTCGTTTCTTTCTTTCTTATGTGCACCTTCCTGTTTTTTTTCTTACATTCCCTGTCTTATCACACCTCATGCTGTTTATCTTCATTTCTCCTCCTCTTTCCTTGCATATTGATTGAAATACAAATTTTCTATTTTACCTTTCTGCTTATAATGCCCATATAAATCCCTTTCCCTACCATCCATCCATCCATCCATCCATCCATCCATCAGTTGTATTTTCTGTGTTGTGTTTTCATTCTCTGTTTTTCTCTTTGTCCTTGTTTTTATTTTAGGAGCGGGATGCCTACCTGCCTCTTGCAGAGAGTGCCAGCAAGATGTATTTTGTCATCACCGACCTGTCAAAGATCAACAACATGTACCGCTTCAGCCTTGCTTCTTTCCTGCGCCTCTTTCAAAGGGCTCTTCTGGCCAAGAAGGTGACTGGATGCCACACAAAACCTATAGCACTTACACCTACACTTACACTTACATTTTCATCCAACACAGCAGTCAACATGTTTTTCTTGCCCAATTATTCCAAATAATATGCCCTTGAACCGAAACCAACATCAATATAACAACTTTATTCAAATAGAAAAATTATTAAACCATTCAATGGAACAAAAATACTAGTGTGCCCACTAAAAAGTTGATTTTCCTGTACACACATTATAGTTTCCAGCCTTGGGCAAGAAGGTAACACAACTTGATGTCACACACCCACACAGAGTAAAGACTGGGTGAGACCATATTTAATCTGGTTCCACAGTAGCGTAAGGTGCTGATTCTCCTTTGCATTTTCCATGGATTTGTCTAAAATAGCAATGCTCCTCTCCTAAAATCAGAAATTTTGAGAAAAATAAATTGGGGTCATCAGCCAGGTGGCTAGTATATCATTTGGAATCACATTGTAGGGCCAAGTTTACATCGCTGTGTGACCCCTCATTGTCCACTGTATCTATTGTGACATCAGTAGATCAAATCAAAGCAAATTACTACCGTTTGGTGCTTTCTACACAATATCTGTCTATGTTCTTGATGTAAGAAACATCTGCGTCACATGTTGTTCGAGATGTGGTGACACATTCCCGGTTTTAAAGAAAAGAAAAAGATGAAAACAAAGAGAAAAGTCAAGGAGGTGACGATGCAGGAGCCCCAAGGTCCTGGCTAAAATAGGTAATTATTTTTACTAAAATAATATATGATACAGTTTTATGGCTGGTAAATAGTATTTTTGCATTGTAAATTTTCTCAGTTTACCTGCAATTGGCAGATTAGCAAAAGAGTTCATTTTGGACCCTGTGCACTCGTGTAATGTACTTCCAAAACTATTTCCCATAAAAGGCTGTGTGCGTTAGGTTGGAATTAGGTCATGTGTTACTTTGAGAGAAAAAACAAACTATTAAGTATAGAGGAACAGCGGAACATCTGAATTATTCATTTATTTTACTTTCCCAAGTTATAGACATAAATGTATATAGTATCATTAGTCAACAATTTTTGTGTCAGTTGTAGAAGTAAAAGTGTTTGTACAATTGGTACAAACATCAATGCATTTTTGAGGGCACATTGCGACAGACCTGCTGTATTCTTTTGTTGTTAGAGAATATTTAGTTGAGGGCAGTTATTTTTGATAACCTGAGCTTAATTAAATTTACTTTATTTCGATTATTTTACATGATTTTATATCAGTTGAGGTCAGCTCTGCTTATTTAAGCTTATTTTTGTATGTATTTTTGTTTATCTCAGTCTGACCTGTGCAGCTGGAAAGCATCATGGACTGTCTATCGCACTGCTGTTCTCCATCTGAGCCTTAAACACTGTCTGATAACCAGAGCGCACGCACACACACACATACACACACACACACACACACACACACACACACACACACTCAGACACACACACACACACACACACACTCAGACACACACACACACACACACACACTCAGACACACACACACACACACACACACACACACACACACACACACAGGCACACACTAAGGCACACACTAAGGCACACAGACAATGAGTTGAGAGATTGAGCACTAATTCCCCAAATCCTATGTGGGTTGTTAGAGCCAGTGCTGTCATCCAAGAATGTCACCAGGCAGCAGCTGGTCACCACTGTTACGTGTGTGTGTAGGTAGGCTTGTGGACACATTCAGGGAGTGTGGTCAGAATACTCTCCCTTTGTATCTTTTGGTTATTTGTTGTATTGAATGAGCAAGTTTAATTTGCCATGAGTTGCAGATGGTTCCCGAGATCTGGAAGAGGGAATTTTAACCTCTCATTATCTGAAATAATACACTGAACAGTACTCTTATCTGCTCACACACATATACACAAACAAACATGTCAGCAGACACGCACAATGTCTCTGCTCATGCACTGTATAAACAAAGTGCTAACTTTCTCTCACCAAACACAGGTGTTTACATGAAATAAATGCTTTTAGAAAACCTCAAAGAGAGATTCAGGCAGGAGAAACAGAAGGACAGATATGCTTAACTGGGAATATGTGACCGAAAGAGAGAAATCCATCTGGAATTCCTCTTTTCATCACCATTTCCCTCCAGTTTTCTGGCATGTTCTTTATGTGTCTGATTCTCATGCTCTAATTCTTCCGTTTCCCTATTGCTTTTGGATTTTCTTCCTCTTCCTATCTCACCCTAAGGGATGTTTCTATTCCATACCGAATATACAGTCTCTGACAGTTTTACTGCTGTCCCACCCTATCCTAAAATAACTTTAAGGGGAACACCAACAATCTGATGCCTGATCTCTCACTGCGGTAATTTGTATGTCGGAAAGAAAAGAATGAAAGCGTGCAAAAGAGAAGAAAAAAGATGCAGATTAAATGTGTGTCTTTTTGCCTGTTGCTTTCAAATAAAAATGTCGCTGCTAATTTTTTTTTTTCCGGAATCACAAGCACATAAAGCACCAACAAAAATCCCTTATACTTATTCCTTATGCCTCATCTCATTCTTCTTTTTGTACTTACTCTCCTTGTGTGCATGTGTGTATGTACACAGAACAGCCATAACATTATGACCACCTGGCCACCATGGTGGTCATAATGTTATGTACACTATCGCCGGTTCACCGCTTTTCCTTCCTTGGAACACTTTTGATAGGTACTGACCACTGCAGACCAGAAACACCCCACAAGAGCTGCAGGTTTGGAGATACTCTGACCCAGTCGTCTAGCAGTTTGGCCCTTGTCAAAGTCGCTCAAATCCTCACGCTGCCCAATTTTCCTGCTTCTAACACATCAACTTTGAGGACAAAATGTTCACTTGCTGCCTAATATATCCCACCCACTGACAGGTGCCATGATAACCAGATAATCAGTGTTATTTACTTCACGTGTCCGTGGTCATAATGTTATGGCTGATCGGTGTATATGTGTGCATTTTAGGAAGCAGAGAATACCGAAGCCAGGATTGCTGCTTTGGAGGCCAGCTTAAAGAATATGGTGTATGAGTACGTCTGCCGGTCACTTTTCAAGGTAATACACAGACACACACTTCAAAACAAATGTGGTTTTAAGCATCTCTGAAAATTGCTCCTGTGATTTGTATAGGTGATAAGTGGGTAGTAAGAGCAAGTCAGGAATTTTGCTTGATGGGTTGGCATTGCCAATCAGGATCAGTGTGTTTTGCAGTGTTTTAAACAAGATGCCCAACAGTTCTTTTTCATTCTTCCTGACGGCATGGACACTGTGTAATACCTGTAGATGCATCGTGCATAAGACTGCCTTTCTCCTTGCTCTAAAAAATAAGTTGGTGAGCTTCATGCTTCTTTCTGATGAGTCTAGGGTTACCATGTGGCCCAACTCCTAAGTTTATTCCTAAGAAGCATCCTATTTGGCAGATATTGCCTATCCTAATGTCAGCCCACTTTGTCCTGTTCGAGACAGTACGTAGAGGTGTCATCTCTTCTGTAAGTCTGATGCGCTATTTGTTTATTATCAAGGGTACAGGAAGACTCTCGAACTGGGTTGTTAATACCAATCCCAAGCATACAGGCTCAGGGGCCTCCAGGTCCCCTCCGTGAAATGTCATTCAACCAGGGGTGTCTCTACTTCTTGGGCTGCATTGAAGGGTGTTCCACTGAGTGACATCTGTGCTAGCTGCAGCACTTGAGCTTCTTCCTGTACCTTTGCCTGCTTTTACAGAGTTAACATGGCCACCCCTCATCCTGTGGTGACAGCAGTCTTGTCTGCTTATTCGGTCTGTAACTGAGACATGGTGAGGGCAGGTTCTTGTGACCTTACTGGTATGGGTCATCCAGGTATTACATACTGTCTCTGATGGCCAGAATGAAATAAAATGAGAGTTACAAATGTAACAAAGACTCTATGAATTCTGGATGACCCCATTGTCACTCTGAATCGTGTAGCTGATGACTACTGGGTGCCAGGCCACTTTATCAGGTTGCTTGCGTCACCAAGGTCACAAATGTGACTTTGGTGTCTTAGCCTGCTGCACATGTGTGCAATGCATATCTGGGTACTACATTTAAACTTTGGCAGCCATGTAGAATTCACAGAACCTTTGTAAAATTCGTAACTCTCGTTTTAATCCTGTCTTGTTGTTCCTTGTTAAGGAGTCGGCCATAAACATGACTCATCATGAGCTAAAGAAATTTCTCCACTTTTTTTTTGAATAAAAGGTCATTGTGTTTATACATCTAACACTAACTGGTAAAAATTGAAGTTGATCCTGCAAAAGATGTAGATTTAATTAATCTTACAAACACACATTTACATTTTATTTTAGGTGACTTCTGGTCGGTTGGCTGATGTGCTCTCATCGGACCAAAATCTCATTGGGGACAGTCGAGAGATATTGTGGGAATGTTAAGCCTAATTAGAAGTCAACTAAATAATGAGAGAAGTAGTTTTTATTCATGTTGCTTTCTCTCGATCTGTAGCGTTTTATACTGCGTTTGTTTTGGTGTGGTTCCTAAGCCCATTTTGCTCCGCTAACCTCGCTGGTATGTGCCAAGCCCCCAGGAAGAGAGCTGGGCTTTGAAGCCAATTTGAAATAGTGGCCAAACGTTGTATAATTACAGCAGTGGCGTCCGTCATGCACACTAGCCCCAAAAGACGTTTTCCCATAAAGTGGGAAGTGGCTGTAAAATGTGGATAAATTTTTTTGAGCGTCACAACCCCTGCAAAGTGACTTCAAATAATTTGATCCATTCAGTCAATCTAGGTGATTCGCAAGATTAAATTATTTATCCCTAGTTAATGTAAGGTTAAACCGGAAGTTAGCCGGCTCAGCCAGCGGAAGTCTCTTGTATGTATTTGTCTGGGTAATGAGGCTTTTTTGGCTTCATGCACCACTGAGCAGTTTTCATAAGAATAAGCGGAGCACTGCCTCCAACGCTGTATCCATTTCTCTTTATACATCCATGGAGTGTGCGTGTACCATTGGTGTGTACGCATGCCTGTGTGTTGCTGATATATGTAAATGTACTTGATTGACATGTCCTAAAGGTAACAATATAGCTATCTGTGAAAAATAAATGCTCAAACTGCAGGAAATCATTTCCTTTGAAAGAGACGATTTAGTTAACATTGAAATTACATGCAGATTTTTCGCACAAACCAGTTGATTGGTTGAGAATAGTTAGAATTCAGTCGACCAAGATTTTCTTTGATTGACCATAGCCCCAATTAACTGCAATATGGACAGGATACCTAAAAAGTAATGTAATGTAATTATGTCGTAATGTAAGGTTGATTGGTCTCCAGTGAAAGTAGTAGCATAGTAGTAATCTTATTGATCGTTTAGACCAAATGCACAATCAGATTTACAAACTTATACAATCAAAGCCTTGCAACTAACACAGTAATGAAGTGTCAAATATTGACTAACAGAGCAATCATTGCATCGATCTGGCAGTCAATGGTAAATGTAATTTCTCTGACTTTTGTGTGTGTGGGTGTGTGGGTTGCCTGTATGGTAATGGAAGTTTCAGGCAGAATCAGGGCGGCTGTTAACTGCTGATCACGTCTGTAGGCTGTCAACCCAGCAACTGCACAAAAGCACACACAGGCACACACATGTACATGTAGACAGCAGAAGTGCAGTTATTAGCAGAGATAAAACATTGGACTATATTATCACTGCTCCTGTCAACACTGTCTGTGCTACAAAAGAGATGACCTAAAGGGGGAGAGGAGATAGGAGGGAGAAGGGGTCCAATGAAAAGATAAAGGTGGATAATGAGCGAGAGAGGACACAAAATAGGGAAAGCATAATGGGAGAAAACAAGAGAGAGGAGAGGAGAATCAAGATAAGAAAACATCATGATATAAACATCTTTGAAAAAGAATAAACATACCACCCCATATTTTTAGAACATCTGTATTTTTATGGCAGTGGTAGGCACATAGACTACTCTCTATTTATGTTAAATTCCACCACAAACACAACTGATTCAGTTTAATAAGGTATTGATTGAATTTGACTAGACACATCAAATCTGTGTTAAAGAATCTCCATCAAATATTGATTGTTGAACCTCTCATGAACTTTGTCCAAATAAATGTCCTGAGTGAGAATGCTTTAATTTGAGATTAAAATGAAATAGGGCCCTACTATCCATAGAGAACATGCAACAATAACAACTTGAAACCATCAAAGATGGAAAATAACATTGTATATCTGTGTGTGTTTAATGTACATTAATGTCTATGCGCAAACACTTGTTAGGTAAGCTCTTCATGTACTCTATGCCCATGTGTGGGGTGGCAGTTATAGGCATTCAGGAGGCTAACTGTGTGTGTATGTGTGAGAAATTGGCTTCACCTCTCCGGTACATGCAGCATTTTGAGTTGTAATGATGTGCTGAAGTGTGACATGTTCCAGGTTGTACTTTCTACTGAGGTTCCTGGTCTGTCAGAGCATCAGTATGACAGCAGTTCACACAAACACTCACAGACTTTTATCCTCATTTGCTTCCTTTCTCTCTGACACATATATGCATACACTTGGAAAAAAACATCCAGACACATACACACAAAAAACCAGGACATTGTGCCATTCTTTGTTTGATCAGTCATATCATATTGCTCGGCTCTTGGTTCAACAGCGTGCCCTGTCACTTCAGTAGATGGAGTTGAACTTGGCAGCTTGGTGTAAATCACCCAGACATCAGATCAAGAGACAAACCGTGGAGAGGGTCGGAAAGAGGGCATGGTAGTGAAGAGCTCCAGTCCAAATGTAGCCTGAAGGTTAGCCTCATCGCAGCTCAAGCTGGTCCTACAGCTGTTGGTAAACGTACAGAATATAATATTAGGGACAGCAGATGCAGAAATTGTAGAAATACTATTTTGTTTGTTTTTTCTGTTTATTTTTTAGAGGAGTGTGATTGTCTGACCATTTTAAATTGAAGAAAATTAGATTCTTTTCCATTTTGTTGAGTTATAAAAAAAGATATTCATGTGATCTGGAGGTGGGACAAAGGAAGCCTCTTTTTGTCCGCATCCTGGGCTCGCTATAAATTTGCCCTGAAGGTAAAAGTACATATTCATTGTGCCTCAGTTTGTGGGTGTAGGTGTAGACCCTGTCTTTGTGACAACAGCTTGAAATACGAATGATGTGTGTCACATGGTTTGGTGTACCAGTCCCACATGGCTTGGTCCACAAATTGCTCTATAGCAAGTATTACTCTAGTATTCTTGCTTGTAGAACATAGCTTAAGCACTTTGTGGTGGATACACTTGGAGTCCAAATCATCTCATTTGATCATTCGATGCTTTTTCCCTTTGCGTGCTGTCTCTTTGGCTAATGGGGTTTAATCTCTTTACTTTAATCCAGTAACTATTCAGTAAGCACATCTGAATGATTATAGCCATTGTGGTTGCAAATAGGTTTTCTCAGACTGCCTACCATCTCCCTCATGTACCTGATTTTCACAATGTGTATATCTGGTAGCAGTGATAGCAGTTACGGTGAATAGCCAAATTGATTAGATTAACACAGTCACTTGACTTATTTCCACTGCACAAAACACAACAGTTTTGAGACGTATTACAGAATTGCACGATACTTCTAAATTGGCAGACAGTTGTTAAGTACATAATATGAAATTTGCATTAATATCAGATTTTTAAATATACATGCCCGGCACAGTATCAGTGTGGCTATATTTCATTGTGATTGTTATTAGGTGCACTGTCTGTTATTAATTTTGTACAATAAGTATTGTGGTGGTGTTGACTGGAGAAAAAATTCACACTATTCACACAAGTTAATTTAACAAGTCAGGTATTTTTAGTTGTAGCAAAAATGCCATAAAGTATTACAACCAAGCAAACATGCAGGAAATTGAAGAACCAGGTTAGCTGTACTGCACTATTGTAGCTCCTATATACGCTGTCTTTCTATCTGTCTTTAAAATCATTTACAGCATATATTTGATGTTTGTGTAAATTTGCTTGCTGCATTCTTTCTCATTGCTTTCTCTGTTTATCCTCCTCTTTTTGCCATATTCAGTGTATAGTGTCTGGTCACTGTCTTTGTGTTTCTGCCTGGGTGGGAGTGGGATAAGCATCTTGATTAGTGGCAGTTTCTGTTATCTCTCTCAAACTCTTACCAGCAGACAAGAAAGACTGAGAGACAGGCTCGAAGAGAGAGAGTATATAGGGATGATAGAAAAGTTCTTGAAATCCCCAGGGCTTTTTTTTTGTCAGTGTGTAGCAACCCTTTACAAGCCCTTTAGTTAGGCAGGCTGAGCTGCGTATCATGCAATGGGAATAAGAGTGTGTTTGTCCTCTGACTGGAAGAGATGCTAACATTTTGTGCTCCACCATGACTTTCTTTGTTTGCAGTTTGGTTTTGAGCAGAGCAAAATGGCATGTTCTCATATGTGACTCATATGTGTGAGTATCAGTCTCTCTCTCCCTCCTTCTCTCTGTCTCAGGCTGACCAGTTGATGTTTTCTATGCACTTTGTGAAAGGCATGTATCCAGAACTCTTCCAGGAGAGTGTGAGTATATTTAGCATTTCATCAGTACTGATTTCAGTGACAAATTAAGTACAGAAATGTCAGCTTTCAACCTGCCAAATCTTAACACTACTCTTTGCTGTAGGAATGGGATGTTTTCACTGGAGCCATTGTAGGAGAAATGTTTAAGAAAGAGGTAAGAGTGCAGCACTATTCTTCTGAGAATGAGAAAACACCTTTTCTGAGAAAACACTGTACCTTTTCAATCTTTCACTTACACCTCTCCTCTTTGCAGGAGTTCCCTTCTTGGATTGATCAGGAGAGGCATGGAGCAGTGGCCATTTTTAAAGTAATGATATACACACTGACATACACAAACATACACACTCAACTTATAATATGTACATTATTACGCCATTCGCTGCATATACAATGTGTGACAAAAGCACATTAATGCTTAAAGAGGTACTGTACCGTAAAACACGTTTTTTGAGTAGTAAATTGAATGATATTACTATACTGTGATGAAACACATCAATGTTGGTGTTAAAATTTACATTATTACCAAATGTATGAAAATCTGCATATTGTGGGTTAAAAATGGCTCAACATTGATGTAAAATTACCCTACATTTTAAGGCAATTGATAGAGGTCGGATGACTCCATGTCACAACATTTCTATATAAAAACAGTGTTAACACCCTCTAATCAGAGGAGGGCAGCCCACTTCCCCTAACCTCTGCTAGTCTGTAAAACTGCTGCGCTCATTTTTAAATGTATACTGATTGAGATGCATCATTCACAGGAGTTTAGGCTAGTTTTTGCGAACTCTCTACTTAGTATTTTTATATTGTGACACAGTGGTTCAGACTTGTGCTTTAGATGACTGTAGTAACACCACCGGACTGCAGTGTGTACCTTGATCCCACACATTGACAATGCCCTCACTGTATGTCACTAGCTCAGCTACAACACAGGTACCACACAGAAACTTTTACAAACAACTGTCAACTGTGCTTCAAGCGACTTTAGAATCTCTGGCAGACTCTCTGTGTTTCCAGCGTGGACATGGAGAGCCTGACAGCAGATGCTCATTAGCTCTGACTACTACCTCGGTGTTTCTCTGTCAGTCACTCTGGTTGGTGTCGAGGCCACGCCCCCTAAAGGTCACAGTCCTTTGCAGGTCTTTGATGCATTTTTTAAAATTTGCTGAGAGGGAGGGAACTAGCAGAACTGAAGGGTTACACTTTAATTATGTACACAATCATTTTCACAGTCGACATAAAAAAATAAAAGTTTTTAATAATAAAGAAGTTGTAATGTTATTTTCTGACCTGTTTTTCACCCTTTTAACTTTTGTCATCCTTCATTTACAGGCTACATTCCCAGCCATCTACCAGTCCTTGTGTTTGAGTGACTCAGACCTTTGGCTGTCCTTCTCACAGAGCTCACAGTGTGAACAGGAAATCCCATCCTCCATTGCCAAGAAGATTACTCCCTTCCAGCAGGTCAGCTTTCAATCAAAAACCAGTCATTTCATCAGCCAGATGGCACAACTTATCATTATTTACAGAGTATATCAAAAGTCTACACACACACACACACACACACACACACACACACACAAACACACACACACACACACACCCTCCTTCCGTGTGGTTTGAGATTGAATGAAGATTTAGCTGATCTCATTTCAAAGCATGACCAAGCCAGAAGCCACTCAACACTAAAGTCAAGTATGCACACTTGACTATCAAACCAAAGGACTTACTCATTTACTTTGTGTTTTGTGTTCTCAAAAAAAAAAAAAAAAAAAACA
The DNA here is from genome assembly GCF_905237075.1 of Dicentrarchus labrax. Lineage (NCBI taxonomy): Eukaryota > Metazoa > Chordata > Actinopteri > Moronidae > Dicentrarchus > Dicentrarchus labrax. The sequence continues at coordinate 16,624,836 of NW_026136704.1, forward strand.
TCTTAAAGCCTCTGTGAATTTGACAGTTGGTATGTATCCAAATTAGGCAGTTTTTTTGGAATGCCTTCTGTCTATCAAGTTTTAATACCTGTTGTTTTGTTTCTTGCTCAGTTTATCCTTTTCTGTTTGCTCTCCCCAGCTGTTACTGGTTCAGGCAGTCAGACCAGACCGACTGCAGAGTGCCATGGCAGCATTTGCCACCCAGGCCCTGGGTAAGTTCTTTCATGTTATCATTCATATCATCATATTTTTATTAGTTCAATCGATGTTGCCTAAACAGGCTGGAGTTGAGCTCAGTACCATTCTACTGTGGCAGACTAGAATACACATTACACACATTCATTATTCACAGTTACCAACTAGAAAACAACAAAAACAAATCACATTCAAAACATATTCATGCTGCCCTCTAGGCACCTGGCTGCTTTGGAAATGGGTCTCATCTTTTGTGATATTTCATAAGGTTTCTCTTCTTTCCTTGTTTGCTCTCATTTGGTCAGACTAAGACAAGTGTCACTTTGATGCCACATATCACTTCTTATGCACACCTTAGAAGTATAATGCAGATGTTGAAGGTAATAAACAACAACAAATACATCGGCTAAATGATAAACTGAAGCTGTATTCAAGTATGACGAGCTTTTGAAAAATGTGAACAACATGATTTGTGTTTGTTCTGATAAAGGTTCAGTAAATCTTTGCCCTTCTGAGATTGAGTGTGATTGCTCTGAATAATGAAGTGTAAACATCATGAAAGACTAGATCCTCCTTTATCCCTTTTGGTATGGAAAGATGCTTTGTTTTTCATAAGCACCTTCTGCCTTCACACTCCACTCAAGCAAAATATTCTCAGACAAGGCTTTCATTCTGGATTTCTGAGCAATACTTCAGTCATCAATGGAGTGATTTTTTTCCATGATAGTCCTCTCCATCCGTTCTCTTTATATGTCTTTCATAACTCTGACAATGCCACTGTCCTTGAGTAAATGCCACATACACAACACACACACACACACACACACACACACTGCTCTCATTGTCTCTTTCTCTCTCCTAAACTGACAAAAACACACATTCGAGCATGCACTTGCTCACACACGCACACACACACACACACACACACACACACACACACACACAACACACACACACACACACACACACACACAGAGTTATGATGTTGTTAGAGAGTGGTTAGTTTATTGTGCTTAATGAGCCCATTCATTCAGTCCAGATAATCCTAATGGTGTGTTGGCTTCTAACTGCACTATCTGGGACGCTGTTAATTGGTGTCAGGTGAAACTAATATGCAGGTGTTAATGTATGTGTATAAAACTAATTTTCAGTTGTGTGTGCTGTGTGACAAAACACGCTAATTGACTTCTGAAGTTTTTTAGGTTTATAGGTTCTGCCTATGTTAGCTGTGTAGGGTTGTTTTGTTTGTGTGAACAAGAGCAATGTACATTCATCTGTCCATCAATATGTCTCAGCATTATTTGTTTGTGTTTGTGTGTGTGAGATATTGGCCATTTCTGAGCTTCTCACCATCCATTTAATCACTAATGCTAAAAGTAATTTTCCAGACAATTTAGCTTGCGAGTTTAAAAAAAAACCCAACAACAAACAAAATTCTTAAAAGTTGCTACTCTGATTAGATTAAGACATTTTACAAAATAAAATCATGTGAAACATTTACAACACAACAACTGACCATTATGAAGCTTTTCATTTCTAGTGAATTCTGGGTTGTCTTAATGTTTGGCCTATGTCTGAACATCTCTGAACTAAGTTATTAGTTATTATTGTGTTTGTCACACATTTTACCAAATACAAATTAAAAAAAAGCCTTACTGGGTGTGTTAACCTTGGGGAAATCTATGTGCTTTGGACATCAGCATCAATGTCATATGAATATATTATCAATTAAGGCCAAACATTACCTATTTTAATGAGAAAAACCACCCCAAAAATATAATTTAAATTGTGCTGTTCCAATGGTTTTTGACAGTAAAGTAAACCTGTATGAGTTTTTTATGACATCAGGTAACCAGTAATATTGGTTATTAGACTTTAGCCAAATTAGTTTTATTTGAATATTTAGCTTACAGCTCTTAAATCACCATTGTTATAATATATTGTTAAATTTTAATCTTTGTTTTACACCATCCAGCGTAACTGTCACCATACCTCACACTTACCCATGCACACACATTCACCTCTGACTACCACATGCTCTGTAGTTTTTCTTTGTTGTAGTTCTACTCTGGTGTTTCCCTTGACCTGGGCTCCCCTCCTTTTGTCAGTGTTCAGCTCTTAAGCCAACATGGACGAGAGGTTTTGAAAATGTACAAGTGGACGTTTTGTCAGTTGTTTCTGAGCTCAAGGATAAGCTGAATGGTTATTGCTCAAATTTTTAACATGTGACAAGGCCTCTATTAACGCTCTCAGTCCAGCATCTCTCCTACTCATCTTTGTATTCATCTTTGTTGTACACCATCCTGCTTAAATCTGACACCATACCTCACGCTCGTCCATGCACACACATTCCCCACTAAGTAAACTGACTACTACCACATGCACTGTATTATTATTTCTTGTTATTATTTTTGCTATATTGTTAGTATTGTGTTTCATTCAACTATATATACCTATTAGACATTTGTGTGTAATTTTGTCATGATCAGCGTTTGAATACTTGAGTTATAGCCAAACATTTTACCTTTTACCACCATAATCTAATCAGTTCATCCTTTAATAATTTGAAAAAATTCCCTCAAAGCGATTCTGACATATCTCATTGACGAGAATGGGACAAATTGATGGGCAGCCACTAAAATAGAATACCTCTGTCCACAGCACTGTTGTCAACACGGAGGAATTTGGGATAATGGAAAGTCTTAACATCTTCAGTTTCATGTCAACTGAGCAGTTCCACTCATGAAAACTGTGATCCTACTGCCTTGTTTGCGGAGTAGGCAGACGTATCACGAAATCGAGTTGCTCCACAGTTGCAACTGTGACAACTGGGGTTGATGTCGTCGCACAGCCTTGTTTGCAGAGTAGGTAGACGTTTCACGAAATCGAGTGTCTCCACAGTTGCAACTGTGACAAATTCTCTTGATCATAAATATAACAGTTTTTTTGAGCCTCGTTGGCGCAGTAGGCAGCGCGTCAGTCTCATAATCTGAAGGTCGTGAGTTTGAGCCTCACACGGGGCATGAGTTTTAAAGTCCGATGACCACACAATGCAGTAGATATTTAAAAAAAATAAAAACCATACAATTGATGCCAAAAAATCTCGTAGTCTTACAAAACCATCATACCAATACACCACCATTCAATCAGGATTGTTTTGTTTTGTTGTTTTGCGTCTGCTATGGCCCTCTTGCTGCTGTGACAACATGTCAGTGACAAAAGTGTATATTTCCAAAGCCTCGTTGGTGCAGTAGGCCATTTTGTCAGTTGTTGTGTTCGAGGTCGTGAATGAACTGTCAAGTTGAATAATTGTTGTTCACCTTTTGTGGACGTAGAGCTCCTACTGCCTTGTTTGCAGAGTAGGCAGACGTATCACGGAATCGAGATCGCTCCACAGTGTGAGAAATTCTTTCGATCATAAAAATAACAGTTTTTCGAGCCTCGTTGGCGCAGTAGGCAGCGCGTCAGTCTCATAATCTGAAGGTCGTGAGTTCGAGCCTCACACGGGGCATGAGTTTTAAAGTCCGATGACCGCCTAATGCAGTAGATATGTAAAAAACAGGAAAACCATACAATTGATGTCAAAATCCCTAGTCTTAAAAACTTGTTTCACAAGCCTCGTTGGTGCTGTCGCGCCGTTTTGTCAGTTGTTGTGTTCGAGGTCAGTGATGAACTTTCAAGTGGAATGATTGTTCTTCACCTTTTATGGACGGTAGAGCTCCTACTGCCTTGTTTGCAGAGTAGGCAGACGTATTACGAAATCAAGATTGCTCCACAGTTGCAACTGTGACAACTGGGTTTGATGTCGTCGCACTGCCTTGTTTGCAGAGTAGGCAAACGTATCACGAAATCGAGATGCTCCACAGTTGCAACTGCGACAACTGGGGTTGTTGATTTCGTTCACAGTACTGCCTTGTTGTTGCCAAAGTAGGCAATGACTGTCAAGTTCAGATCATCTTTATCGAGTGTCTCCACAGTTGCAATTGTGACAAATTCTGTAGATCATAAAAATGACATTTTTTCGAGCCTCGTTGGCGCAGTAGGCAGCGCGTCAGTCTCATAATCTGAAAGGTCGTGAGTTCGAGCCTCACACGGGGCATGAGTTTTAAAGTCCGATGACCACACAATGCAGTAGATATGTAAAAAAAATAAAAACCATACAATTGATGCCAAAAAATCTCGTAGTCTTACAAAACCATCATACCAATACACCACCATTCAATCAGGATTGTTTTGTTTCGTTGTTTTGCGTCTGCTATGGCCCTCTTGCTGCTGTGACAACATGTCAGTGACAAAAGTGTATATTTCCCAAGCCTCGTTGGTGCAGTAGGCCATTTTGTCAGTTGTTGTGTTCGAGGTCGTGAATGAACTGTCAAGTTGAATAATTGTTGTTCACCTTTTGTGGACGTAGAGCTCCTACTGCCTTGTTTGCAGAGTAGGCAGACGTATTACGAAATCAAATTGCTCCACAGTTGCAACTGTGACAACTGGGTTTGATGTCGTCGCACTGCCTTGTTTGCAGAGTAGGCAGACGTATCACGAAATCGAGATGCTCCACAGTTGCTACTGCGACAACTGGGGTTGTTCTCGTCATACTGCCTTGTTTGCAGAGTAGGCAGACGTATCACGAAATCGAGATGCTCCACAGTTGCAACTGCGACAACTGGGGTTGTTGTCGTCATACTGCCTTGTTTGCAAAGTAGGCAAACGTATCACGAAATCGAGATGCTCCACAGTTGCAACTGTGACAACTTCTCTCGATCATAAAAATAACAGTTTCTTGAGTTTCGTTGGCACAGTACGCCGTTTTGTTAGTTGTTGTGTCCGAGGTCGCGAATGAACTGTCAAGTTCAATGATTGTTGGTCACCTTTTATGGACGTAGAGCTCCTACTGCCTTGTTTGCAGAGTAGGCAGACGTATCACGAAATCGAGATGCTCCACAGTTGCAACTGCGACAACTGGGGTTGTTGTCGTCATACTGCCTTGTTTGCAAAGTAGGCAAACGTATCACGAAATCGAGATGCTCCACAGTTGCAACTGTGACAACTTCTCTCGATCATAAAAATAACAGTTTTTTGAGTTTCGTTGGCACAGCACGCCGTTTTGTCAGTTGTTGTGTCCGAGGTCGCGAATGAACTGTCAAGTTGAATGATTGTTGTTCACCTTTTGTGGACGTAGAGCTCCTTATGCCTTGTTTGCAGAGTAGGTAGACGTTTCACGAAATCAAGTGTCTCCACAGTTGCAACTGTGACAAATTCTGTCCATCATAAAAATATTGTTTTTTCGAGCCTCGTTGGCGCAGTAGGCAGCGCGTCAGTCTCATAATCTGAAGGTCGTGAGTCCGACCCTCACACAGGGCATGAGTTTTAAAGTCCGATGACCACAAAATGCAGTAGATATGTAAAAAAAATAAAAACCATACAATTGATGTCAAAAAATCCCGTAGTCTTAAAAAACTTGTTTCACAAGCCTCGTTGGTGCTGTCGGCCGTTTTGTCAGTTGTTGTGTTCGAGGTCAGTGATGAACTTTCAAGTGGAATGATTGTTCTTCACCTTTTATGGACGTAGAGCTCCTACTGCCTTGTTTGCAGAGTAGGCAGACGTATTACGAAATCAAATTGCTCCACAGTTGCAACTGTGACAACTGGGTTTGATGTCGTCGCACTGCCTTGTTTGCAGAGTAGGCAGACGTATCACGAAATCGAGATGCTCCACAGTTGCAACTGCGACAACTGGGGTTGTTGTCGTCATACTGCCTTGTTTGCAAAGTAGGCAAACGTATCACGAAATCGAGTGTCTCCACAGTTGCAATTGTGACAAATTCTGTAGATCATAAAAATGTCAGTTTTTTTTTTTATTTTTTTTTTTTTTTTGGGTGGGGAAATTTAATTTAGTGTTTTTTTTCTCTTTTTGGTTAATGCCTGTTCAGTAACCCCAAAGTGTGAAAAATTTTCTCTATTATAAAAAAATTCACCTCGTTGGCGCAGTAGGCAGCGCGTCAGTCTCATAATCTGAAGGTCGTGAGTTCGAGCCTCACACGGGGCATGAGTTTTAAAGTCCGATGACCACACAATGCAGTAGATATGTAAAAAAAATAAAAACCATACAATTGATGCCAAAAAATCTCGTAGTCTTACAAAACCATCATACCAATACACCACCATTCAATCAGGATTTTTTTGTTTTGTTGTTTTGCGTCTGCTATGGCCCTCTTGCTGCTGTGACAACATGTCAGTGACAAAAGTGTATATTTCCAAAGCCTCGTTGGTGCAGTAGGCCATTTTGTCAGTTGTTGTGTCCGAGGTCGCGAATGAACTGTCAAGTTCAGTGATTGTTGTTCATCTTTTATGGACGTAGAGCTCCTAATGCCTTGTTTGCAGAGTAGGCAGACGTATCACGAAATCGAGATGCTCCACAGTTGCAACTGTGACAACTGGGTTTGATGTCGTCGCACTGCCTTGTTTGCAGAGTAGGCAGACGTATCACGAAATCGAGATGCTCCACAGTTGCAACTGCGACAACTGGGGTTGTTCTCGTCATACTGCCTTGTTTGCAGAGTAGGCGACGTATCACGAAATCGAGATGCTCCACAGTTGCAACTGCGACAACTGGGGTTGTTGTCGTCATACTGCCTTGTTTGCAAAGTAGGCAAACGTATCACGAAATCGAGATGCTCCACAGTTGCAACTGTGACAACTTCTCTCGATCATAAAAATAACAGTTTTTTGAGTTTCGTTGGCACAGTACGCCGTTTTGTTAGTTGTTGTGTCCGAGGTCGCGAATGAACTGTCAAGTTCAATGATTGTTGGTCACCTTTTATGGACGTAGAGCTCCTACTGCCTTGTTTGCAGAGTAGGCAGACGTATCACGAAATCGAGATGCTCCACAGTTGCAACTGCGACAACTGGGGTTGTTGTCGTCATACTGCCTTGTTTGCAAAGTAGGCAAACGTATCACGAAATCGAGATGCTCCACAGTTGCAACTGTGACAACTTCTCTCGATCATAAAAATAACAGTTTTTTGAGTTTCGTTGGCACAGTACGCCGTTTTGTTAGTTGTTGTGTCCGAGGTCGCGAATGAACTGTCAAGTTGAATGATTGTTGTTCACCTTTTGTGGACGTAGAGCTCCTAATGCCTTGTTTGCAGAGTAGGTAGACGTTTCACGAAATCAAGTGTCTCCACAGTTGCAACTGTGACAAATTCTGTCCATCATAAAAATATTGTTTTTTCGAGCCTCGTTGGCGCAGTAGGCAGCGCGTCAGTCTCATAATCTGAAGGTCGTGAGTCCGAGCCTCACACGGGGCATGAGTTTTAAAGTCCGATGACCACATAAATGCAGTAGATATGTAAAAAAAGGAAAACCATACAATTGATGCCACAAAATCCCGTAGTCTCAAAAAACTTGTTTCCCAAGCCTCGTTGGCTCTGTCAGCCCTTTTGTCAGTTGTTGTGTTCGAGGTCAGGGATGAACTTTCAAGTGGAATGATTCTTGTTCACCTTTTATGCCTTGTTTGCAGAGTAGGCAGACGTACGAAAAATTGCTCCAAAGTTTCAACTGGACAACTGGGGTTGATGCCACTGCCTTGTTTGCAGGGCAGACGTATTACGAAATCAAATTGCTCCACAGTTGCAACTGTGACAACTGGGTTTGATGTCGCCGCACTGCCTTGTTTGCAGAGTAGGCAGACGTATCACGAAATCGAGATGCTCCACAGTTGCTACTGCGACAACTGGGGTTGTTCTCGTCATACTGCCTTGTTTGCAGAGTAGGCAGACGTATCACAAAATCGAGATGCTCCACAGTTGCAACTGCGACAACTGGGGTTGATGTCATCGCACAGCCTTGTTTGCAGAGTAGGTAGACGTTTCACAAAATCGAGTGTCTCCACAGTTGCAACTGTGACAAATTCTCTCGATCCTAAAAATAACGAGCCTCACACAGGGCAAGAGTTTTAAAGTCCGATGACCACACAATGCAGTAGATATGTAAAAAAAATAAAAACCATACAATTGATGCCAAAAAATCTCGTAGTCTTACAAAACCATCATACCAATACACCACCATTCAATCAGGATTGTTTTGTTTTGTTGTTTTGTGTCTGCTATTGCCCTCTTGCTGCTGTGACAACATGTCAGTGACAAAAGTGTATATTTCCCAAGCCTCGTTGGTGCAGTAGGCCGTTTTGTCAGTTGTTGTGTTCGAGGTCGTGAATGAACTGTCAAGTTGAATAATTGTTGTTCATCTTTTATGGACGTAGAGCTCCTAATGCCTTGTTTGCAGAGTAGGTAGACGTTTCACGAAATCAAGTGTCTCCACAGTTGCAATTGTGACAAATTCTGTAGATCATTAAAATGTCGTTTTTTTGAGCCTCGTTGGCGCAGTAGGCAGCGCGTCAATCTCATAATCTGAAGGTCGTGAGTTTAAGCCTCACACGGGGCATGAGTTTTAAAGTCCGATGACCACACAATGCAGTAGATATGTAAAAAAAATAAAAACCATACAATTGATGCCAAAAAATCTCGTAGTCTTACAAAACCATCATACCAATACACCACCATTCAATCAGGATTGTTTTGTTTTGTTGTTTTGTGTCTGCTATTGCCCTCTTGCTGCTGTGACAACATGTCAGTGACAAAAGTGTATATTTCCAAAGCCTCGTTGGTGCAGTAGGCCATTTTGTCAGTTGTTGTGTTCGAGGTCGGGAATGAACTGTCAAGTTGAATAATTGTTGTTCACCTTTTGTGGACGTAGAGCTCCTACTGCCTTGTTTGCAGAGTAGGCAGACGTATTACGAAATCAAATTGCTCCACAGTTGCAACTGTGACAACTGGGTTTGATGTCGTCGCACTGCCTTGTTTGCAGAGTAGGCAGACGTATCACGAAATCGAGATGCTCCACAGTTGCAACTGCGACAACTGGGGTTGTTGTCGTCATACTGCCTTGTTTGCAAAGTAGGCAAACGTATCACGAAATCGAGATGCTCCACAGTTGCAACTGTGACAACTTCTCTCGATCATAAAAATAACAGATTTTTGAGTTTCGTTGGCACAGCACGCCGTTTTGTCAGTTGTTGTGTCCGAGGTCGCGAATGAACTGTCAAGTTGAATGATTGTTGTTCACCTTTTGTGGACGTAGAGCTCCTTATGCCTTGTTTGCAGAGTAGGTAGACGTTTCACGAAATCAAGTGTCTCCACAGTTGCAACTGTGACAAATTCTGTCCATCATAAAAATATTGTTTTTTCGAGCCTCGTTGGCGCAGCAGGCAGCGCGTCAGTCTCATAATCTGAAGGTCGTGAGTTCGACCCTCACACGGGGCATGAGTTTTAAAGTCCGATGACCACAAAATGCAGTAGATATGTAAAAAAAATAAAAACCATACAATTGATGCCAAAAATCCCGTAGTCTCACAGAACTCGTTTCCCAAGCCTCGTTGGCGCAGTCAGCCCTTTTGTCAGTTGTTGTGTTCGAGGTCAGGGATGAACTTTCAAGTGGAATGATTCCTGTTCACCTTTTATGCCTTGTTTGCAGAGTAGGCAGACGTATTACGAAATCGAATTGCTCCAAAGTTTCAACTGTGACAACTGGGGTTGATGTCGTCGCACGGCCTTGTTTGCAGAGTAGGCAGACGTATCACGAAATCGAGATGCTCCACAGTTGCAACTGCGACAACTGGGGTTGTTGTCGTCATACTGCCTTGTTTGCAAAGTAGGCAAACGTATCACGAAATCGAGATGCTCCACAGTTGCAACTGTGACAACTTCTCTCGATCATAAAAATAACAGTTTTTTGAGTTTCATTGGCACAGTACGCCGTTTTGTTAGTTGTTGTGTCCGTGGTCGCGAATGAACTGTCAAGTTCAATGATTGTTGGTCACCTTTTATGGACGTAGAGCTCCTACTGCCTTGTTTGCAGAGTAGGCAGACGTATCACGAAATCGAGTGTCTCCACACTGTCGGCCGTTTTGTCAGTTGTTGTGTTCGAGGTCAGTGATGAACTTTCAAGTGGAATGATTGTTCTTCACCTTTTATGGACGTAGAGCTCCTACTGCCTTGTTTGCAGAGTAGGCAGACGTATTACGAAATCAAATTGCTCCACAGTTGCAACTGTGACAACTGGGTTTGATGTCGTCGCACTGCCTTGTTTGCAGAGTAGGCAGACGTATCACGAAATCGAGATGCTCCACAGTTGCTACTGCGACAACTGGGGTTGTTCTCGTCATACTGCCTTGTTTGCAGAGTAGGCAGACGTATCACGAAATCGAGATGCTCCACAGTTGCAACTGCGACAACTGGGGTTGTTGTCGTCATACTGCCTTGTTTGCAAAGTAGGCAAACGTATCACGAAATCGAGATGCTCCACAGTTGCAACTGTGACAACTTCTCTCGATCATAAAAATAACAGTTTTTTGAGTTTCGTTGGCACAGTACGCCGTTTTGTTAGTTGTTGTGTCCGAGGTCGCGAATGAACTGTCAAGTTCAGTGATTGTTGTTCATCTTTTATGGACGTAGAGCTCCTAATGCCTTGTTTGCAGAGTAGGCAGACGTATCACGGAATCGAGTCGCTCCACAGTGTGAGAAATTCTCTCGATCATAAAAATAACAGTTTTTCGAGCCTCGTTGGCGCAGTAGGCAGCGCGTCAGTCTCATAATCTGAAGGTCGTGAGTTCGAGCCTCACACGGGGCATGAGTTTTAAAGTCCGATGACCGCCTAATGCAGTAGATATGTAAAAAACAGGAAAACCATACAATTGATGTCAAAAAATCCCGTAGTCTTAAAAAACTTGTTTCACAAGCCTCGTTGGTGCTGTCGGCCGTTTTGTCAGTTGTTGTGTTCGAGGTCAGTGATGAACTTTCAAGTGGAATGATTGTTCTTCACCTTTTATGGACGTAGAGCTCCTACTGCCTTGTTTGCAGAGTAGGCAGACGTATCACGAAATCGAGATGCTCCACAGTTGCAACTGTGACAACTTCTCTCGATCATAAAAATAACAGTTTTTTGAGTTTCGTTGGCACAGCACGCCGTTTTGTCAGTTGTTGTGTCCGAGGTCGCGAATGAACTGTCAAGTTGAATGATTGTTGTTCACCTTTTGTGGACGTAGAGCTCCTTATGCCTTGTTTGCAGAGTAGGTAGACGTTTCACGAAAACAAGTGTCTCCACAGTTGCAACTGTGACAAATTCTGTCCATCATAAAAATATTGTTTTTTCGAGCCTCGTTGGCGCAGCAGGCAGCGCGTCAGTCTCATAATCTGAAGGTCGTGAGTTCAACCCTCACACGGGGCATGAGTTTTAAAGTCCAATGACCACAAAATGCAGTAGATATGTAAAAAAAATAAAAACCATACAATTGATGCCACAAATCCCGTAGTCTCCCAGAACTCGTTTCCCAAGCCTCGCTGGCGCAGTCAGCCCTTTTGTCAGTTGTTGTGTTCGAGGTCAGGGATGAACTTTCAAGTGGAATGATTCTTGTTCACCTTTTATGCCTTGTTTGCAGAGTAGGCAGACGTATTACGAAATCGAATTGCTCCAAAGTTTCAACTGTGACAACTGGGGTTGATGTCGTCGCACGGCCTTGTTTGCAGAGTAGGCAGACGTATCACGAAATCGAGATGCTCCACAGTTGCAACTGCGACAACTGGGGTTGTTGTCGTCATACTGCCTTGTTTGCAAAGTAGGCAAACGTATCACGAAATCGAGATGCTCCACAGTTGCAACTGTGACAACTTCTCTCGATCATAAAAATAACAGTTTTTTGAGTTTCATTGGCACAGTACGCCGTTTTGTTAGTTGTTGTGTCCGTGGTCGCGAATGAACTGTCAAGTTCAATGATTGTTGTTCACCTTTTGTGGACGTAGAGCTCCTACTGCCTTGTTTGCAGAGTAGGCAGACGTATCACGAAATCGAGTGTCTCCACAGTTGCAATTGTGACAAATTCTGTAGATCATTAAAATAACAGTTTTTCGAGCCTCGTTGGCGCAGTAGGCAGCGCGTCAGTCTCATAATCTGAAGGTCGTGAGTTCGAGCCTCACACGGGGCATGAGTTTTAAAGTCCGATGACCACACAATGCAGTAGATATGTAAAAAAAATAAAAACCATACAATTGATGCCAAAAAATCCCTCGTAGTCTTACAAAACCATCATACCAATACACCACCATTCAATCAGGATTGTGTTGTTTTGCGTCTGCTATGGCCCTCTTGCTGCTGTGACAACATGTCAGTGACAAAGTGTATATTTCCACAAGCCTCGTTGGTGCAGTAGGCCATTTTGTCAGTTGTTGTGTCCGTGGTCGCGAATGAACTGTCAAGTTGAATAATTGTTGTTCACCTTTTGTGGACGTAGAGCTCCTACTGCCTTGTTTGCAGAGTAGGCAGACGTATCACGAAATCGAGATGCTCCACAGTTGCAACTGCGACAACTTGGGTTGTTGTCGTCATACTGCCTTGTTTGCAGAGTAGGCAGACGTATCACGAAATCGAGATGCTCCACAGTTGCAACTGTGACAACTTCTCTCGATCATAAAAATAACTGTTTTTTGAGCCTTGTTGGCACAGTACGCCGTTTTGTCAGTTGTTGTGTTCGAGGTTGTGAATGAACTGTCAAGTTGAATAATTGTTGTTCACCTTTTGTGGACGTAGAGCTCCTACTGCCTTGTTTGCAGAGTAGGCAGACGTATCACGGAATCGAGTCGCTCCACAGTGTGAGAAATTCTCTCGATCATAAAAATAACAGTTTTTCGAGCCTCGTTGGCGCAGTAGGCAGCGCGTCAGTCTCATAATCTGAAGGTCGTGAGTTCGAGCCTCACACGGGGCATGAGTTTTAAAGTCCGATGACCACACAATGCAGTAGATATGTAAAAAAATAAAAACCATACAATTGATGCCAAAAATCTCGTAGTCTTACAAAACCATCATACCAATACACCACCATTCAATCAGGATTTTTTTGTTTTGTTGTTTTGCGTCTGCTATGGCCCTCTTGCTGCTGTGACAACATGTCAGTGACAAAGTGTATATTTCCAAAGCCTCGTTGGTGCAGTAGGCCATTTTGTCAGTTGTTGTGTTCGAGGTCGGGAATGAACTGTCAAGTTGAATAATTGTTGTTCACCTTTTGTGGACGTAGAGCTCCTACTGCCTTGTTTGCAGAGTAGGCAGACGTATCACGAAATCTAGATGCTCCACAGTTGCAACTGCGACAACTTGGGTTGTTGTCGTCATACTGCCTTGTTTGCAGAGTAGGCAGACGTATCACGAAATCGAGATGCTCCACAGTTGCAACTGTGACAACTTCTCTCGATCATAAAAATAACTGTTTTTTGAGCCTTGTTGGCACAGTACGCCGTTTTGTCAGTTGTTGTGTTCGAGGTTGTGAATGAACTGTCAAGTTGAATAATTGTTGTTCACCTTTTGTGGACGTAGAGCTCCTACTGCCTTGTTTGCAGAGTAGGCAGACGTATCACGGAATCGAGTCGCTCCACAGTGTGAGAAATTCTCTCGATCATAAAAATAACAGTTTTTCGAGCCTCGTTGGCGCAGTAGGCAGCACGTCAGTCTCATAATCTGAAGGTCGTGAGTTCGAGCCTCACACGGGGCATGAGTTTTAAAGTCCGATGACCGCCTAATGCAGTAGATATGTAAAAAACAGGAAAACCATACAATTGATGTCAAAAAATCCCGTAGTCTTAAAAAACTTGTTTCACAAGCCTCGTTGGTGCTGTCGGCCGTTTTGTCAGTTGTTGTTTTCGAGGTCAGTGATGAACTTTCAAGTGGAATGATTGTTCTTCACCTTTTATGGACGTAGAGCTCCTACTGCCTTGTTTGCAGAGTAGGCAGACGTATCACGAAATCGAGATGCTCCACAGTTGCAACTGCGACAACTGGGGTTGTTGTCGTCATACTGCCTTGTTTGCAAAGTAGGCAAACGTATCACGAAATCGAGATGCTCCACAGTTGCAACTGTGACAACTTCTCTCGATCATAAAAATAACAGTTTTTTGAGTTTCGTTGGCACAGCACGCCGTTTTGTCAGTTGTTGTGTCCGAGGTCGCGAATGAACTGTCAAGTTGAATGATTGTTGTTCACCTTTTGTGGACGTAGAGCTCCTTATGCCTTGTTTGCAGAGTAGGTAGACGTTTCACGAAATCAAGTGTCTTCACAGTTGCAACTGTGACAAATTCTGTCCATCATAAAAATTTTGTTTTTTCGAGCCTCGTTGGCGCAGCAGGCAGCGCGTCAGTCTCATAATCTGAAGGTCGTGAGTTCGAGCCTCACACGGGGCATGAGTTTTAAAGTCCGATGACCACAAAATGCAGTAGATATGTAAAAAAATTAAAAACCATACAATTGATGCCAAAAATCCCGTAGTCTCACAGAACTCGTTTCCCAAGCCTCGTTGGCGCAGTCAGCCCTTTTGTCAGTTGTTGTGTTCGAGGTCAGGGATGAACTTTCAAGTGGAATGATTCTTGTTCACCTTTTATGCCTTGTTTGCAGAGTAGGCAGACGTATTACGAAATCGAATTGCTCCAAAGTTTCAACTGTGACAACTGGGGTTGATGTCGTCGCACGGCCTTGTTTGCAGAGTAGGCAGACGTATCACGAAATCGAGATGCTCCACAGTTGCAACTGCGACAACTGGGGTTGTTGTCGTCATACTGCCTTGTTTGCAAAGTAGGCAAACGTATCACGAAATCGAGATGCTCCATAGTTGCAACTGTGACAACTTCTCTCAATCATAAAAATAACAGTTTTTTGAGTTTCATTGGCACAGTACGCCGTTTTGTTAGTTGTTGTGTCCGTGGTCGCGAATGAACTGTCAAGTTCAATGATTGTTGGTCACCTTTTATAGACGTAGAGCTCCTACTGCCTTGTTTGCAGAGTAGGCAGACGTATCACGAAATCGAGTGTCTCCACAGTTGCAATTGTGACAAATTCTGTAGATCATTAAAATGTCGTTTTTTCGAGCCTCGTTGGCGCAGTAGGCAGCGCGTCAGTCTCATAATCTGAAGGTCGTGAGTTCGAGCCTCACACGGGGCATGAGTTTTAAAGTCCGATGACCACACAATGCAGTAGATATGTAAAAAAAATAAAAACCATACAATTGATGCCAAAAAATCTCGTAGTCTTACAAAACCATCATACCAATACACCACCATTCAATCAGGATTGTTTTGTTTTGTTGTTTTGCGTCTGCTATGGCCCTCTTGCTGCTGTGACAACATGTCAGTGACAAAAGTGTATATTTCCAAAGCCTCGTTGGTGCAGTAGGCCATTTTGTCAGTTGTTGTGTTCGAGGTCGGGAATGAACTGTCAAGTTGAATAATTGTTGTTCACCTTTTGTGGACGTAGAGCTCCTACTGCCTTGTTTGCAGAGTAGGCAGACGTATCACGAAATCGAGATGCTCCACAGTTGCAACTGCGACAACTTGGGTTGTTGTCGTCATACTGCCTTGTTTGCAGAGTAGGCAGACGTATCACGAAATCGAGATGCTCCACAGTTGCAACTGTGACAACTTCTCTCGATCATAAAAATAACTGTTTTTTGAGCCTTGTTGGCACAGTACGCCGTTTTGTCAGTTGTTGTGTTCGAGGTTGTGAATGAACTGTCAAGTTGAATAATTGTTGTTCACCTTTTGTGGACGTAGAGCTCCTACTGCCTTGTTTGCAGAGTAGGCAGATGTATCACGGAATCGAGTCGCTCCACAGTGTGACAAATTCTCTCGATCATAAAAATAACAGTTTTTCGAGCCTCGTTGGCGCAGTAGGCAGCGCGTCAGTCTCATAATCTGAAGGTCGTGAGTTCGAGCCTCACACGGGGCATGAGTTTTAAAGTCCGATGACCGCCTAATGCAGTAGATATGTAAAAAACAGGAAAACCATACACTTGATGTCAAAAAATCCCGTAGTCTTAAAAAACTTGTTTCACAAGCCTCGTTGGTGCTGTCGGCCGTTTTGTCAGTTGTTGTGTTCGAGGTCAGTGATGAACTTTCAAGTGGAATGATTGTTCTTCACCTTTTATGGACGTAGAGCTCCTACTGCCTTGTTTGCAGAGTAGGCAGACGTATTACGAAATCAAATTGCTCCACAGTTGCAACTGTGACAACTGGGTTTGATGTCGTCGCACTGCCTTGTTTGCAGGGTAGGCAGACGTATCACGAAATCGAGATGCTCCACAGTTGCAACTGTGACAACTTCTCTCGATCATAAAAATAACAGTTTTTTGAGTTTCGTTGGCACAGCACGCCGTTTTGTCAGTTGTTGTGTCCGAGGGTCGCGAATGAACTGTCAAGTTGAATGATTGTTGTTCACCTTTTGTGGACGTAGAGCTCCTTATGCCTTGTTTGCAGAGTAGGTAGACGTTTCACGAAATCAAGTGTCTTCACAGTTGCAACTGTGACAAATTCTGTCCATCATAAAAATATTGTTTTTCAAGCCTCGTTGGCGCAGCAGGCAGCGCGTCAGTCTCATAATCTGAAGGTCGTGAGTTCGAGCCTCACACGGGGCATGAGTTTTAAAGTCCGATGACCACAAAATGCAGTAGATATGTAAAAAAAATAAAAACCATACAATTGATGCCAAAAATCCCGTAGTCTCACAGAACTCGTTTCCCAAGCCTCGTTGGCGCAGTCAGCCCTTTTGTCAGTTGTTGTGTTCGAGGTCAGGGATGAACTTTCAAGTGGAATGATTCTTGTTCACCTTTTATGCCTTGTTTGCAGAGTAGGCAGACGTATTACGAAATCGAATTGCTCCAAAGTTTCAACTGTGACAACTGGGGTTGATGTCGTCGCACGGCCTTGTTTGCAGAGTAGGCAGACGTATCACGAAATCGAGATGCTCCACAGTTGCAACTGCGACAACTGGGGTTGTTGTCGTCATACTGCCTTGTTTGCAAAGTAGGCAAACGTATCACGAAATCGAGATGCTCCATAGTTGCAACTGTGACAACTTCTCTCAATCATAAAAATAACAGTTTTTTGAGTTTCATTGGCACAGTACGCCGTTTTGTTAGTTGTTGTGTCCGTGGTCGCGAATGAACTGTCAAGTTCAATGATTGTTGGTCACCTTTTATAGACGTAGAGCTCCTACTGCCTTGTTTGCAGAGTAGGCAGACGTATCACGAAATCGAGTGTCTCCACAGTTGCAATTGTGACAAATTCTGTAGATCATTAAAATGTCGTTTTTTTCGAGCCTCGTTGGCGCAGTAGGCAGCGCGTCAGTCTCATAATCTGAAGGTCGTGAGTTCGAGCCTCACACGGGGCATGAGTTTTAAAGTCCGATGACCACACAATGCAGTAGATATGTAAAAAAAATAAAAACCATACAATTGATGCCAAAAAATCTCGTAGTCTTACAAAACCATCATACGAATACACCACCATTCAATCAGGATTGTTTTGTTTTGTTGTTTTGCGTCTGCTATGGCCCTCTTGCTGCTGTGACAACATGTCAGTGACAAAAGTGTATATTTCCAAAGCCTCGTTGGTGCAGTAGGCCATTTTGTCAGTTGTTGTGTTCGAGGTCGGGAATGAACTGTCAAGTTGAATAATTGTTGTTCACCTTTTGTGGACGTAGAGCTCCTACTGCCTTGTTTGCAGAGTAGGCAGACGTATCACGAAATCGAGATGCTCCACAGTTGCAACTGCGACAACTTGGGTTGTTGTCGTCATACTGCCTTGTTTGCAGAGTAGGCAGACGTATCACGAAATCGAGATGCTCCACAGTTGCAACTGTGACAACTTCTCTCGATCATAAAAATAACTGTTTTTTGAGCCTTGTTGGCACAGTACGCCGTTTTGTCAGTTGTTGTGTTCGAGGTTGTGAATGAACTGTCAAGTTGAATAATTGTTGTTCACCTTTTGTGGACGTAGAGCTCCTACTGCCTTGTTTGCAGAGTAGGCAGATGTATCACGGAATCGAGTCGCTCCACAGTGTGAGAAATTCTCTCGATCATAAAAATAACAGTTTTTCGAGCCTCGTTGGCGCAGTAGGCAGCGCGTCAGTCTCATAATCTGAAGGTCGTGAGTTCGAGCCTCACACGGGGCATGAGTTTTAAAGTCCGATGACCGCCTAATGCAGTAGATATGAAAAAAACAGGAAAACCATACACTTGATGTCAAAAAATCCCGTAGTCTTAAAAAACTTGTTTCACAAGCCTCGTTGGTGCTGTCGGCCGTTTTGTCAGTTGTTGTGTTCGAGGTCAGTGATGAACTTTCAAGTGGAATGATTGTTCTTCACCTTTTATGGACGTAGAGCTCCTACTGCCTTGTTTGCAGAGTAGGCAGACGTATTACGAAATCAAATTGCTCCACAGTTGCAACTGTGACAACTGGGTTTGATGTCGTCGCACTGCCTTGTTTGCAGGGTAGGCAGACGTATCACGAAATCGAGATGCTCCACAGTTGCAACTGTGACAACTTCTCTCGATCATAAAAATAATAATTTTTTGAGCTTCGTTGGCACAGTACGCCATTTTGTCAGTTGTTGTGTCCGAGGTCGCGAATGAACTGTCAAGTTGAATGATTGTTGTTCACCTATTATGGACTTAGAGCTCCTACTGCCTTGTTTGCAGAGTAGGCAGACGTATCACGAAATCATGATGCTCCACAGTTGCAACTGCACAACTGGGGTTGTTGTCGTCATACTGCCTTGTTTGCAAAGTAGGCAAACGTATCACGAAATCGAGTGTCTCCACAGTTGCAATTGTGACAAATTCTGTAGATCATAAAAATAACAGTTTTTCGAGCCTCGTTGGCACAGTAGGCAGCGTGTCAGTCTATAATCTGGAGGTCGTGAGTTTGAGCCTCACACAGGGCAAGAGTTTTAAAGTCCGATGACCACACAATGCAGTAGATATGTAAAAAAAATAAAAACCATACAATTGATGCCAAAAAATCTCGTAGTCTTACAAAACCATCATACCAATACACCACCATTCAATCAGGATTGTTTTGTTTTGTTGTTTTGCGTCTGCTATTGCCCTCTTGCTGCTGTGACAACATGTCAGTGACAAAAGTGTACATTTCCCAAGCCTCGTTGGTGCAGTAGGCCGTTTTGTCAGTTGTTGTGTTCGAGGTCGTGAATGAACTGTCAAGTTGAATAATTGTTCTTTAGCTTTGGTGGACGTAATGCTCCTACTGCCTTGTTTGCAGAGTAGGCAGACGTATTACAAAATCGAATTGCTCCAAAGTTGCAACTGTGACAACTGGGGTTGATGTCGTCGCACTGCCTTGTTTGCAGAGTAGGCAGACGTATTACGAAATCAAATTACTTCCACAGTTGCAACTGTGACAACTGGGTTTGATGTCGTCGCACTGCCTTGTTTGCAGAGTAGGCAGACGTATCACGAAATCGAGATGCTCCACAGTTGCAACTGCGAAAACTGGGGTTGTTCTCGTCATACTGCCTTGTTTGCAGAGTAGGCAGACGTATCACGAAATCGAGATGCTCCACAGTTGCAACTGCGACAACTGGGGTTGTTGTCGTCATACTGCCTTGTTTGCAAAGTAGGCAAACGTATCACGAAATCGAGATGCTCCACAGTTGCAACTGTGACAACTTCTCTCCATCATAAAAATAATAATTTTTTGAGCTTCGTTGGCACAGTACGCCATTTTGTCAGTTGTTGTGTCCGAGGTCGCGAATGAACTGTCAAGTTGAATGATTGTTGTTCACCTATTATGGACTTAGAGCTCCTACTGCCTTGTTTGCAGAGTAGGCAGACGTATCACGAAATCATGATGCTCCACAGTTGCAACTGCGACAACTGGGGTTGTTGTCGTCATACTGCCTTGTTTGCAAAGTAGGCAAACGTATCACGAAATCGAGTGTCTCCACAGTTGCAATTGTGACAAATTCTGTAGATCATAAAAATAACAGTTTTTCGAGCCTCGTTGGCACAGTAGGCAGCGTGTCAGTCATAATCTGAGGTCGTGAGTTTGAGCCTCACACAGGGCAAGAGTTTTAAAGTCCGATGACGTAGAGCTCCTAATGCCTTGTTTGCAGAGTAGGCAGACGTATCACGGAATCGAGTCGCTCCACAGTGTGAGAAATTCTCTCGATCATAAAAATAACAGTTTTTCGAGCCTCGTTGGCGCAGTAGGCAGCGCGTCAGTCTCATAATCTGAAGGTCGTGAGTTCGAGCCTCACACGGGGCATGAGTTTTAAAGTCCGATGACCGCCTAATGCAGTAGATATGTAAAAAACAGGAAAACCATACAATTGATGTCAAAAAATCCCGTAGTCTTAAAAAACTTGTTTCACAAGCCTCGTTGGTGCTGTCGGCCGTTTTGTCAGTTGTTGTGTTCGAGGTCAGTGATGAACTTTCAAGTGGAATGATTGTTCTTCACCTTTTATGGACGTAGAGCTCCTACTGCCTTGTTTGCAGAGTAGGCAGACGTATCACGAAATCGAGATGCTCCACAGTTGCAACTGCGACAACTGGGGTTGTTGTCGTCATACTGCCTTGTTTGCAAAGTAGGCAAACGTATCACGAAATCGAGATGCTCCACAGTTGCAACTGTGACAACTTCTCTCGATCATAAAAATAACAGTTTTTTGAGTTTCGTTGGCACAGCACGCCGTTTTGTCAGTTGTTGTGTCCGAGGTCGCGAATGAACTGTCAAGTTGAATGATTGTTGTTCACCTTTTGTGGACGTAGAGCTCCTTATGCCTTGTTTGCAGAGTAGGTAGACGTTTCACGAAATCAAGTGTCTCCACAGTTGCAACTGTGACAAATTCTGTCCATCATAAAAATATTGTTTTTTCAAGCCTCGTTGGCGCAGCAGGCAGCGCGTCAGTCTCATAATCTGAAGGTCGTGAGTTCGAGCCTCACACGGGGCATGAGTTTTAAAGTCCGATGACCACAAAATGCAGTAGATATGTAAAAAAAATAAAAACCATACAATTGATGCCAAAAATCCCGTAGTCTCACAGAACTCGTTTCCCAAGCCTCGTTGGCGCAGTCAGCCCTTTTGTCAGTTGTTGTGTTCGAGGTCAGGGATGAACTTTCAAGTGGAATGATTCTTGTTCACCTTTTATGCCTTGTTTGCAGAGTAGGCAGACGTATTACGAAATCGAATTGCTCCAAAGTTTCAACTGTGACAACTGGGGTTGATGTCGTCGCACGGCCTTGTTTGCAGAGTAGGCAGACGTATCACGAAATCGAGATGCTCCACAGTTGCAACTGCGACAACTGGGGTTGTTGTCGTCATACTGCCTTGTTTGCAAAGTAGGCAAACGTATCACGAAATCGAGATGCTCCATAGTTGCAACTGTGACAACTTCTCTCAATCATAAAAATAACAGTTTTTTGAGTTTCATTGGCACAGTACGCCGTTTTGTTAGTTGTTGTGTCCGTGGTCGCGAATGAACTGTCAAGTTCAATGATTGTGGGTCACCTTTTATAGACGTAGAGCTCCTACTGCCTTGTTTGCAGAGTAGGCAGACGTATCACGAAATCGAGATGCTCCACAGTTGCAACTGTGACAACTTCTCTCGATCATAAAAATAACAGTTTTTTGAGTTTCATTGGCACAGTACGCCGTTTTGTTAGTTGTTGTGTCCGTGGTCGCGAATGAACTGTCAAGTTCAATGATTGTTGGTCACCTTTTATAGACGTAGAGCTCCTACTGCCTTGTTTGCAGAGTAGGCAGACGTATCACGAAATCGAGTGTCTCCACAGTTGCAATTGTGACAAATTCTGTAGATCATTAAAATATCAGTTTTTTCGAGCCTCGTTGGCGCAGTAGGCAGCGCGTCAGTCTCATAATCTGAAGGTCGTGAGTTCGAGCCTCACACGGGGCATGAGTTTTAAAGTCCGATGACCACACAATGCAGTAGATATGTAAAAAAAATAAAAACCATACAATTGATGCCAAAAAATCTCGTAGTCTTACAAAACCATCATACCAATACACCACCATTCAATCAGGGTTTTGTTGTTTTGCGTCTGCTATGGCCCTCTTGCTGCTGTGACAACATGTCAGTGACAAAAGTGTATATTTCCAAAGCCTCGTTGGTGCAGTAGGCCATTTTGTCAGTTGTTGTGTTCGAGGTCGGGAATGAACTGTCAAGTTGAATAATTGTTGTTCACCTTTTGTGGACGTAGAGCTCCTACTGCCTTGTTTGCAGAGTAGGCAGACGTATCACGAAATCGAGATGCTCCACAGTTGCAACTGCGACAACTTGGGTTGTTGTCGTCATACTGCCTTGTTTGCAGAGTAGGCAGACGTATCACGAAATCGAGATGCTCCACAGTTGCAACTGTGACAACTTCTCTCGATCATAAAAATAACTGTTTTTTGAGCCTTGTTGGCACAGTACGCCGTTTTGTCAGTTGTTGTGTTCGAGGTTGTGAATGAACTGTCAAGTTGAATAATTGTTGTTCACCTTTTGTGGACGTAGAGCTCCTACTGCCTTGTTTGCAGAGTAGGCAGACGTATCACGGAATCGAGTCGCTCCACAGTGTGAGAAATTCTCTCGATCATAAAAATAACAGTTTTTCGAGCCTCGTTGGCGCAGTAGGCAGCGCGTCAGTCTCATAATCTGAAGGTCGTGAGTTCGAGCCTCACACGGGGCATGAGTTTTAAAGTCCGATGACCACACAATGCAGTAGATATGTAAAAAAAATAAAAACCATACAATTGATGCCAAAAAATCTCGTAGTCTTACAAAACCATCATACCAATACACCACCATTCAATCAGGATTTTTTTGTTTTGTTGTTTTGCGTCTGCTATGGCCCTCTTGCTGCTGTGACAACATGTCAGTGACAAAAGTGTATATTTCCAAAGCCTCGTTGGTGCAGTAGGCCATTTTGTCAGTTGTTGTGTTCGAGGTCGGGAATGAACTGTCAAGTTGAATAATTGTTGTTCACCTTTTGTGGACGTAGAGCTCCTACTGCCTTGTTTGCAGAGTAGGCAGACGTATCACGAAATCTAGATGCTCCACAGTTGCAACTGCGACAACTTGGGTTGTTGTCGTCATACTGCCTTGTTTGCAGAGTAGGCAGACGTATCACGAAATCGAGATGCTCCACAGTTGCAACTGTGACAACTTCTCTCGATCATAAAAATAACTGTTTTTTGAGCCTTGTTGGCACAGTACGCCGTTTTGTCAGTTGTTGTGTTCGAGGTTGTGAATGAACTGTCAAGTTGAATAATTGTTGTTCACCTTTTGTGGACGTAGAGCTCCTACTGCCTTGTTTGCAGAGTAGGCAGACGTATCACGGAATCGAGTCGCTCCACAGTGTGAGAAATTCTCTCGATCATAAAAATAACAGTTTTTCGAGCCTCGTTGGCGCAGTAGGCAGCATGTCAGTCTCATAATCTGAAGGTCGTGAGTTCGAGCCTCACACGGGGCATGAGTTTTAAAGTCCGATGACCGCCTAATGCAGTAGATATGTAAAAAACAGGAAAACCATACAATTGATGTCAAAAAATCCCGTAGTCTTAAAAAACTTGTTTCACAAGCCTCGTTGGTGCTGTCGGCCGTTTTGTCAGTTGTTGTGTTCGAGGTCAGTGATGAACTTTCAAGTGGAATGATTGTTCTTCACCTTTTATGGACGTAGAGCTCCTACTGCCTTGTTTGCAGAGTAGGCAGACGTATCACGAAATCGAGATGCTCCACAGTTGCAACTGCGACAACTGGGGTTGTTGTCGTCATACTGCCTTGTTTGCAAAGTAGGCAAACGTATCACGAAATCGAGATGCTCCACAGTTGCAACTGTGACAACTTCTCTCGATCATAAAAATAACAGTTTTTTGAGTTTCGTTGGCACAGCACGCCGTTTTGTCAGTTGTTGTGTCCGAGGTCGCGAATGAACTGTCAAGTTGAATGATTGTTGTTCACCTTTTGTGGACGTAGAGCTCCTTATGCCTTGTTTGCAGAGTAGGTAGACGTTTCACGAAATCAAGTGTCTTCACAGTTGCAACTGTGACAAATTCTGTCCATCATAAAAATTTTGTTTTTTCAAGCCTCGTTGGCGCAGCAGGCAGCGCGTCAGTCTCATAATCTGAAGGTCGTGAGTTCGAGCCTCACACGGGGCATGAGTTTTAAAGTCCGATGACCACAAAATGCAGTAGATATGTAAAAAAAATAAAAACCATACAATTGATGCCAAAAATCCCGTAGTCTCACAGAACTCGTTTCCCAAGCCTCGTTGGCGCAGTCAGCCCTTTTGTCAGTTGTTGTGTTCGAGGTCAGGGATGAACTTTCAAGTGGAATGATTCTTGTTCACCTTTTATGCCTTGTTTGCAGAGTAGGCAGACGTATTACGAAATCGAATTGCTCCAAAGTTTCAACTGTGACAACTGGGGTTGATGTCGTCGCACGGCCTTGTTTGCAGAGTAGGCAGACGTATCACGAAATCGAGATGCTCCACAGTTGCAACTGCGACAACTGGGGTTGTTGTCGTCATACTGCCTTGTTTGCAAAGTAGGCAAACGTATCACGAAATCGAGATGCTCCATAGTTGCAACTGTGACAACTTCTCTCAATCATAAAAATAACAGTTTTTTGAGTTTCATTGGCACAGTACGCCGTTTTGTTAGTTGTTGTGTCCGTGGTCGCGAATGAACTGTCAAGTTCAATGATTGTTGGTCACCTTTTATAGACGTAGAGCTCCTACTGCCTTGTTTGCAGAGTAGGCAGACGTATCACGAAATCGAGTGTCTCCACAGTTGCAATTGTGACAAATTCTGTAGATCATTAAAATGGCGTTTTTCGAGCCTCGTTGGCGCAGTAGGCAGCGCGTCAGTCTCATAATCTGAAGGTCGTGAGTTCGAGCCTCACACGGGGCATGAGTTTTAAAGTCCGATGACCACACAATGCAGTAGATATGTAAAAAAAATAAAAACCATACAATTGATGCCAAAAAATCTCGTAGTCTTACAAAACCATCATACCAATACACCACCATTCAATCAGGATTGTTTTGTTTTGTTGTTTTGCGTCTGCTATGGCCCTCTTGCTGCTGTGACAACATGTCAGTGACAAAAGTGTATATTTCCAAAGCCTCGTTGGTGCAGTAGGCCATTTTGTCAGTTGTTGTGTTCGAGGTCGGGAATGAACTGTCAAGTTGAATAATTGTTGTTCACCTTTTGTGGACGTAGAGCTCCTACTGCCTTGTTTGCAGAGTAGGCAGACGTATCACGAAATCGAGATGCTCCACAGTTGCAACTGCGACAACTTGGGTTGTTGTCGTCATACTGCCTTGTTTGCAGAGTAGGCAGACGTATCACGAAATCGAGATGCTCCACAGTTGCAACTGTGACAACTTCTCTCGATCATAAAAATAACTGTTTTTTGAGCCTTGTTGGCACAGTACGCCGTTTTGTCAGTTGTTGTGTTCGAGGTTGTGAATGAACTGTCAAGTTGAATAATTGTTGTTCACCTTTTGTGGACGTAGAGCTCCTACTGCCTTGTTTGCAGAGTAGGCAGATGTATCACGGAATCGAGTCGCTCCACAGTGTGACAAATTCTCTCGATCATAAAAATAACAGTTTTTCGAGCCTCGTTGGCGCAGTAGGCAGCGCGTCAGTCTCATAATCTGAAGGTCGTGAGTTCGAGCCTCACACGGGGCATGAGTTTTAAAGTCCGATGACCGCCTAATGCAGTAGATATGTAAAAAACAGGAAAACCATACACTTGATGTCAAAAAATCCCGTAGTCTTAAAAAAACTTGTTTCACAAGCCTCGTTGGTGCTGTCGGCCGTTTTGTCAGTTGTTGTGTTCGAGGTCAGTGATGAACTTTCAAGTGGAATGATTGTTCTTCACCTTTTATGGACGTAGAGCTCCTACTGCCTTGTTTGCAGAGTAGGCAGACGTATTACGAAATCAAATTGCTCCACAGTTGCAACTGTGACAACTGGGTTTGATGTCGTCGCACTGCCTTGTTTGCAGGGTAGGCAGACGTATCACGAAATCGAGATGCTCCACAGTTGCAACTGTGACAACTTCTCTCGATCATAAAAATAACAGTTTTTTGAGTTTCGTTGGCACAGCACGCCGTTTTGTCAGTTGTTGTGTCCGAGGTCGCGAATGAACTGTCAAGTTGAATGATTGTTGTTCACCTTTTGTGGACGTAGAGCTCCTTATGCCTTGTTTGCAGAGTAGGTAGACGTTTCACGAAATCAAGTGTCTTCACAGTTGCAACTGTGACAAATTCTGTCCATCATAAAAATATTGTTTTTTCAAGCCTCGTTGGCGCAGCAGGCAGCGCGTCAGTCTCATAATCTGAAGTTCGTGAGTTCGAGCCTCACACGGGGCATGAGTTTTAAAGTCCGATGACCACAAAATGCAGTAGATATGTAAAAAAAATAAAAACCATACAATTGATGCCAAAAATCCCGTAGTCTCACAGAACTCGTTTCCCAAGCCTCGTTGGCGCAGTCAGCCCCTTTTGTCAGTTGTTGTGTTCGAGGTCAGGGATGAACTTTCAAGTGGAATGATTCTTGTTCACCTTTTATGCCTTGTTTGCAGAGTAGGCAGACGTATTACGAAATCGAATTGCTCCAAAGTTTCAACTGTGACAACTGGGGTTGATGTCGTCGCACGGCCTTGTTTGCAGAGTAGGCAGACGTATCACGAAATCGAGATGCTCCACAGTTGCAACTGCGACAACTGGGGTTGTTGTCGTCATACTGCCTTGTTTGCAAAGTAGGCAAACGTATCACGAAATCGAGATGCTCCATAGTTGCAACTGTGACAACTTCTCTCAATCATAAAAATAACAGTTTTTTGAGTTTCATTGGCACAGTACGCCGTTTTGTTAGTTGTTGTGTCCGTGGTCGCGAATGAACTGTCAAGTTCAATGATTGTTGGTCACCTTTTATAGACGTAGAGCTCCTACTGCCTTGTTTGCAGAGTAGGCAGACGTATCACGAAATCGAGTGTCTCCACAGTTGCAATTGTGACAAATTCTGTAGATCATTAAAATGTCGTTTTTTCGAGCCTCGTTGGCGCAGTAGGCAGCGCGTCAGTCTCATAATCTGAAGGTCGTGAGTTCGAGCCTCACACGGGGCATGAGTTTTAAAGTCCGATGACCACACAATGCAGTAGATATGTAAAAAAAAATAAAAACCATACAATTGATGCCAAAAAATCTCGTAGTCTTACAAAACCATCATACGAATACACCACCATTCAATCAGGATTGTTTTGTTTTGTTGTTTTGCGTCTGCTATGGCCCTCTTGCTGCTGTGACAACATGTCAGTGACAAAAGTGTATATTTCCAAAGCCTCGTTGGTGCAGTAGGCCATTTTGTCAGTTGTTGTGTTCGAGGTCGGGAATGAACTGTCAAGTTGAATAATTGTTGTTCACCTTTTGTGGACGTAGAGCTCCTACTGCCTTGTTTGCAGAGTAGGCAGACGTATCACGAAATCGAGATGCTCCACAGTTGCAACTGCGACAACTTGGGTTGTTGTCGTCATACTGCCTTGTTTGCAGAGTAGGCAGACGTATCACGAAATCGAGATGCTCCACAGTTGCAACTGTGACAACTTCTCTCGATCATAAAAATAACTGTTTTTTGAGCCTTGTTGGCACAGTACGCCGTTTTGTCAGTTGTTGTGTTCGAGGTTGTGAATGAACTGTCAAGTTGAATAATTGTTGTTCACCTTTTGTGGACGTAGAGCTCCTACTGCCTTGTTTGCAGAGTAGGCAGATGTATCACGGAATCGAGTCGCTCCACAGTGTGACAAATTCTCTCGATCATAAAAATAACAGTTTTTCGAGCCTCGTTGGCGCAGTAGGCAGCGCGTCAGTCTCATAATCTGAAGGTCGTGAGTTCGAGCCTCACACGGGGCATGAGTTTTAAAGTCCGATGACCGCCTAATGCAGTAGATATGAAAAAAACAGGAAAACCATACACTTGATGTCAAAAAATCCCGTAGTCTTAAAAAACTTGTTTCACAAGCCTCGTTGGTGCTGTCGGCCGTTTTGTCAGTTGTTGTGTTCGAGGTCAGTGATGAACTTTCAAGTGGAATGATTGTTCTTCACCTTTTATGGACGTAGAGCTCCTACTGCCTTGTTTGCAGAGTAGGCAGACGTATTACGAAATCAAATTGCTCCACAGTTGCAACTGTGACAACTGGGTTTGATGTCGTCGCACTGCCTTGTTTGCAGGGTAGGCAGACGTATCACGAAATCGAGATGCTCCACAGTTGCAACTGTGACAACTTCTCTCGATCATAAAAATAATAATTTTTTGAGCTTCGTTGGCACAGTACGCCATTTTGTCAGTTGTTGTGTCCGAGGTCGCGAATGAACTGTCAAGTTGAATGATTGTTGTTCACCTATTATGGACTTAGAGCTCCTACTGCCTTGTTTGCAGAGTAGGCAGACGTATCACGAAATCATGATGCTCCACAGTTGCAACTGCGACAACTGGGGTTGTTGTCGTCATACTGCCTTGTTTGCAAAGTAGGCAAACGTATCACGAAATCGAGTGTCTCCACAGTTGCAATTGTGACAAATTCTGTAGATCATAAAAATAACAGTTTTTCGAGCCTCGTTGGCACAGTAGGCAGCGTGTCAGTCATAATCTGGAGGTCGTGAGTTTGAGCCTCACACAGGGCAAGAGTTTTAAAGTCCGATGACCACACAATGCAGTAGATATGTAAAAAAATAAAAACCATACAATTGATGCCAAAAAATCTCGTAGTCTTACAAAACCATCATACCAATACACCACCATTCAATCAGGATTGTTTTGTTTTGTTGTTTTGCGTCTGCTATGGCCCTCTTGCTGCTGTGACAACATGTCAGTGACAAAAGTGTACATTTCCCAAGCCTCGTTGGTGCAGTAGGCCGTTTTGTCAGTTGTTGTGTTCGAGGTCGTGAATGAACTGTCAAGTTGAATAATTGTTCTTTAGCTTTGGTGGACGTAATGCTCCTACTGCCTTGTTTGCAGAGTAGGCAGACGTATTACAAAATCGAATTGCTCCAAAGTTGCAACTGTGACAACTGGGGTTGATGTCGTCGCACTGCCTTGTTTGCAGAGTAGGCAGACGTATTACGAAATCAAATTACTTCCACAGTTGCAACTGTGACAACTGGGTTTGATGTCGTCGCACTGCCTTGTTTGCAGAGTAGGCAGACGTATCACGAAATCGAGATGCTCCACAGTTGCAACTGCGAAAACTGGGGTTGTTCTCGTCATACTGCCTTGTTTGCAGAGTAGGCAGACGTATCACGAAATCGAGATGCTCCACAGTTGCAACTGCGACAACTGGGGTTGTTGTCGTCATACTGCCTTGTTTGCAAAGTAGGCAAACGTATCACGAAATCGAGATGCTCCACAGTTGCAACTGTGACAACTTCTCTCCATCATAAAAATAATAATTTTTTGAGCTTCGTTGGCACAGTACGCCATTTTGTCAGTTGTTGTGTCCGAGGTCGCGAATGAACTGTCAAGTTGAATGATTGTTGTTCACCTATTATGGACTTAGAGCTCCTACTGCCTTGTTTGCAGAGTAGGCAGACGTATCACGAAATCATGATGCTCCACAGTTGCAACTGCGACAACTGGGGTTGTTGTCGTCATACTGCCTTGTTTGCAAAGTAGGCAAACGTATCACGAAATCGAGTGTCTCCACAGTTGCAATTGTGACAAATTCTGTAGATCATAAAAATAACAGTTTTTCGAGCCTCGTTGGCACAGTAGGCAGCGTGTCAGTCATAATCTGGAGGTCGTGAGTTTGAGCCTCACACAGGGCAAGAGTTTTAAAGTCCGATGACGTAGAGCTCCTAATGCCTTGTTTGCAGAGTAGGCAGACGTATCACGGAATCGAGTCGCTCCACAGTGTGAGAAATTCTCTCGATCATAAAAATAACAGTTTTTCGAGCCTCGTTGGCGCAGTAGGCAGCGCGTCAGTCTCATAATCTGAAGGTCGTGAGTTCGAGCCTCACACGGGGCGTGAGTTTTAAAGTCCGATGACCGCCTAATGCAGTAGATATGTAAAAAACAGGAAAACCATACAATTGATGTCAAAAAATCCCGTAGTCTTAAAAAACTTGTTTCACAAGCCTCGTTGGTGCTGTCGGCCGTTTTGTCAGTTGTTGTGTTCGAGGTCAGTGATGAACTTTCAAGTGGAATGATTGTTCTTCACCTTTTATGGACGTAGAGCTCCTACTGCCTTGTTTGCAGAGTAGGCAGACGTATCACGAAATCGAGATGCTCCACAGTTGCAACTGCGACAACTGGGGTTGTTGTCGTCATACTGCCTTGTTTGCAAAGTAGGCAAACGTATCACGAAATCGAGATGCTCCACAGTTGCAACTGTGACAACTTCTCTCGATCATAAAAATAACAGTTTTTTGAGTTTCGTTGGCACAGCACGCCGTTTTGTCAGTTGTTGTGTCCGAGGTCGCGAATGAACTGTCAAGTTGAATGATTGTTGTTCACCTTTTGTGGACGTAGAGCTCCTTATGCCTTGTTTGCAGAGTAGGTAGACGTTTCACGAAATCAAGTGTCTTCACAGTTGCAACTGTGACAAATTCTGTCCATCATAAAAATATTGTTTTTTCAAGCCTCGTTGGCGCAGCAGGCAGCGCGTCAGTCTCATAATCTGAAGGTCGTGAGTTCGAGCCTCACACGGGGCATGAGTTTTAAAGTCCGATGACCACAAAATGCAGTAGATATGTAAAAAAAATAAAAACCATACAATTGATGCCAAAAATCCCGTAGTCTCACAGAACTCGTTTCCCAAGCCTCGTTGGCGCAGTCAGCCCTTTTGTCAGTTGTTGTGTTCGAGGTCAGGGATGAACTTTCAAGTGGAATGATTCTTGTTCACCTTTTATGCCTTGTTTGCAGAGTAGGCAGACGTATTACGAAATCGAATTGCTCCAAAGTTTCAACTGTGACAACTGGGGTTGATGTCGTCGCACGGCCTTGTTTGCAGAGTAGGCAGACGTATCACGAAATCGAGATGCTCCACAGTTGCAACTGCGACAACTGGGGTTGTTGTCGTCATACTGCCTTGTTTGCAAAGTAGGCAAACGTATCACGAAATCGAGATGCTCCATAGTTGCAACTGTGACAACTTCTCTCAATCATAAAAATAACAGTTTTTTGAGTTTCATTGGCACAGTACGCCGTTTTGTTAGTTGTTGTGTCCGTGGTCGCGAATGAACTGTCAAGTTCAATGATTGTTGGTCACCTTTTATAGACGTAGAGCTCCTACTGCCTTGTTTGCAGAGTAGGCAGACGTATCACGAAATCGAGTGTCTCCACAGTTGCAATTGTGACAAATTCTGTAGATCATTAAAATGTCGTTTTTTCGAGCCTCGTTGGCGCAGTAGGCAGCGCGTCAGTCTCATAATCTGAAGGTCGTGAGTTCGAGCCTCACACGGGGCATGAGTTTTAAAGTCCGATGACCACACAATGCAGTAGATATGTAAAAAAAATAAAAACCATACAATTGATGCCAAAAATCTCGTAGTCTTACAAAACCATCATACGAATACACCACCATTCAATCAGGATTGTTTTGTTTTGTTGTTTTGCGTCTGCTATGGCCCTCTTGCTGCTGTGACAACATGTCAGTGACAAAAGTGTATATTTCCAAAGCCTCGTTGGTGCAGTAGGCCATTTTGTCAGTTGTTGTGTTCGAGGTCGGGAATGAACTGTCAAGTTGAATAATTGTTGTTCACCTTTTGTGGACGTAGAGCTCCTACTGCCTTGTTTGCAGAGTAGGCAGACGTATCACGAAATCGAGATGCTCCACAGTTGCAACTGCGACAACTTGGGTTGTTGTCGTCATACTGCCTTGTTTGCAGAGTAGGCAGACGTATCACGAAATCGAGATGCTCCACAGTTGCAACTGTGACAACTTCTCTCGATCATAAAAATAACTGTTTTTTGAGCCTTGTTGGCACAGTACGCCGTTTTGTCAGTTGTTGTGTTCGAGGTTGTGAATGAACTGTCAAGTTGAATAATTGTTGTTCACCTTTTGTGGACGTAGAGCTCCTACTGCCTTGTTTGCAGAGTAGGCAGATGTATCACGGAATCGAGTCGCTCCACAGTGTGACAAATTCTCTCGATCATAAAAATAACAGTTTTTCGAGCCTCGTTGGCGCAGTAGGCAGTGCGTCAGTCTCATAATCTGAAGGTCGTGAGTTCGAGCCTCACACGGGGCATGAGTTTTAAAGTCCGATGACCGCCTTATGCAGTAGATATGTAAAAAACAGGAAAACCATACACTTGATGTCAAAAAATCCCGTAGTCTTAAAAAACTTGTTTCACAAGCCTCGTTGGTGCTGTCGGCCGTTTTGTCAGTTGTTGTGTTCGAGGTCAGTGATGAACTTTCAAGTGGAATGATTGTTCTTCACCTTTTATGGACGTAGAGCTCCTACTGCCTTGTTTGCAGAGTAGGCAGACGTATTACGAAATCAAATTGCTCCACAGTTGCAACTGTGACAACTGGGTTTGATGTCGTCGCACTGCCTTGTTTGCAGGGTAGGCAGACGTATCACGAAATCGAGATGCTCCACAGTTGCAACTGTGACAACTTCTCTCGATCATAAAGATAATAATTTTTTGAGCTTCGTTGGCACAGTACGCCATTTTGTCAGTTGTTGTGTCCGAGGTCGCGAATGAACTGTCAAGTTGAATGATTGTTGTTCACCTATTATGGACTTAGAGCTCCTACTGCCTTGTTTGCAGAGTAGGCAGACGTATCACGAAATCGAGATGCTCCACAGTTGCAACTGCGACAACTGGGGTTGTTGTCGTCATACTGCCTTGTTTGCAAAGTAGGCAAACGTATCACGAAATCGAGTGTCTCCACAGTTGCAATTGTGACAAATTCTGTAGATCATAAAAATAACAGTTTTTCGAGCCTCGTTGGCACAGTAGGCAGCGTGTCAGTCATAATCTGGAGGTCGTGAGTTTGAGCCTCACACAGGGCAAGAGTTTTAAAGTCCGATGACCACACAATGCAGTAGATATGTAAAAAAAATAAAAACCATACAATTGATGCCAAAAAATTGTAGTCTTACAAAACCATCATACCAATACACCACCATTCAATCAGGATTGTTTTGTTTTGTTGTTTTGCGTCTGCTATGGCCCTCTTGCTGCTGTGACAACATGTCAGTGACAAAAGTGTACATTTCCCAAGCCTCGTTGGTGCAGTAGGCCGTTTTGTCAGTTGTTGTGTTCGAGGTCGTGAATGAACTGTCAAGTTGAATAATTGTTCTTTAGCTTTGGTGGACGTAATGCTCCTACTGCCTTGTTTGCAGAGTAGGCAGACGTATTACAAAATCGAATTGCTCCAAAGTTGCAACTGTGACAACTGGGGTTGATGTCGTCGCACTGCCTTGTTTGCAGAGTAGGCAGACGTATTACGAAATCAAATTACTTCCACAGTTGCAACTGTGACAACTGGGTTTGATGTCGTCGCACTGCCTTGTTTGCAGAGTAGGCAGACGTATCACGAAATCGAGATGCTCCACAGTTGCAACTGCGACAACTGGGGTTGTTCTCGTCATACTGCCTTGTTTGCAGAGTAGGCAGACGTATCACGAAATCGAGATGCTCCACAGTTGCAACTGCGACAACTGGGGTTGTTGTCGTCATACTGCCTTGTTTGCAAAGTAGGCAAACGTATCACGAAATCGAGATGCTCCACAGTTGCAACTGTGACAACTTCTCTCCATCATAAAAATAACAGTTTTTTGAATTTCGTTGGCACAGTACGCCGTTTTGTTAGTTGTTGTGTCCGAGGTCGCAAATGAACTGTCAAGTTCAATGATTGTTGGTCACCTTTTATGGACGTAGAGCTCCTAATGCCTTGTTTGCAGAGTAGGCAGACGTATCACGAAATCGAGTGTCTCCACAGTTGCAACTGTTACAAATTGTATCGATCATAAAAATGTCGTTTTTTCGAGCCTCGTTGGCGCAGTAGGCAGCGCGTCAGTCTCATAATCTGAAGGTCGTGAGTTCGAGCCATACACGGGGCAAGAGTTTTAAAGTCCGATGACCACACAATGCAGTAGATATGTAAAAACCATACAATTGATGCCAAAAAATCTCGTAGTCTTACAAAACCATCATACCAATACACCACCATTCAGTCAGTAGTGCGTTGTTTTGCGTCTGCTATGGCCCTCTTGCTGGTGTGACAACATGTCAGTGACAAAAGTGTACATTTCCCCAGCCTCGTTGGTGCAGTAGGCCGTTTTGTCAGTTGTTGTGTTCGAGGTCGTGAATGAACTGTCAAGTTGAATAATTGTTGTTCAGCTTTGGTGGACGTAGAGCTCCTACTGCCTTGTTTGCAGAGTAGGCAGACGTATCACGGAATCGAGTCGCTCCACAGTTGCAACTGTGACAACTGGGTTTGATGTCATCGCACAGCCTTGTTTGCAGAGTAGGTAGACGTTTCACAAAATCGAGTCGCTCCACAGTTGCAACTGTGACAAATTCTCTCGATCATAAAAATAACAGTTTTTCGAGCCTCGTTGGCACAGTCGGCCGTTTTGTCAGTTGTTGTGTTCGAGGTCAGGGATGAACTTTCAAGTGGAATGATTGTTGTTCACCTTTTATGGACGTAGAGCTCCTACGGCCTTGTTTGCAGAGTAGGCAGACGTATTACGAAATCGAATTGCTCCACAGTTGCAACTGTGACAACTGGGATTGATGTCGTCGCACTGCCTTGTGTGGAGAGTAGGCAGACGTATCACGAAATCGAGTTGCTCAACAGTTGCAACTTTGACAACTGGGGTTGTTGTCGTCGTACTGCCTTGTTTGCAGAGTAGGCAGACGTATCACAAAATCGAGTGTCTCCACAGTTGCAACTGTGACAAATTCTCTCGATCATAAAAATTATACATTTTTGAGCCTCATTGGCGCAGTAGGCAGCGCGTCAGTCTCATAATCTGAGTCAGATGACTGCACAATGCAGTAGATATGTAAAAAACATGAAAACCATACAATTGAAATCTGTGTATCATTCGTTCTTTTCATATTGAATTTAGATTCTAAAATCGAAAAATGAATAAACGGTTTGTTATTTCTGTATTCGTTTATGAATCTGATATCAAAAAACAAATAACGGTTCATTTTTTGTACTTTCGATTTATTGCTCAGATCAAACATAAGAAATGAAATAACGGGCCACGGATCAATTTTGATTTTGATATTCAAATTTTTCGCTTTGTGTGAGCCGGAAGTTATTGTCTTCTTCGTGTGTTGCGCTTGGAAGTTTGCCACAGTTTCGCAAAGCCTGAAAAAACTCAATCATGCAGTGATTGTACTCTGTATGTAAGGACTTATTTGAAACTATAAGGACTTATTTGAAACTGTTACATGTAGAGATTTCTACTACGCTGCAGCAGATGGGTATCCAGCGATGTCTTGACAGTCACCCGTTTAGTTCCTCTGAACAATCAGAATCAGATATACTTTAATAATCCCAGGGGGAAATTACTTTCGTTACATGCTCCATATGAAATAGACATACATATATTAAGAATATATATAGTATAATTTAAAGTGGTCGCAGGCTTCCTCTTCACCAGAGGCACATAGAAGGATGTCGGGTTTGCAGAGTGAGGGATGTACGACAACGATGATGACGTGCAGGATCTCTCTTAGTAGATGATATTGACGGAGTCCAACGGCCACCAGTTCAGCACCCGGGCCAGAGAGCTGTTCGCTCCTGGTACAACCCCGGTCCGCCCGGACGATGTGAAAGCAACAGATACGCTCCGGTCCGTAATGTCCCTGTGCAGCAAAACACACCAGACTCCCGGTTCTCTGCGTGGCTGCGCGTCATTGCCATCAGTTCATACATTCCGTTGCTAGGAGACCGCACATCCACCATAACAAGAGAGGGGAGACTCGGCTTAAATCTTCTCTTTCTCCATAAACCTGTCCTGTCTCGACCCTCCTCTCTTCCCCCGACGTTGCTTCCCTCCTCTGCACCCCCAGTGTGTTTTCTCCAGAGTTCAGCTGGTAAATCAGCTGCTCTGTCCACTGTACCGACCGGCATTAGTGCGATCAGCTGTTCTCCAGAGTAAACAACGGCAGCGTGTATGGTGGAAGCGGCATTAAAACATGAAAATTAACACAAAAACTCTCTCAAACAACATCGTTGGAGAGGAGGGCAGGACTTCATAGAGTTACAGTGAAAATAAGAACAAACAAAAATAGAATAAAAGTTAAGAAGTTAAAGAAAGCAGACTGGAGTAACAGGCAGCTTGCAGCTTTTCGCACACTCGCCAGGAAAATGAAGATGAAAGATGAATGAAAAGATGAAACTCTCCATGATTGATCCTCAGTTTTGAAGGCTAACGTTAGTTAAACTGAAGAAGTGAATCAAGCTAACGAGACAATAACTTCCGGTGCATACAAAGCGAAAATTTTTTATATCAAAATCAAAATCAATCCATGGCCCGTTATTTCATTTCCTATTTTTGATCTGAGCAATGAATCGAAAGTACAAAAAATTAACCGTTATTTGTTTTTTGGTATCAGATTCATAAACGAATAAGGAAATAACAAACTGTTTTTTCATTTTTCGATTTTGGAATCTCAATTGAATATTAAAAGAACGAATGACACATGGATTAATTGATGCCAAAAATCTCTTAAAGCCACATGACAGTACAGTTGATATGTAAAAGATATGAAAACCATATAACTGATGCCAATCTGGGAATCACAAAGAAGCCTCTCTTGGGGCAATTTTTCACGACAATGTAGATCATCTGTGATGGCCCTGTTGCTGCTCTCAGTCCAGCATTTCCTACTTATCTTTGTTTGTTTTACACCCTCCAGCATAAATCTCCATAAACACCATACCTCACACTCACTTCAAAATTTTGCATTGTTTTTGAGAATAGTTGTCACAGTTTGTTTTTTTACCTCCACCAAGAAGGTTATGTTTTTGGTCCCATTTGTGGGGTTGTTTGTTTGTGGGTTTGTCTGTTAGCAAGATTACAGACAACACCACTGGCCTTATTTTCATGAATCTTGGTGGCAGAGTGTAGTATGAGCCATGGAAGAGCCCATTAAAATTTGAATCCTAATGACTTTCCTATGGCAAAATTAACTGAATCCATGGCGTATGCCTGTTATATTGAAGTGAATAGTGTAACTGTAACTAAACTAACAACAAAGTGTAACAGTTACCTCAAACATCACTGTAGATATGAATACAGCTGAATCCTTCAGAACCTTAAAAAATGTTTTATGGTTGTGCCTTTCGTGCAGTTCTTTGCTCTTGTTTCATTCAAGAAATTCTCTATATAATTTAGGCTAGCAGCTTCTATGCTAACCTCTTTAGCAGCTGCCATTGTTATTTTTGAGTGGAGACACGTCAAACCACGCCAGTAATTTCTTATCAGGATGCTGGTCAAATGCATAGCATGTGTGTGATCTTGTGAGTACAGCTGCCTCACAAGGTTAGCCTACTGTGCCAATTAGGTAGTTAGTGCCCTTGTCACATATTAAAAGGTGAGCAATAACCATTCAGCAATTGACAAAAGGATCTTAACACATCCATCCAACCATTAACACAACATCGATTTATCTGCTTGTTCCGCTGCTTTCAACCGAATCCCACAGTCTACATCATTAGATGAAATTGCTCAACTGACATTGAACTTTCTTTTTATTGTTTAATTATTCCAAACATTTTAAGAACTTCATGGTCATGCTCAGAGTTACTGAGGTAGAAGTAAACAAAAGACTAGTCAGTTTGTCAGTGGTGAATGTGAATAAAAATTGCCCATGTTATTTAAAAATGATTGACTAATTTTAGGGTAGTATTTTTCTCAACTCTCAAACAGTTTCATCAGTGTGTATAAATAGTACATTCAAAAGAGCCCCAGCAGAAAAGAAGTGGTTGAAAAAAGGATGGAAGGCAGAAAATATAGACAGAGGGGGAGAGAGCACTTTGGTGAGCCAGAGTACCATGACTGCCTTGGTTCCTACTGATAGCAAAAGCTCTATTGACTGAAACTCAGTTTCAGCTGTTGTGCAGCTGCTCCAGAGTGCTAATAATAATACTGGCTCATTGAGGGTGACACTCGAGCCTTTGTGTGTGTGTGTGTGTGTGTGTGTGTGTGTGTGTGTGTGTGTGTGTGTGTGCGCGTGTGTGTGCGCCATGTCTTTGTGTTTAATGGTGTCAATCAGCCAATTTGACTGTCTTTTATGGCGAGCATTATTACGGTATTTGCATATTTGACTGTTTTCTAACACTGTCCTTTCATCTTTTTTCAACTTTACTTTCAAAATAAACACGACCAACCCTCAAATTATGAGACTGACATGCTACTTACCATGCCAGAAAGTCTGTGACAGACTCTGTCATATATGTGAAATGTTAAACAACAACTGTCAATTTCCATTCCATTCTCATTCCCCGAAAAGCACAACTGCCACTTCTTTGTCTCTCTTCTTGTTTGTCTGTGGCCAACTCTTGTAAAACACACACTTTCTCTATCTGGGTGACCACACACTCTTTGAAAACCAAGTGAACCCATTGATGACGGTGTAGTGTGTGTACAAGTGCATGATATGGATGAGAGTGTGTATCTGAATGAGAGAGCAATAGAGAGACAGACAGATAAAAAAAAAAGAACAAGGGAGAAGAAGATTTTGTGTGTATGTGTTTTTGGCTGTAAATCAGTATGCTAATGAGGCATGGTCTGTAATCCTCTTACAGCTAATCTCACTCAATCCCCCCAGTCCAGGCCTGGGCCCTGCTCACGCACACAGGCATGCCTGGGTGAACACAACCACACACACACACACACACACACACACACACACACACACACACATACACTTGTGCTCGCTCAATGGCTTACTCACTCTATTTCTCAAAAATACAAATACTTTCACCAATGTATAAAAAAACATCTCTCTGTCTTTCTCATCATCAATTAAATTAATCATTCAGCCAAGAAGACACCCTTTTTTGTTTAAACGATCATTCAGCATTTAGATGCAAATATATCCTGCCAATTATAGTGATTTAAATACAAAAATGTAAAGATATTAAAAGAAAACCTCAATGCCTATGTCCTGGCCTAAGTGTTGTGTGTGACCAAGTGTCTGCTTATTAATTCTTCACCATTCAGTGTGTCCTCCACTTAGCAGCGTTTAAACCATAGGGAAACTGTGGTACTGTCTTTTTCTAGGCTCCTCTTTGCCCTGATTGTGTGTCATAAAGCCAAGGTGAGCTTTGCTATTCACAGACAGAGGATGCTGGTCTGCAGCACGAATACTGATTACCTGCCCATGTCAAAAGTAGTTGTGTATGTATTTGTGCACGCGCATGTTCTGTTAATGCCGCCTTTTCTCTTTTTTTTGCAGTTAGACATCACAAGCCATGTGGTCAGATGACTGTTTTTCTTAGTGTTGCCATGGTGATGCAGCAAAAGGTCGCACTGCGATGTTCTCTACCAAGACCTTGTGCGCGTGCATGTTTTTGTACTTGAGTGCAGGAGATTGCATGTGGCAGCAGACACCAAAAGAATGTTCCAGCCCAGGCAGTCTTCGCAACCAGAAAAGACAGCACTGTGTGTGTGTGGTTGTGCGTGTGCGTGCGTACGTATGCCCTATGTGTATCTGAAAGAGATATCTGCTGATACACGCGCGAGTAACGTCACAGTGGAATTTCTAACACAGCCACTCACACTGTGTATGCCCTGTGTATCACTGCTTGTGTGTCACTATTAACTCATATCTGATAGGCGATTCAATATATTACAGCAGGATTAGAGCCTAATGCTCAGTGAGGAAACACACGCATGCAGACACACACTTAGACACATACACAAAGAGCCTGGCTTCTCAACACCAGGGGGCTGACAAGGTATTCTTCTGCGATGTGTGATGAATACTGCTGCATACCTAGCACTCAGTATGCACAGCACATCACCCTCCTAATCTCTCTCACTCTGTCTCTCTCAGTGTCTTCTTCTTCTGCCCTCTCTCCCTTTCACCATCATCAGCTCCCTTCTGCTCTCCCACTTCTTCTCCTTTTTTTCCCCCCAAACCTCCCTTCTGTGGACCCCCCCAAGGCCCTTTCTACCCCTCCCTGTCCATGCCCTCCCTCTGTCTCCCTGTCATCATTGATACCCTAAAGACTATTTGTAAGATTTCAACAGTTTATAAATTGAGATTCAACAACCATTTTATGATATAACTCCACTGTCATTAAGGTTTGGTTAGGTTTAGGCACAAAGAACATCTTTGTTAAGATATGTTCATTAATTGTCATATATACTTTATAGATAATCATTTAAACATCTATAGACAAAACTTAACAGTTGAATTGTTACAAATATTCTATAAACTATATGTGAGCAGACTATGAGCCAGCAATAAAGTGTTACCTCATCTTTTTCCGTTTTATTTGTCTACCCCACCTGTTTATCCTTTCCAATATACCCTTACCAAATGCCCCTTTGATGGTACTTAATAGCTTGCATTTCTCTCTCTCTCTTCCCGGTGTAACCTGTCTGTGCAGTATATCCAGTCACTTTGACTTTCAGTAGCATATCAACTTTAAATAAAATGTTGCAACACACTTTACAGATCTGTCTTTCACACCCATCATTATCTTCCTATCTCCTTCTCCTCTTCTCTGCAGGTATGAGAGAACTCTCCCCTCCTCCTCTGAACCTGCGTCGTCTGTACACTGAGACATTGGAATGGGAGCCGGTGTTGATCATCATCTCTCCAGGGGCAGACCCATCCCAGGAGCTGGCAGAACTAGCAGCTGAAACCGTGGGCAGGGACAACTATCATGAGGTAGAGAATAACAGGATTAAATGGGAGAAGTCGTAGCAGATTAGCAAGTGCAAGGGGATTTATTTTCCAACAGAATACCAAGATTAGATTGACAGAATACTCTATTGTGCCCTTAAATGGGGAAAATAAGAGTGCTACAGCTTGTTGAAAGTTGTATTGAAACATGGTTTTGAGGCATAGTGTTGTGGAAATTTCTCTGCTGCTGGTGAAGAATGAAATAGAGAACTTCTGCCGGCCGACAAGTTTATTTTCTTGCAAAGAAAAGGTCAATCAACACACGAGCGGTCAAAGATGAAGAAGGACCCCGAACATGGGGATAGCTAAACATTTATACCTGAGGACCACCTCTTTCACACCCCTTTGTCTGCTGTAGGGGTCTGGCCTTCCAGGAAGTGCTTTCCCACCCCTCTGCCCACTGCAGACATCAGGGCCGACCCCCTGCTGGTGTGTTTTACATATGAGGTGTCCTACAGGATCTTGCATTCAGGTGCAAAGCCAAGTCCAGACATCACAATCTACAAAACACAAAAGGACCTGGCATCTTGTGTTAGGAAGGGGGAGGTTGGGCATCTGCAGTGGCTGAAACAAAGAAACTGAATCTACCATTACAATTCCCCCTTTTGATTATTCATTAATCACTAACAGTAAAAAAAACAAAAACAAAACAAAACAAAAGAATAAGAATAAAATAAAAATAAAGTATATAGTCCCAACTTAATTATCCGACACATCAATTCACATGGATTTTAAAATGTATCATCATGGCAGTTGTTTAGAAGAGGAAGGAACAAAAGAAAGGAAAGAACAAAAGCAAAAACATTCTTAACATTATTTACAAAATGTCATCATCAGAGTCATAATCTGAGCTGGGGTAATCATGGGGATCAGAAATGTGAGATGGGGCTGGATTTTGATTGTCATTGTTAACGTTTACATGAACGTATGTAGAGGATTGGGTTATCCTTTTGGTGAGTACATTAGATAGCCATTTTAACACACATGGAATCAAGGTGCAGAGCAAAAAGAAAATAACTACGACTGGGATAATCATTGTTAAAAACCATGTTGACCATCCTTGGCCCCAAGACTTTAGCCAAGAGAACCATGAGTCATCTGCTACTGGTGGGGGTCGAATGGCATCTTGCATGTGTTTGATGATGTTGGTGATGTTCTCGTATTCGTCAGGGACATAAAAACAACAAGATACATTGAGTATTTTGCAAATACCCCCTTTTTCAGCTAAAATAATATCGAGCACAAGTCTATGTTGGATAACTGCTGTTCTAATTGCAGACATTTCAGTATTCATTAAGGTAAGAGCCATTTCAGTTTGGTTTGCTAATGAAAGAACAGACCAGGCTAGTCCATTAATTTTGTTCAGGGCGGCAGCTGTTCCGCCCCCTAGAAATAGAGACCAGCCAATGTTAGTGTTGGGAGAGGTCCAGGGGTCAGCTAACACATAACCATCATATTTGGAGGGAACACCAGTAATGTCTCGGTAAACTCGAAAAAGCGTGGTAGATTGAATATTGGTGGTAGGGGTCTTCTTATGGAAGACTTTCGTATCAGTTGTAACAATTGATGGGTGGCAACAACCGGACCACTGAAATTGAGGTGGCAAATTATGATAGGCCTTTCTGCCACAAGACCACATGATTCCTGGTTGGGAGGAAAGCTGTTTAAAAGGGCAGGTAAATCTTGTCAGGGTATTATTAGACCATCTGTGAGAACAATTAGTTCTTGTTGTAGCATTCACAAATATTCTAGTTTGACAACTTGACCTGCCTAGGTAAGGACCTGATGATGATGTTGAACAAACACAAGTCTCTGCATGCTGTAGAGGAACTTCAAATGCCATGTTACTAAGGGTCGAATGGGAATCAATACAGGTAATATTGGGATGTGGAACAACTGAGACATGGTTTTTGATTTGTTGGCCAGCAATTAATAACATCATCATTCCTAAAGGAACAGTGCACTTTCCATGATCTTCTCTGCCCCAAGATTCTTTCATGTGGCCCTGTAACACAATATTTGCCGTCAGGGGTTTCGCTTGCCATTTAGCTGCTAAGGCATGACAAACCCAACAGTCCCCAGGAATCTTCAGCTCTTTTTTGTGTAAAAGAGCTAGGGCACATGCACTGTTGTCACTGCATTGTCTGAGTGCTTGTTGCACTGTGTCATCTTGGTGATCAGCGATGTTCGGGATGTCGAGGTGATAGTCTATCTCAGGGGTTGGTGAGACAGTCTTAACATCTGACACTATGTTAAGTGGGGTGTCATATGGGTCTGGTGGCCCACTGACTATAACTCTGAGTTGTCTGTACATATCAGAGCTTGGATATTTAATTCCACACCAATATGTGCCTGCATCAGTGGATTTGACATCAGAGATGGTGATCTTGGCTCCGTTGGAATTTGGAATTTTGTGATTATGAGGCGGGGATCTCTGTTTGGAGCAGAGGTTTTATCAGTAGCGGCCACGATCAAGTGCCAATCTTTTGGGCCACAGGGGTCTTTGCATAGGTACTTGTCATATTTGGCATAATATGACTGAATTCGACCTGATCCCCAAATTTCGGGATAAACAGAGCACGTGAAGGTTGCATTTTGTCCTTCTGTCAGAGTGATGGTCTCGGCAGGTTTGTAGGTGTAGGCCTCTGTCAGCATCATCCAACATAATAGGATCAGGATCAGGTGGTGCATGATGTAATCTATTGGGAAGGTTTGCGTTGTTAATCCTGACATCTAGTTGGTGGTTGTTGAATTTATGGAGTTATTCCTCGTG
Source organism: Dicentrarchus labrax (assembly GCF_905237075.1). Lineage (NCBI taxonomy): Eukaryota > Metazoa > Chordata > Actinopteri > Moronidae > Dicentrarchus > Dicentrarchus labrax. Next base: position 16,668,581 of record NW_026136704.1, read on the forward strand.
TCGTCCTCTCCGTGCGCTCGTTCGTCCTCGTGTTGTCCGTCTCCACGTCGACCGTCCCGCGCCGTTCAGGTTGACAGCTGAATTCCTCTGTTGGTTCAGGGACTTTCCTGCAGTGGTTGGCGTGTACCCACGTTGCTCTCTCAGCTATCTTCACAGCAGTATGTGTTGTCAGGAGCACCTGGAATGGACCTCGCCAACGTTTGGAGTGCCAGTGCTTCCTTCTGAAGTCCTTTATCACCACCCAGTTGCCAGGCTGGAAGTCATGAAGTAATGTGGAAGCTGGTAGTGGAAGGGCTGATTTCACCTGCTGAGAGATTTGAGAGAGAGTGGAAGATAAGTTTTTGCAGTATTGTAACATGTCATCGTCACATAGGCCAGTGGAGGGAGTGGCCTGGTTACAGGCTCCACTCCTAGAGATGGAGGTCTGCCAAAAAGAATTTCAAAGGGGCTCATGTTAACTCTGGATCTTTTTCTCATTCTTATGTGCATTAGAACAATCGGCAGGGCCTTTGTCCATGGCAGCCCTGTTTCCTCACAGCACTTTGCTAGTTTGGATTTCAGAGTGCCATTTTCTCGTTCGACCGCACCTCCACTGGCAGGGTGATATGCACAATGTCGTCTGAGGTCAATGGCAAGAAAATCACTGATTTGGGTTATTGCAGAATTGAAAAAGTGTGCGCCATTATCGCTGCTCAGTTTAGTTGGTATTCCCCATCTGGGAATAATTTCTGTTAACAGAGCTTTTGCTACCACTTGGCTGCTTTGGTGTCTTGCTGGGAATGCTTCAACCCATTTTGACCACATGTCAACCATCCCCAAGCAGTACTTCTTCCCTTCTGCTGGCGAAAGTTCTATGAAATCCATCATCAAATGTTCGAATGGTCTATCTGGTGGTGGGTGTGCGGCGTGTGTGATTGTTTTGGTTTTACCTGAGTTATGTGTTGCACAAACCATACACGATTGACAAAACTTCTGCGCATGAACTGAAAAACCTTTGGTGAACCAGTGTTGAGTTAAGGCATCCAACATCCCCCTTTTGACACATGGTCCAATCCATGTGTCAATTTTGCAAAGTGAGGAAAGAAATGTTTGGGCAGGCAGGGTTTGTTATCGGGTCCCCGCCACACTGCTTCTTCCTGTGTGGCACCGCAGCGTCTCCACAGCGTCTTTTCTTGTGGTGTGGCAAAGGACTGCATCGCTGTAAGAGAACTTGGAATAGAGACCGGAGTTGAGACAAACAAAGGATCAAGGATGGTGGGTTGGAGTGCAGCTCTTTTGCAGCAGTATCAGCTCTTGCGTTCCCTAGAGAGACAGAATCTGAGTTGTTAGTATGGGCAAGGCATTTACAAACAGCAATTGAGGTTGGGAGCAAAATGGCATCTAGAAGAGCTGCAACCTTGTCATGATGAAGAATGGGTTTTCCGTCAGATTTTAAGAATTGTCTGTGTTTCCACAGAGTACCAAAATCATGTACAACACCAAAAGCATATCTAGAGTCGGTGTAGATAGTTACAGTCTTGTTGCTTGCCAGCTTGCATGCCTCTGTCAATGCTGTGAGTTCTGCTGCTTGTACAGAATAGTGAGAGGGGAGTGAACCTGAGGCAAGAGTTTCATGATTAGTGACAACAGCAAATCCAACTCTGTTGCGACCAGTTTTTGGGTCGCGGGAAGCGGATCCATCTACAAAAACAACCAAATCAGGGTTAGTTAATGGAGTTTCTTGTAGATCCGGTCTTGGGGAGCAGATCTGTTGGAGGACAGCAACACAGTTATGTTCTTGTCCATCGTCAGGTGTGGGAAAGAGAGTAGCAGGGTTTAAAACATTGCATCTTTTTACAGTGATGTTAGTAATGACAACAGGTTCACAGTCTTTGATGAGGCCAACATCATACTTACTAACAGCCCACAGTGTCTTAGGGACCTCCTGTAGGGCTGTAATAGCTGCTGCTTGTTCTTCGGACAAAAAGGAAAAAGATTTAAAAGTGCTTTTAGGTACCAGCTGGATTGTTCTTTGAGTGTGCACAAAAAATGGTAAACTCTTAGAGTAACACTGCAGTGTTGGTGAAAAAAAATAGATCGATCAGATGTTTCTTGCCAATCGGCTGCGCACTGACATGATTTTATAAAAGGTCCCAAATCTTCCCAATTATCTGATGTGTGTTTTGCAAGTGTGATGTGTGGGACTGAATGGTCTATGGTGTACACTTCATATTGAGCTGGTGTAAGAGAGACTGATATAGCGCATTTATGTTGTGTCCAATAAATGTGTGACAGTGTGAGTTTATCGAATCTCTCTCCAACCAACCTTCCTCATATGGCTCATTAGGTCCTGGTGACACATGAGAGGTACAATGCAGATCCTCTGGTGTCATGAAATCTATTGTAGCTGTTAAAACTGTTTTTCTAGCTAAAGTAACAAGCTCAGAGGCAGTTGATGGTTGCAATTTCCATAGATATGCATATTGTAGTTCTGGGATGTGGTGAACAAAAGAGTGTGAAAAATGTGGCTCCAGATCGGATAGTCTGTGAACTTTGACACCTTCTGGGGTTGAGATCAGACAAAGGCCTAATTTGCACATCAAGTCCCTGCCCATCAGGTTAATGGGACAGACTTTTGAGAGCAAGAATGCATGTTTGAAGCTTATATCTGGCCCATCCGCACATTTGAGTGGGACAGTAATGTTCTCTCTAATTGTTTGACCTGATGAACCAACAGAGTACACATAATCTCCACTCATTTTTGGTTTTGTAGTGAGTTCTAAAGCTTTTATCACAGAATGTGTGGCTCCTGAGTCAACTAAGAATGCAACATTTTGTTCTGCAATGGTCAATGTATGTTGTGGAAACCTCTTGAAATGATCAGATGTGTACTGAACATATGTTAGAGCAATTGTATATCTGTTGTCTGAATTCTCTATAGATTGTGTATTAATCTGCTCAGTATGTGTGTGTGAGTGTGGTGCAGTACCTTCTGTCGATCTCACAAGTTGGTTTGGCTTGTCAGCAGGAGTCCATCCCTCTCCGACAACCCTGTCCCATTTTCAGTCCGACTTGTCCACCGGGGTCGATGAGGTATTTTTGGGACACTCGCGTTTCCAATGTCCATGTTGACCACAAAGGAAACAAACATCCTTTGCAATTTTATCTTTCCAGTGCCTGTGTCGGTTATCTTTTCCTCTATGTGTATGATATGATTGTCCATGTTCTCGGATTGTGTTATACATGGTTATTGCTGCCATGTGAAGCTCTTTCTCTGTTGTTTCTTCATTTTTCTTTTTCTTTGTGAGTATTTGGTCATGGGCATGTATGGCGTGTCTGCGAAGTTCGGACAGACGTGCATCATCCCATCCAATGCAGGAAGTTTTAACAGCGGAGGCAGTGTTTGGTTTTAGTCCTTTTAAGAAACAGTTACAAAGATGAATTTCCCACACATCTGGAATATTATTTAATCCATCAGGTGGTTGAAGGCCACTGTAGGTGTTGAATACCTCTGTCAGGCGAGTGAGATATTCATCAGGGTTTTCATCATCCTTCTGCTTGCAGGCAGTGATTTTCTCCATGTTAACTTTTACAGGAAAAGCTTGAGTGAATGCATCACAGAGAAGGCGGACAACATCTCTATAATGGGCATTAGACTCATGTTCCCAGGTGATGTGCTTACAACGGATGTCAGCATGTGGGAATCTTTCAGCTATTTTTTGCCAATCTGTGGGTTTCATCTTGGTGATCAGGAGTCTTTTTAGTTCATTTATGGTGGGTTTGAATTCTTGGCAAAATGTGGCGAATTGCTCAGCAAACATTTTACCTGATGTTGTGGGGTTGGGCAGATGTTGTGAGGCTGCTGTGATGTCAGCAGAAGTCCATGGACGGAAAACCAACGTTGCACCTTCTAGTCCAGATACTTCAACCATGGGCATGTTGAAGGCTGCATCTTGATTTGGATGACGCAGTCTATGTGCGATTGGAGAAGGGGGGTTGGTTGTAGGGTTTTGTGGTGGAACGGACACATCAGGGGCACAGTGAGCTGCTCCTGAACTTGTTTTCTGTTGTGGCATGGCGGAGTCTGCTTCCCTTCTTTTGCTGGGTGTCACTGTGTTGTATGGTGGTGGAGCTGAAGGATGAATAGGTGGGTTGCCGTCAAGGTCTGGATCCAGCTTCAAAACCGCCAACTGTGGAAACAAAGAAGAAGTCTGCGAGTCTGGTGTTCTTTGTGTGTGTGAAATTTGCTTTTCATTGGTTTCAACTTTTTCACATGGAAAAGGGAGTTGTTTTAGCATTCTTTTCTTATCTCGTGTCTCTGCTTCCCCTTTCCACATCTGAAAACATTCTTTTTGACCTTCCATATTTTCTAATTTTGTTACAGAAACCTTATTTTTCCTTCTCATTTTTTGTTCTTTTCCCTTCAGTTTTTCTTCTAATATCGATATGTTTTTAAAATAAAATAAAAAATAAAAAAACAAAACTGAGGGATCCCCTATTGGGAATCCAAACTCAGCTGTCCAGACATTTAAATATTTTAAACTTTTATCCCCATATTTCTTTCTCATAACATCCACAATCGCCCCCTCTGGAGGTCCAACCTCGGCAGAGCTTTTACTCCCCATTCCAAATGGAGGTCGTGCACAACTATTACAATACAGACGTCTCTGTAAAGGGTCACTTCGTTTAAGGAACAAGTGATAAAGACCTGGTCACTTCGTTTAAGGAACAAGTAACAAAGACCTGGTTACTTCGTTTAAGGAACAAGCAACAAAGACCTGTTTAAGGCAACAAAGACCTGATCACTTTGTCTGTGCTACAAGTGAAAAAAGCAAATCACTTCGTTTATGGTTACAAGTGATTTAAAAACCTGATTGCTTCGTTTAAGGAACAAGCAACAAAGACCTGGCTACTTCGTTTAAGGCTACAAGCAACAAAAAGCAGATCGATTGTGGATATGTGAGAAACGGAAATATTTAGCCAATTTTAAACCCAAAATTTAAAGAAAAGAAATTTAAATGTCAATATTTCAGTGCTCACCAGATGAATTTCGTCGAATTGCGTTTGTGGAAATCCCAGCGGCGACGATCTGGGACGTTTGCGGTCAGTCCTCCCTTCTCAGAAGAGGATTTTGAGGTTGGAGGCTGAAAAGTTTTTCTTCCAGGATGGCCTGTCACTGTCCGTGTCCCGTCCCAGACGATCGCTCGAGGGATCCCACTTCGACACCAAATCGTTGTGGAAATTTCTCTGCTGCTGGTGAAGAATGAAATAGAGAACTTCTGCCGGCCGACAAGTTTATTTTCTTTGCAAAGAAAAGGTCAATCAACACACGAGCGGTCAAAGATGAAGAAGGACCCCGAACATGGGGATAGCTAAACATTTATACCTGAGGACCACCTCTTTCACACCCCTTTGTCTGCTGTAGGGGTCTGGCCTTCCAGGAAGTGCTTTCCCACCCCTCTGCCCACTGCAGACATCAGGGCCGACCCCCTGCTGGTGTGTTTTACATATGAGGTGTCCTACAGGATCTTGCATTCAGGTGCAAAGCCAAGTCCAGACATCACAATCTACAAAACACAAAAGGACCTGGCATCTTGTGTTAGGAAGGGGAGGTTGGGCATCTGCAGTGGCTGAAACAAAGAAACTGAATCTACCATTACAATAGCTCTTGATAGTGTTCTGCCAGTGGAGTTCATCAATTGTAATCATTTTGAAGACAGCAAGAAGTCTGAGAAAACTGATTTGCGGTAGCCTCCGTCCCGAGGCCATAACCCTTTTCAAAAAGCTACAAATAAAAGAGCCATCCATTGCTTTTGGTGACATGTTCACCTTCATTACAGTTTTAATTGTATTTACAAGGGACTTTTGGCTTATCCTTCAATTTAAAATGACTGTTACAAGACCTTTTGCCAAAAAATGATCACCAAAGTACAACATTTTATAGATGCAGCCTTCAAAAGATGGTATTTTGGTCTTTGTCTTGATATCTATTTTTTAAGTATTCAAACCTACCCACAATCAACTCACATTTTTAGAGCTCAAATGTATTTGACAATATAGCTAACATGTGTTTTATCCAAGAATATTTAAAACAGTTCATAGAAAATACATGTTTTACCATTTACACAACCAACTTTAAATAAATATATAAGATAAAGTGAATCCACAAAAAATGTACACGCTGTTTTCCACTCATATGGGTGCTGCATATACCATTCCTGTAAATCATATCAGTTACATATAAATACAAATCAGATCAATTATGAGCTACTGGCCACTATGTAGGAACTCTATTGATAAAAATCACATTGGGAATCTCATTTTGCAAGTATTTTGACTTTCTCCCACTGAGGAGAGAGATGAATTAAAATATTGAATCAGATTATCTGCCTCTAACTTCTGAGAAATTACAATGTAGAATCAAATTTTCCATCCCACTGCTTCTGTTTCTCGCCCCCTCCTACCTCATTCATCCTCTCTGTCTGTCTAGATCTCCATGGGTCAGGGACAGGCTGATGTGGCCTTAGCTACACTCAGAGAATGTTCCCGAAATGGAGACTGGCTTTGCCTGAAAAACCTTCACCTTGTCACTACATGGCTACCCCACCTGGAAAAAGTAGGTACTCTTTGTGTGTGTGTGTGTGTGTGTGTGTGTGTGTGTGTGTGTGTGTGTGTGTGTGTGTGTGTGTGTGTGTATAATTCTTTGTTTGTGGTAAGGGTTTTTGGTTGATGGGGGTTGTGTATGTTATTCTGTTATCTCTAAATATTGGATAATAGCACCTGACAAGCACCCGTATTGATCAACTCAGTGAGAGAGTGATCAAATTGACTCTGTTACCCTGCAGGGATTCTGTGTTTATCTGTCCACAGTAGCCTTGTATTAACTATCATTGCATTGACATTTACTGTAAAATTATATTATACTGCAGCCACATTTATACAAAACCAGATGTGCATTAGAAGCCGTGGGTGGGAAAAGGCAAATTACAATAGAAAACATGTAGTTCCTATACATGATGCAATGACCCGCAACAAGCAAGCCTTCCAAAGTAAGTCCAAAGGTATGGTCCAATAAACTGTCCATTGGGATAAGTTCAGTGGAAAAAACTTGTAGGCCAAGCCCATGACAACTAGTCCAGGAAATGGGTCCAGTGAAACAAGCACTTCTTCACATCATCTCAAGCCCACAGTGACAGGTATGTAGAGTTTGGCTTAGGGGGAAAGGTCAGTGGAAACAGCGAGCCTGGAGAATGTTGTGTACTTGAAGTGTATTTGTTATTTCTTGTTTCACCCCGCTTGTCAGTGTTTATCTATAATGTTACAACACTGCTACATAAACACAAGAACACAGGAACACAAGAACACATTCATCTGACTGCTGAAATTTCCATATCTAAAATTACCTTCTGTCCTTTGCCTGCACATACACATTTTACTTTCTACCTGTCAGCCCGTATTAGTCACTCTGCTGTTGTTTGTGTGGCTGTGTGTTTGTTTATTTGTCTGTCTTTCTGCATGTGTGTTTACTTGTCTGTTTCTGGGCATACGTGTGTACAGTATATGTGTGTGTTTGTATCATGCTTACTTTGCATGTACCAAGTGCAGATCTGTGTGTGTCACCTATAGTTCTCATGTAGCTTATCTGTATGTATTTTAGTATTATGTGGTTATTAATATATGTGTGCTTGAGAACTTGTGGCCAAATGCAGAAGACAGGTTTGACTAGTTGACTATCTCCTTAACTATTCTGTAGAAGTATGTACGATGAATATGAATGGAATTACTTTATGCAAAAATGGCAGAAAGCCCATTGAAGCATATTGCAGCATTTTGGATTCCTTTAAATAAATAAAATCTACTCTAAGGACGATAATGATTCATGTTGTAATGCTTTCAGTTGTTAGTGTTTTTTGGGTAATTATATAATGAGTGACAAAGTGTTCTGGTGCAAGAGTTGAACCTGAAATTTGCATGAAGTGTTTTGGTAGCATTAGTGCATTCTGGATGTTAGATTAACTGCTTTGACAAGCTGCGTGGCCTTAATAGAACTGTCTCATCATTAAAAGGGAACTCAGTATAGATAAATTGTGTTACCAACTGTAAGTGGGTTAATATGTGTCTTCCACTTTCTTTGTGTTTATTTGTGTCCATGTGCTTTTCCTGGGGTTGTGTTTAATACTGTGTCACTGTAGCAGGTCATATCTCACTGGAAGGCACAGCTGTTGGCTGTGATTGGCCTGTGTGTGTGTGTGTGTGTGTGTGTGTGTGTGTGTGTGTGTGTGTGTGTGTGTGTGTGTGTGTGTGTGCGCGCGCATGTGCGTGCCCTGGGGTTAGCCAGAGATACCTCCTGTCCAGAGTTGTCTGTGCTCCCAGTGTGACTTAAACCATAGATTATTACAGCTTTCCTCTTCTACTTTTGTCCCTCTCCATTCTACTTCCATCACCTCTCTCTTTTCTCTTCTCCTAGTATTTCATTTAGCATTTTTCTCCATGTGTTTTCTTCTCTACACCCCTGCTATCTTCTCACCAGTTGTTCTTAACACTCGTCTCGCCCCGTATTGTATAACTTAAACACTCTTTCTGTCTGTCTGTCCTTGTTCTTTGTCTTGCTCTTTGCCCATCAACGGATGGGGTTGGGGTCTCAGCAGTCGAGCTTGAAATGAAAAACTGACGCAACAAGGGGAACGAGGGAGGTAGGGAGTAGAGGAAAGAAAGAATGAAAACACACTGGATGTGAAAGGAGGAAAGTAGGGAAAGATGAACTGAGCCTCAGCAGGCAGGTGGAAATTCTACCAAGAGAGGGCTTTGTTTTAGTCTCTCTGTTTCTTTAGCTGTGTCCGTCTGCTCTGTCTTAATGTATCTCTCAATGTAGTTTCTAAAATTTCCAGCTACTTTTTGCCATCTGTCTCTCCAGTCTTTCCCTCCTTCGCTAAACCAGTTGGTCAGTTTGAGGAGAAAGGAGGGAAGAGAGGCAGAGAAGGAGGGCGGTCAGTGTTCATAATTGAAGTTGGCAGTGCAGATGTCCTCTCATCCCCGTCTACTCATTCTTTCACTTGCGGTCTTCTCTGTATCGCATTTTTCACTCACTTCATCCATCTACAAATGGATCTATCTTTTAATTGGTCTGTCTACCAAACTAAATGACGCTCTGTCTGCCAGGTATAATAAAATGAAATAATGACAGGTATATTGTGAGTTTTGCTTTACAATAAATCAATGAAATACTATCTATCATATCTTTCGAAATCATATCTATTTTGATATAGTCATTATCAATGGTCAAAACAATGTGATAGGGTTGTATCAGGAGTTACTGTATCTTATGATACTCATCCCTGGTGTGAAGATACAAATTTCCATCTGCAAAAAATGCATGTGTGAATAAAGCCTGTAGAGTTTTAGTATCTATCAGTCTATCTATGGTGTGTCTTTCACACTCTGTGCATCGGAATATATGAATATATTCTAACAAAGATTTGATGTGCTAACAATAAAATCCTCTCTCTCCCGTTCTTTGTCTTTCTCCTTCTCTTCCTTTCTCTTTGTCTGTTGATCCTCTCTTTTCCTTTCTTTTCTTTTCGTCCTTGACAATGTCTTTGTATTGCAATACTATCATTTGTTTCACTGGGACAAGCGCACACACACACACAGATATATACATACCCAATGAGAGACAGAGGAGTTTTCTTCGAGGGATGTCACTTTCTGTGTTCTTTGATTTTCTGTGATCATGTGTGCTTCCATGAGAGTGAATTAGGTGCCAAATGATGCAGAAACACATTGATTACAATTCAGTGTGTGTCTGTGTGCTTGTATGTGAGCACCCAATCAGATGACACAAGACCCTAAGGTGCCAGCATGCTATTTTTAACCACAAGTCTTTGGGAAAGATAGAAAGAGAAGGGGGAGGAAAGAAGAGAAAGAAAGCTGGAAACTGAGATGAAGAGACTGTGACGGATACAGTAAAAAGAAAAGATGCAGATAGAGAGAGAGTGAGGTTTGTAAGAATCATTGCACAGTGACAGACTCTTCAGTGACATTTAAAAAATGGAGCAGGGAGGAAATACTAATATATTTTCCTACACACGGTACAACAGCTCTTGTTTATGACGGAGTATAAGGGCCAGACTAAGAGAAAAACATTTTTTTGGGGGGGCGAAATTATGAGAATAAAGTCATAATATTAGGTCTACAAGAATAAAGTCGTAATATTATGAGAAAAAGTCGTAATAATGCGAGAATAATGTAATAATAATACAAGAAAAAAAGTTGTTTTAATGAGAAAAAAGCTTCGATAGAGTTATCAAGATCTGACATGACCAGCTCAACCAAACAGCAGCCTCAGCAGCCGCTGTTTGTCTCAGTCATACCCTACAGTCAACAGGTAAGCTAACGTATTGATAATTTCGTCGTTAAACAGTTCTCATAAAATTACTCGTAATATTATGACTTTATTCTCGTAATATTACGACTTTATTCTCGAAATGTTACGACTTTATTCTCGTAGACCTAATATTATGACTTTATTCTCGGAATATTACGTCTTTTTTCTCGTAGACCTAATATTATGACTTCATTCTCGTAATATTATTACTTTATTCTCGTAATTTCCACAAAAAAAAAATGTCCATGTATCTTTACAAAGATAAAAATATGAAGAAAAGTTTTTTAAGGAAAAAGCTATGGTTTTGAGTGAGGGCTTAGATTACATTTCATTTAACAGATTGACATTTGCTTTTAGGGAATTTATTGAAGTCAATGGATTGTTCCAAAGCTATGGATATGAAAAAGTGAAGCAAAAAGTGCATTCAGTGTAGCATAAAGTTATTACTCTATTTGTGCATGAACTTGGCACTTTTAGCTTCCAGCAAGAACGTTCTGTGTCTAAATCCAACCCAGCTGGCTGCAGTCTGCCTTTGTGGATATACTGGGATAGATTCCAGCCCTTTGCAACCCTGAACAAGATAAGCAGTTTAGAAAATTGATGGACCAGTGTGATAGAGTGTCTGGACAATGTATGCAATCAAGTCTTCTCTAGTTGTTCCAACTATTGAGTGAATTGCATGTTTTGAATATTTATGTGTTTACATGTGTGTAGGTGAGTAGGGAGGCCAGTGGAAATTAAGACCTCAGCTAATGATAGTTTCTACAGCCTGACTACTGAGAAGTAGTCTGGTCTATTACATATTACTTTCATATTCCTCTGGTGATCTCTTAATGTGTCTAATGTGTGTACTGTCCTTTGTCTACAGGAGCTAAATGTGTTACATCCCAAAGCTGGCTTCCGTCTCTGGCTGACAGCAGAAGTTCACCCCAGATTTCCTTCAATACTACTGCAGTCCAGCCTAAAGATCACTTACGAGGTACTTTAACACACATTCACCTCCACACACACACACACACACACACACACACACACACACACACACACACACACACACGGTATAGAAAAAATATCATGGTACTCCTACAGTGGCTTGACCTAACTCATATCACAAAACTTTAAACACAAACATTCAGGCACACTGGGCACAAATGCTGAGCCCCGGTCTAACTGATGTGATGTGGGCCATGTTACTAAATTATGGCATACTCACAAGGGTGTAGGGTGTGTAAGAGCTTTGTGTGTTTGAAATGTCATGTGGATTCATGTGTTTCTTTCATCCTGTATATTAAGGCTACATATGCAGTGCAACCAGAAATACAATACAATTGTAAAGAGACACAGAAGCCTGCAGCTTGTGTGTTAGTGATGCGAGCTTTAGTGCTCAGTGCGTTTCTGATGGGAGTCCTGCTCAAGGGGTTAGCTGCTTCAGCAGCCAAGCATGCTGCAGAAACAGCCTGCCTCTCTCTCTCTCTCTCTCTCTCTCTCATGTCTCTCTGTCTCTCTCTCTCTCTCTCTCAGTTGATCCATGTGAGATATATAACGTGTTGTTGTAGTAGTATAAACAGTAATAAATGTGAACTTAAAGATCCTTCACAATTAAACTACAAACCACTACCCTAGATCCTCCACCCACCCCAAATCTGTTACCCCAAATGTTCTACAAATGCAATGAAAATGCAAAGAACCAGGGTGCAGTAATGCGAGAATGTAGAAAAAGAGAAGAAGGGTAATTTAATTATTAGGGTCTAAATGTATAGTTAATATACTACTTTCTTAAGGCTGAATGAAACCATAAAATGGACCTCCAGTGGTGTACATGTGGAAACTGTTCTTCTGCAGCTAAAATGAGTAAAATTGGCTGACTGTTAATGTACAATGTAAAAAATAAGCACTTTACAAATACATTTAATCTTCTGAAGTTGGTAACATATGTAGTGATTTTGTAATTTTGGCAAATGTATACATACGCATTACCGGCTGGGTGTATTATCAAAACCTCCAGATGGAGGTACCAAATGTTCCGCAAAGCTTTATATACACATGTATATAGTGTGATGGCTGTTTGCATAAAAGAGCACCAGAAGCTCTCTGTGTCATGGGCTGTGGTCCTAATCCTCCTCGTGGTAATTGCTATTGGGCATCCAGCCTTACCCAAACAATGTTTTCTCAGTTTATTAGTAGACCCTTGTTGAAATTTCCAGAGACACTGTACTACAAATGACTTAAACAACAGGTAGAAGAGAAAGGCTTTTACATGTGGTCAAATGTTTGCTGGTCCTGTATACTGGCTTAAGTTAAAAACACTAAACAGAGTGTGAAAAGAAGCATGACATACATCCCAAACTGCATTTCACAGCTTCTTTTTGGTCTTTCCAGGCACACATATTTGATAAAGTGGGTTTTGGAATCACATTTTTGGGGTTTGTCTGGCTCAAAAGCTACCAAATTGAATCTCCCAGTCTCCCAATAATACAAGCTCACGTATTACTGTAACATAGAGAGATAGATGACATAAATATGCATACATTTGGAATTTTGTTTTTCCAGGGACAATGTCCACTAGGTGCCGTGGCTTAGATGGTTAAAGCGCCTGTCTAGTAAACAGGAGATCCTGGGTTCAAATCCCAGCGGTGCCTTTTTTTTTTTTTTTTTTCTTTTTTTCCTTCTTGTGCTTCCCAGCATGTCCCATATCATCTTACTTCACCACATACATCTTTCACACATGATGAATGTTTCCCTGTGTCTTGCCGGGTGTCTGTACTTGTATGATAGTGCTATGTTTGGACCTTGCACTTTGAACTTGTTGAAGTGTTGAACATTTGAATGGTGTGAAGATTCCATCATAATAAAACTCTTTCTTTCTTTCCCTTCCCCTCTATCCTTCTTTACCTTCTTTACCTCCTTGTCCGTCTGTCTGCCCTCTCTTTCTTTTCCCATCTCCAGGCTCCTCCCGGGTTGAAGAAGAATCTGCTAAGAACATATGAGTCATGGACTCCAGAGCAGATCAGTAAAGGTTGGTAATCTTCTCTTCTCTTCTCTTCTTCTCTTCTCTTCTCTTCTTTTCCCTTCTCTTATCTTCTTGAAGTTAGTTTGTTGTTGCTTTGAAGATTTGCTCTTGCTCTTATTCAAATCAGTGATGCAAACCTTTTGAATAATGCTATACAAATTAGTGAACATCTCTAACAGTACGTTCTACATCTACTGAAATCCAACGACCACATGCACCTAATGAGCTGGCCGTATGCTTAATGAATGTGTGCTTTGTTTTCATTTACAGTAAAGGAATAGTTATGTGTTAGTGTAATCCCTGGTAATGGTATCGGTGCATGATTATTAAAGAAGCAAACAAAGAATTCCCAGCAAGCTTGCAGGTTCTGGTACAGTGAAGAAACAGCAGTAAATAAGGCTACAACACAGTACTGAAAAAGCTGTAAACCATTCATAGCAGAATACAGTATTTTTTAATATCCTGATCTGCCTTGACTGCCCTCCACTTTATACACTCTGATAATGACTATTATTCTAGGTATTTTTGTTGTGACATGCTGTTGATTGTTTGTGTGTAGGAGGAATCCTGGCCAGAGCCCAGTCACTGTTCTGTCTGGCTTGGTTCCATGCTGTCTGCCAAGAGAGACGCAACTACATACCACAGGTAAAATACACGAATACCTCAATATAGACACAAGTGGCCTTGGCTCAATAATTTCATCTCAGGACAATAAACTCAAACTACTGTAACAGTACAATGCCATTTAAAAGTGGAAAAATACAGCACTTATAGCAGAACTGATGGCACAGACAAACTAAACTCCTTTTCTCACATTTTTCTGCCATTGGATTGATACTTTTTTTTATGAATGCTACTAGCATTAGCATATGCATTACAGTTCTGGGTTACTGTAGAAACATGGCAGTTTAACATGACCCACCCTTACTCTGCCTCTGATTGGCTATACCATTCCAGTTGTCTGCTAAATGCCAATACTAGCCCAGCTATCATGCTCACCGGAGTTATGAACTAGACAGGGCCGGAAAGAGAACGGCTCAGCCACAACAGTTTAAGTTGCTGGCTTGTTAGCCATCCCCGCTATCACCTGCTTTGGTGCTACAGGAACTAGTATGTCAGATGCCGTGGCTGAGTTGCTCTCCTACATTTAGTAAACCCCTGGAATGGTATAGCCAACCAGAGGCAAAGTAGGAGCAGGTCTTCCCGCAAGGCATACTGGGTAGGCTCACCCAGCATATCAGGTTAGTCTCACCCGGACCCTTCTGCTACGTAGCAAGAATGGTGTTGACGGTGAGAAGTGTCCAGCCTTCACCACTCAACGTTTTGGCCATTATGACTGCACAATCCGGGTACTTGCAGTGCACTGCATTTTGCCACACTCAACAGTGTAAACACACTTATGTTCTCAAAATAGTTAGTGTTAGTATGGAAGTATTCAAATTGAGACACAGCAATAGTCTATACATGAACACTCACAGAAATAGTAAAAAAAAAAAACTAGCCCAGAGATCAGTTTTCTTTATCCTTACTGACCAGCATAGATAGCCAATGTGTTAGCTCTTGGCCCTGTACTTCGGTAGGGTCTACGTGTGCCTTTATGTGTGTGTATGGCTATGTATGTGTGTGTATGTGTAACTATGAATATAAGCCTTTGTTGCAAACTTGCCTGCTGGCCAACAAGCACACAATGTACATAAAATAGAACACAATTTATAAAACAGCTCCCATATTAATGAGACTTTAGCGCAGTCTCTCTAACTAATACTTCTCAGGCACACTGCTTGTAAACCAAGGGGTTTGCAATGTGAAGTCGGGACAGTTGAATTGTGGGAAATACAATCCTATGATCTCATTCACTGTCAAGGCACATATTATAAGTTTCAACTCAACATGGATTTCATTGACCCATAGCATGATGGTAGTAATTACTATTCTATTTTCTTCTATTTTTGTATTTTTAACAGTCTAACAGCAGCTCTAAATAAATCAAAATGGTGTGTTTTTATTGTGCCAGAATCAACTCAGAATGTTTAGAGCCTGAACACTGTATTTCCTCGTTTGACCTATAGCCCTGCTGATAAATCATCTTAACATAACAAGATAGAGAGTGTAAAGAATTTCTAAATTTGCATCCCTGTAGAGAAAAGCAGACTATTTTCTCAGTTGAACCCTAAGGCAGAGATGAATCAGCACAAAACAGATAACAAATAGAAAAACATTGAGGGAAATCATGCTGAACAATAGCCTGAATTATTAGGCTAGTGGGACCCTTATGTCCAAAAGACCAAAGGGTTTTATAAATACTCCGATTTACAAAATAAATTGTATCTTTTTTGTCTCAAAATCTCTGTTTAATTGCTGTTGTAAGTTAAGGAAAGTGATCAAAACTAAACCAAAGATTTTGATCAATCTCACCACTGACACATAATGAATCAATAAATAAACTGATTTCAGAAAGAATTTCAAAATGTCTGATGCAACAGCCATGATGCAATCAAACAATTATCACCTGTGAATGAGGACATTGGGTGGTTCTCTGCCATCTCATCATCTAAATGTCTCATAGTTTTTGGTTAACTCTCAAAGCATCAGACTATTTCTGTAACTTTCTGAAATTGACAGTCCGACATTCATGCATTTTTTACACAACTCTTTCTGTCACTTTTCATGTGTATATCTGAGTGCAAAACTATGAATGCCTATCTGGAATGACTGTCTGAAAGTTTGCGCTGTTATCTCCATATTTCAACGATTATCATGGTCCGCCTCTCTCTGTGACAGCAGCATTTTCACCATGTCTTGGACAGAAAAGCCATAAACTCCATGACTTTCCAACATGGTCAGATAACATGTTGCACAGTTAGCATAAGCCTGCAATCATTATGCATCTTCTTATCTTGGTAAGACTCTCAAGTCATTCAACTAAAGTGGGTCTTTACATAACCGCTTCAGCTTTTGATGTCTACTGCTCATTTTACAGTTAGGGTGCACTCAAATATACCATATTTAGTATGGTTCAGTCAAACATTAAAGTATTTTCTTCAGGCAAACATTGACATCTCTGAGCCACTAGTTACTTGTGCCTTTACCTAGCATAACAAGATTAAGTGAAAATCAGTCTGATATTCACATTTTGCTGTTGGCATGTGTTCTTACCTGATAACTCATGGGAAGTTCACTAAATAAAGTTTCTTGAGTCTCTGGCTTTTGCTTATAAGTGGTGGTTTGCTTGGCCTACTGGTTGCAAAAACAACTTCCATTATGGTTAAACTTAGAGAGGGCATGTAGCTACCCGTCTTCTCTTTCAGCTTTGCTATTCTCAGCTCTGCCAACTGTATGCCCTAAATTGTTAGACAATCCAGTCATATCTCATACACTCAAGATTTGGTCTCAGGTCTGGAAATGTTATGAATGTCAGGCTGGCTCTCTTCAAAGCCCTATCATTCAAAAATAAGATAAGTTCAGGATAATACATTGCGTTTGCATTGGTCTAAACCAAAGCTCAATAGGATATTTCCAGAAATAGATCATCATCATTACCCCCTATGCTCTGGAGTTGGTTTCTGGAGAAATTATTGGAGCAATATTTTTCAGACCATATCAAAAATGTTGCATAGATCTATTGACTTAGACCCCTTGGTGGTAATTCTAGGAATTGTAGAATCTTAACAAAGTAAATAAACAACTTGGAACATAATATGATATTGTTTGTCAGCGTACTGGAATGAAGATGGATCTTACTCAGTTCGAAACTGAGAACTGCACCAACATATCTGAATCTAATGACTGATGTAATGAAACACCTAGAGAGAATACAATTCGTTCTGAAAAAACAAGAAGGTAGTTTTACAAAACTTGACAACCTTTTACAGTTCAATCAAATCAAAATTGCTGACGAGAAAATATGGCCCCTTAGACCTAGCAAGAAAATTAAGAAATGGAATAAGGAACCCTTCCTATTTTTTATTTATTTTTTATTTTGGTTTCTTTCTTGCTCCTTTTTTTTGCACTCTCTCTCGTCCATTTAATTACTAATTAGAGATGAAAGTTGTTACATACAGTTACAAAACATGTTATGTAATATCCCTTTTGTAATTGTGGATATATTTGGAATGTACATTTTCCATAATGTAAAATCTATATTGAATATGTTTGGGAATCAGGACATAATATGTAGCATATTCAAAATAATAGACAAACAACATAATAGGGGTCAAGAAGAGACACTATAAGCTGATAAAAATGTCGTATTTTAGAGTGTCCAAACTAATCACATAGGAAAAGGCAGAGACATTTTAACACAAGCAAAAAGAAGACCTGGCACTAGTAATCACTTGCAGTCAACCGTGTCATGTTTCCACTTGTCAACTTAAACAGTTGCTTTTACAGTTTACAGCATGCGGTGTGTGGCAGAGTCTCAAGATGCACTGGGACTCATTTGTCTCTGTGCATATTGCCATAATGCCACAGAGTGGTCTGTCTAATTGAATAATCCGACGTGTCTGCAGTTGCAGAAGGAAGGTATCTCTTTCTGTCTGCCAAACAACACACGTAATCACCACACTCCCAGTAAACCCAAACTCGTGGGAGAACTGTAGAAAAGAATGTGTTTTTGTAATTAAACTTCAGTTTGCACACTTGTTTCTCCTCTGTCTCTCCTGTTCCTTCGGGCTTGGTCCCACTACTCCCCCTTAACCATATACCTCGTCGTGGAGTTGTTTGGGAAAAAAAGTATCGATTGTCCTGTAGGAGAATGTAAACCTGCATAACTAACATACTGTATGCTTTCTTAAATTCTCTCACTTTACTTACTTGTTGTTTTCCCTAATTGTCTTTTTACTGGCCTCCCTCCGTGGCTAGTGTTGCCCTATCTCTTTCTCTGTTTTTTTTTCTCTCAATCACTGAATCTCTGGTAAGTGTTTTCATTTGAGATGGTAATGCTGTTCCTCATCCAAGAACATGATCGCCTAATTATTGAAACAGTCACAGCTCCTTTCGTCCACTCGACCAATCACTTATTCCCTTTTCGCTTCATCTACTGTCCTCCCTCCTTTTCTCATTTAGTCTCTCCCTGTTTCTGTCCTTTTTACATGTCTGAGCAGAAATGATTTAAAAAGACAGGATTAGACATTGAGAGAAAAAGAAAGAAAGAGGCAAAGGGAGGAAAGAGAAAAGTGGAAAGATGAAAACAGAGAGACAGGTTTTCACATGCAAGGTAGTGTACAGCCTTACTAAAAGAGAACATATAAGTGTGTGTGTGTGTGTGTGTGTGAGAGAGAGGGGGGGGGGGGTTCTGTTTGATGGCCATAGGATAACAAGAAGAGTGGCCAATTATAGCTATGAACAGACAGCTAGGTATCACACTTTCTGAAGTGCTCACAAAATAATTGAAAGATATATACACACACAATCAATAAACACAAAGACAAACAGTCACCTTTATAAGACCCATACGTTGAATCTTTCACTGAATAAGCAGACAGTGTTATGTACATAAAACAAATTCACACATGCACAAGCGCAATCTGCAGTCTCACTCATACACATGTAAGCACATTTATCAATTGCAGTAGAAACATGCCCCTACACAGTCTAAATACACACTCCAGCACAAAATTACTGAACAAACAACACACACTTAATCATTCAAAGAATTACTGAACATGCCTACACCCTGCACCTCATCCACCCACAGCATCAGAGGGCAGAATACAACTGCAGACTGAAAGCAGTGAAGTGCAGCAAACACACGCTCACACTCAATTGTGTTTTTTTCTGAGATGGTCAAGGTTGTAATACTGTGTGTGTGTGTGTGTGTGTGTGTGTGTGTGTGTGTGTGTGTGTGTGTGTGTGTGTGTGTGTGTGTGTGTGTGTGTGGGGGGGGGGAGAGAGAGAGAGAGAGAGAGAGAGAGAGAGAAACTGTGTGTGCTCTTCTCTGCATGTGTTGTCTGATTGCAGCAGACTTTCCTCCCCAGTGCTTATGACTGTATCATGTCTTTGTACGTGCAAAAACGACACTGATCTTCATTTTGTGATTTACCCATTTATGGTAAGGGAGGTTTGGTTTTGACCAGGTGGAAAAAAGCCAAGCAAGTAGTCTAACAGTAGTAGTGTTTATTCAACAGTCATCCCTTCAACAAGTTATAATGGGAATTCATACTAGCTGTTTTACAAAACCTTGGTTGTGTAAATGTATTATTGAGTGTAGCTGTGTAAAATTTGAGCAGGACAATACAGAGGCAAGTAATTCAATATGGATGTGTTTTTAACAATCAAAACTATTGCTGATGCACACGATGGAGAGTTACACTGAAAATGAAAGCCAAAAGAGAAATTACATTAGGTTGAAAGATTTATCGACTTACAAGACAGTCTTACTGATTAGCATTCAGCTGTCTTTGCTTTCTGTGGGTTGTGTATTTCATCTCTAGGATATGACAGTCATGGTAATTGTACACAATTCTATCACTGCCCTGCACACAGTTGTTAGAAGATTAAGCAGAAAAGGGAATATTTGTGAGAGATGATACTTCAATCCTCAAACACTATTTGTGATGTGAGATTTGAATGCCATTTGTTACTGTTTGGTTGACAGATTCTGATAGTAACCCACAGTATTAGGGTAAGCACTGCTATTGAAATGGATGTATTGTCATTTTTGTACTTATTCCCCTTCCTCTCTGCTTTATCCAGGGTTGGACTAAGTTCTATGAATTTTCTTTGTCGGACCTCCGTGCTGGCTTTGAGATTATCGACAGGCTTTTTGAAGGTAGGAGGGCTGGTAACAAACATTACAATGCCATGGAGAGTTCTGCTCTGCAGCACATACTGTATGGTAATGAGAAGTGGAATCTGGGGTTCTTTGATCAATTACCACTTTAATTTACACAAGACCTGGCCAGCTCAACATTTGCATTTCTATGCAGTGCACATATGTGAGCATTTGCCCTTTGTTGTATCTCCCTGCCTGTTTGTATATATCTGTGTGTGCATGTTAGTGTTCTTTTGTTCAGTGTGCACTCATTACACATGTGTATAGCTTCCTTTGTGTCTGTGTGTCTTGGTATCTCTCAAGGTGGTAAACATTTCCAGTGGGAGTTTGTCCATGGCCTGTTAGAGAGCGCCATCTATGGTGGACGCATTGACAACCCCTCAGACCTCCGCATCTTACGCTCCTACCTGGAGCAGTTCTTCTCAGCCCATCTCCTCTCATCGTCCCTATCAGCTGGTCAAAGAAAGAGCAGAGGAGGAACACGCTTCTTTCCACCTCAGATCAGCCTCCCAAACTCTTGCTCCATTTTGGTAGGTTGTCAGGGTGACAAGCACAAATTTTGATTCACAGTTGCAGGCACAAGTGCTGTGTGTAGGGCACTTAAAGATGTGAGAAATGAATTCTTGCAACAGAGAAACAAAGTAGCACTTCTATGTTTTTTTTCTGTACTTTGAAGCTTAAGCTCCACTGTAGTGTAGTGCACAGATATAATGGTCCCAGGTGAGCTGGAGAAGCAAAAACAAATCAAAAGGGATACTGAATTATTGTCCCCAAGTCTTTTCACTGACTAAATTTACTATTCGTGGTTTGGTCAGTATTGAAGTTTCATTACTCCAGGTTGTGTTAGCTTAATTTTAAATTGGTTGATAAAGTAGCCACTACAAATACATCCAATTAGTTGGCCTTAAGTTTGCACAATTGTTTTTGTTTTTTTATATTGCTTTGCATTCTGTTGATGCAGCTTAATACGCACTAAAGATAAGTGGGCATGCCCAAAACAGTCTTTTAGATATCCGGCTAGAATAAGTTAGTGTACTGCAGAGCCACTGATATACCATTTGCTATACAAAATAAGTCAATATGGAAATATAAACTTGAAGTGGCAATCTGTACATTTTAACAATCTGTAGTAAGTGGGAGTGCCAAATGGATATTGTAAGAGAAGCTGCATCAAACTGTACAAAAAACACACCGAATTAATGACAATACAGCATTAGTTTATCCTATACTACCACACAGAAATATAACAAGCATGCTACAAGTTTTTACTTTTTTAATTTAGTAGCACGTGTTGCTTGGAAATGCTAAAAAGGTTGCCTTGTGTCTTAGATCCATGATAAAGAATAGGCACCATGCTGACACTCTCTCACTTTAGCATTTCTGTGTCTGCCTGCATGTGTCTGTGTGTCTTCCCAGGACTACCGCAGCGTAATAGAGAATCTCCCAGAGGATGACAGACCTGCATTCTTTGGTCTGCCTGCCAACATAGAAAGATCTTCCCAGAGAATCATCAGCTCCCAGGTGCACCCACACACAGACACCTGCTTGTTCACACACACACACACACACACACACACACACACACACACACACACACACACACACACACACACACACAGCCATTTCTACCTCACACAAGCAGAAATACAAACACAAAGGCACACATACGTATTCCCATATGCTCACACAAATATGTAGATACGCTCTCTCACATATACACATAGGAAAGCACATCCATCAGTACACACGCACATGTTCATGCTCACAGAAGCACATGCATTCTAGGGATGTCATGAGAACCAATACTTTGGTAACGTGAGTTGTGGTTTTTGGGCGACTTTATGAAACTTACTGCTGAAGAAAGAGAGACACAAACACAGAGAGAGAAACTGTGGGAGGCGGGGCACAGGTACAGGCTTTTATATGCACACATTTGACAGCTGGAAAGTCTTAGCAGTCCATGTTCATTAACAACAAACAGCCAGTGCACCAGCAGTGTAGATGTTTGCTTTAGCTTGCTCAGAACATGCATCGACTCTGTGTCTGTATGGATTTTGTATGTGTTTGTGTGACAGTTGAAAGTCAGACTGATCTACTGTCTGCTTTGGGATGAGTGTACATTTTTCACTCATGTAGAAACATGTTTAACTTTTCACATCCATTTCCCCTCATTTGTGTGTCTGCATCCTGTTCATTGTGTCTATCAGGAATGTTCTGTGCTGATCAAAACCAATCTGGACATATTTTAAATGATCAGTATGTTTTTTAAACTAAATAAAATCTATATTGTTTGTTCATTTTAACCTATTGCAAACTTTACCCTGTTATTACTGCTTAAGATATCCACCACATTGAAAAGTGTACTGTCAGTACATATGCTGGTGTAATTTAGCTTCTACAGTTTAAGACAAAGCTCCACTCAATGAGTGAGGTCAAATGAGTAGTTCACTTTATTACTCTGGCAGACATTTTTTTCCTTGTCACTGCACCTTTTTATTAATCTCAATTTTAATTCCAAACTGATTACTCCTGAAATGAAGTGCAGTTACATAGTATGACATTGCAGTTATTACATACTGTGTATATGTGTGTGTGTGTGTGTGTGTGTGTGTGTGTGTGTGTGTGTGTGTGTGTGTGTGTGTGTGTATAAGTTAATACATACATACATATGTGTGTGATTTTATCTTTCAAACAAACCCACAACTTCAGTCATGTTGCAAGGAACCACCTCCACTCAGGAGACATAAAAGCAGTTTATTTTAGGGTCAGGACTTAAATTTAAGGTTAAAGCATTACACCAGGCAGCCATCCGTTTCCATTTATTTCTTTATGAGATAAAATCACCTTGCAGAGACATGAAACTATAGGTTTAGATGGGTAATCCATCACAATGAATATAATGTCTGCTTTTATCAGTGTCAAGGTTATGTTGTCATTGCGTTTGTAAGTGTAAGCTGATTTGAAAAAGTCTACACTGCAGCAATGTAACTTCAACAACAGTGCAGTATTCAATAGTCTGCAAACAGGCAAAAGATTATTTATTTAGTGTACATTACTGGTCAAAAGGTTGAGGTTAGACATATAGGTATAAAGGGGAGGGCAGAGTTTGTTAACCTTAAATTTGACATTTTAAAATTTAACAGATCACCAAAACTTTCTACAGCAAATATTTTACTAAAGAAAATTATTTAAAAAATGTGACCTCTATATACAAAATGCAGAACATGCCTGTTAACCTTGGAAGTATATCTCTAATTAGGATGCTGGGACACAAATCTGGGGTCATGCACAAAAAAGTTGAGTGACCCCAGATTAGAGGATAGAGGAAGTTAAGCAAAGGAGGATCAACACAAAGACAATGAGACATGTCAGTTTGATGTGTGTGTGTGTGTGTGTGTGTGTGTGTGTGTGTGTGTGTGTGTGTGTGTGTGTGTGTGTGTGTGTGTGTGTGTGTGTATATGTGTAGTGGTTGATGGTCACTGCAGATTCTGATGTAACTGAACGCAACACAGTCTCACGCAAACATGTGTGTGTGTTGAGAGAGAACGATTGCACCAAAAAGGAAAGGCTGGAAGATACAGTCATAAAAGATGGAAGAGAAACAGGATGTAGAGTGAAAGGTGCATGGCTGCACTGCTCTCTTTTTGTGACCAATTCTTTATTTATTTCTTGCATGATTCACACAGAACAATACATATAAAATTAATTCCCACTCATCCTTGTTTTCAAGAGCAAAATCACTGCTTTCATAAAAGAACTGTGTATACCTGTTCATTGAAACAGACCAAAAATAAAAGGGAGTGACGGGATATTTTTGTGTTTCTATGTGTCTTCCTGTTTGCAATTAGCCTTAGCAAACACAGTTAAACCACACAGAACTATTACAGCTTGTGTGCAGTCCCCATGTGGGTGTTAATGCATTTAAGTCCATTCATACTGTCAGTGTGGTCTGCTGATCAGTGGAACCACCAACCTAGTTTTATTCACAGAACTCCCACAAGGCCACTTGTGTGTGTGTGTGTGTGTGTGTGTGTGTGTGTGTGTGTGTGTGTGTGTGTGTGTGTGTGTGTGTGTGTGTGTGTGTGTGTGTGTGTGTGTGTGTGTTACTGTCTCTTTCCACCTACTTCCCCTCCTTGTGATTGTCTCCCCTCCTGCTGTCATTTGTCACTGTCATGTTCATGCTCTCTCTCTCTCTCTCTCTCTCTCTCTCTCTCTCTCTCTCTCTCTCTCCCCCCTCTTCTCTCTCTCTTTCTTCCCTCTCTCTCTCTCTCTCTCTCTCTCTCTCTCTCTCTCTCTCTCTCTCTATCTATCTCTGTCTTTTTTTATCTTAATTTATGCCCTCTCCTTTCCCTAAAGACCCCTGTCACTGTCTATGGGCTGGGCACTTAACCACACACACACACACACAGTGAACAGAGCCGCGGGGACAGTCAGTTTTGGTGGATGCCATTTAAAATAAATGCATAAGCTTAGTGTAAATGACCCGACATGGTCGTAACAGTCCTAAATGTCTACTGAGGATTCCCTTTGGGCTTACCGATACAATGTATGATGTGTGTTCGCAATGCAAAAGATGAGTATTTTATAAATAGGGACTAGCAAGCAAAAATGCATCATTGCTGTGTCATCATAATTAAGATATTAGTGATAGTACTGTTGTATATCTTGTTAAATAGCACCCATGCTTGTGTTTTTACACAAAGTATTGCTCAGTAGATGTCTTTATTCAGCGTCATCTAGACTAAGATCGTGAAAAGTAGTCCCACGATTAAAAACAGTGAACCACCATCTGGGATTACAATGAATTAAAGTGAAGGCCTTAACTAAATTGACTACATCCAATGCGATTAAAAATCTACTTCCTCCCACATAGACATAGACAGTCTTGTAACTTTTTCTTCCCGGTTGGTTATGACAGTAAATGCAGTTGCTGCCTGGTAGTCACTGGTTGAGATAAGAATACATCTTAATATATTTAAATCCCTATATATTTGAACCCCAATATATTTCAAATCTCCATCCTCAGCTGCCCTCATTTTTACTGCTGTCAGGGTGAAGTTCTAGATTAGCTATCTGGGTTTTTTATCCTCTCTCTCTCCCTCTCTCCCTCTCTCTCTCTTTTCCATACAGACACACACATGCACGCTCCTACACATACATATACACACATTTTCCCTCCTGAGCGGAGAAGATAAAGCAGGTGTTAGTAAAGAGTACTCCTGGCCCAAATGAAAGCCATTTATCAGACGCTTTGCCTTCCTCACAACACACACATATATAGAAACTCACATAGCCACACAAACACACACTGAGTCAAGATAAAAGCACTATCCAGGACTCTAAGCCTGAAGCTAAGCATGCTTGATTAGGTGTGTAAGGAACTGTTTGGAGATGTGTTTGGGGTTTCGCCTTTTTTCACTTGTAATATTCGAGGACATGAAGCACTGTCACTGGAGAGTGTAGCCACCAGAGATGTCAATGACATTTTATTACAGCGTTTTAAGATAGCATTTTTTAATCATACATTGCTTTTGGGTGAAATTATCAAAAGTGCAAATTCGTATTCGTACAGACGACTGTGTGATTTGCTAAATACCACACGTACCTTTTTGTCTACATAGTGAGGGTTATGTCATCAGTCGTACCTCTCCTTCTAATTACCGTATATGAGGGAAGTTGTTAGCAACATGGGCCATGTATTTTTGGGCGACCTTTTACAAGCGTGCTACAGGATCTGTCTCATAAACAAATGCAATGCTCAGATGACTAATTCATGAAACAGGTACATCTGTTCCACTTCTACAACATAGTTGCTAAATAGATTCATTTGTTTGTGTTTATAATTGATTGACTTCACAGGTGATTTCCCAACTGCGTGTCCTGAGCCGCTCCGTAGCAACAGGTTCCAAGTTTGACAGGGAGCTCTGGTCGAATGGACTTTCACCGGTCCTCTACTTGTGGAAGAAACTCAACCAGGTCAGTTCTATTTTTTCCCGCCCTGTTCATCTTTACCACTCTTCTTAGTGCTTTTCTTAAACTGAAAACTCACACTAGTCTAGTCTTTAGCAAGAATCAAACCTTTTTATCTGTATTGTCTATTTTTTGCCTATCAAACTGCAAAGCTGGCTTGATTTTATCTTAATCAACATATTTATAAAGGTCCCTGTGTATCTGAATCTTAACCTCAAGCCCAAAAATTGTACTGGGAATCACAGGAATACTGTGTTATGAAGTCTGGAGATTATATTACCTCCATATCTTATACAATTTCGTCCTCAGACTCATAGTACCTGTAAAGTAAAGTATTTACCAATAGATTAGTTACAAAAACACCATTGGTTTTTTTTGTAGTTCTTTTGAAGCTTTGACAGTTTCCTGCTAGTCTTCATTTGTATGTCCAATCATGTATTTACATTGCCCGTACAGCAACTAGTCTACATTAAAAGCTGTGAAAGCTCATTGGAAAATAGTAGGGTCTAATTGAGCACTGTCTGATGGCCACTGGCTTGCCTAGTCAAGCAGCACTCCTCTGTGTGGTTGCTTGGAGACCGGCACCTTTTCAAATCAAAAGGACATCTACCCCTACATTAAATAATTTAGCCAGCATATTCCCTCTCTCACACTCTGCCTCTCTTTTATTCAATCTCATGCTGTAAATCACACATGCTCTCCCTCTCCCTTTTTCCCTCATTTGCACGTATGCCTCCCTCTCTTTCCCTCTCTCTTTCTCTCTCTCTTTCTGCACCTCTCTCTCTCTCTCTCAGCCCCTTGCAGGCAGAGTTGTTTGGTACTTACTGAGAGGAGAATGATTGACTGTGTTAATTGTCACTATTGTATCACCAGCTAGCTTCCCATAGATCACAATCTACCTCTGACTGCTTTCAATTAACTGGCCCTTTGTCGTCAGCTAACCCTTGGTGTTTGACCATCAGTAGATCTGTGTTCCCCGAAGTGTAGCTTAAATGCACATCCTTTTTGTGTGTGGGTGTGTGTGGGTGTAAAGGTTAATGTTCAACTTGAATGTGTACGTGCAAGCTTTTGTGTGAGTGTGTACGGCCATGTGTATCTATGTGTATGCACTCACCTGTGTGTGTAGAGATATGTATGTATTTATTTTGACAAATCTTTATGTAGTCTGGTCCGAGGGGAGAAGCATAAGACAGCAGATACTGTTTATTTGGCTGTGAAGTTTCATTTTTGAATAGAGACAATAGCAGAGCTGTAGTCAAGCAGAATGTTTTCTCATTGTCTCATTTATCTCACGCTCTCCATTGTCTGCATTCCTGCTATCCCTCTCCCTCTCTTTCCTCCACTCTGCACTTACTGAGTAGATGCGAGGGAAACAAAACAGGGTGTAGGTACAGAGTGTGACATCTGCAATGGAATACATACAAAAAATACGCAAAAATATCAGAGCTGGTGCACATTTGTCTTCACCTGCACATATTTGTGTTTGTACATAAATACACGTCCTTGGTGTACTTAAAATAGATCTAATTGGTAACTAATGTAAAACAATTTGTCCCCCTGGTTTGCACTACAGAGAAAGAGAAACTATTTCCTATATTATTTATATCTCGTTATTGTGGAGGAGCCAAGAACCATAGAATTTATGCATGTTGAGCTAATGGAACCCACTGGGATCACTGGGAAGACTGTAGTAATTGAAGAAATAATTTGTAAGAAAAAGGATAGCATGCTGATGCACAGCAGCAGTTACAAAACACACATTATACATCTTCCTTGAAATAATACTATGTCCATAGGAGATTGATTTAGAACAGTGTTCCAGTGATAAAGCAATGCTCAGACAATTGTACAATATTATACAGCAAGGCTTGAAGCACTACAGCCCAAGGTAAAGATATCTATCTATCTATCCTGTCAATATACCAATATGTCTTTCTGTCTACAGGGTTCTACTCTGATCCACCAGAAGGTGGCCCCACCTACAGAAAGTCAGGGGTCACCAGTCCTGTCATTCATCGTTCTGGAGCAGTTCAACGGCATCCGCCTGGTCCAGGTGTGTCAACCAGTGCTCTTACCAACGACAAACATTTTTACATGATGGCTAATCCTGCATTACATTGTAGTTGGTTTCATACATTCATACTACTGTATTTGTGAATGTTAACTAAATACTTTTTTTGGAAAGCAAAGTAACTCGCTGAAAGTGGGAAAGATCACTAACTACATCTTGGGTCACAGACGCACCAGTAAGCCCAGTCAGTCCTTAACAGGGACCAGTTCATGGCAATCAAATGGCAAGGTGTCAGATGACACCCCAGGTACCAGTGCTCTAACACTTTGGCACAGTATGTACACTAAACTGTTATCGTTGTCACAGAGTATCCACCAATCCCTGGCTGCACTGAGCAAGGTCATCAGAGGGACCCAACTGCTAACTCCTGAAGTCCAAAAACTGGCCACTGCCCTGCTCAATCAAGAGGTAAGAAAGAAAGAAAGAAAGAAAGAAAGAAAGAAAATGTGATTCATAGAGTTTGTATGTAGTAGTATAAACAGCAAGTACTGTAAATGTTAGTTTGTTGGTATATACAGATCTGCTACATTTTGAAGGCAAATTATAATTGGGACTTAGTTTATTCAAAAGATGAAAATGGTCTTACATTGCACTTGTTACATGGTATCAAATTTGCATACTACAGCCTTCCTGTGTCTTGTAAGTCATTTGAGATACACTATATTTTGGACATTGTTTTGATCTTTGATTAATCTCATCATAAAATATACAATTAGGTATGACTCACAGAGAATCTTTTTGGTTGTGAAGTGTAAAATGTAAAATCCCACACTGTGATGAAGATGTGGCCACAGGGGCAGGTACACATACAGTACGGTATACAGAGCTGACTTGTAGACATCTAGCAAACACAGCATGTATCCTCGTGTGTGTCCCCAGGCTGAGATGAAGACAAAGGGAATATGATGAGGTGGTAGAGGAGAGATGCACAATCAACCTTTTAGTCCTTCTATGTTTGTAATCTCCTGAGAGAAGCCTTGGGCGTGATTCCTTCTTCACTGCTTCCCTCCTCTCTCTTTTTATATTAATCAGCAGGTCTTTAGTCTGATTCACATATCTCTCCCAGCCAGCATTCTACAGTTTTCCTCTTTCCTTTTTTGATCTATCGGCTAACATATTCCTTCACTACAATTATATAATTTCTTTCTGGCAATTACATGCTCATGGTCACAGTAAACCAAGGACACTCATGTTAGCCAAAATGATTTAAAAAATGTACGATTTGCTCATTTCATTTAAGTGTTAATCTGCTATAAGTTTCCACAAATGAGGACGCTTCATAGTGTGTAATGCCTGACCGTAATGTAACTCAGTATATAAAACAGATGAGCTCTCATTCCTGTTTAATAAATTTATACTGTTTCCCCTCCCCCCTTTGAATTAAACTGGTAAAACACCCATGGCCCAAAGTATGCAGAGTAGTTTTACCATAGCCTGTTTTTTTTTTACGTTCTGGCAATCCCCCAAATCCTTGACATATATTAAATTCACTACAAACTGAATTTAAAACCTGATGACTTACCTAACCTGACTTTGGTGACCCCAGCTGGCAGTGTTTTACATCACTGTCATAACTGTTAAACCACTCATTGTATTGGCATGGCTACTTGTGTAGAAGTGTGTCAGTGTGTAGATGTATGAGACTCTTTAGCAGTAGAATTTGTTATGTAAGATTTCTTTTGTCTCAACTCAATACTGCACAACTTAAACCAATATTTCCATTATTCATTATCCATTGTAGCAGAATTAATTTGACAACCTTCCATTGCCTGCAGTTACTTAAATTGTAAATTGATTCTGTAGGTAAATCGTGGTCCATACCACTGCCTCAAGCAAAATAAATGCTAGGCAGAAGAAAATAGAGTTCACATATCTAAAGGTGAATGCCAACATTTTATTCTATATATCATTCAATCCCATGCAGTTATCCGTCTGTTAAACCTTTTTCCTCCAACTCTTTGTCTTTGTCAACAAAAATGTAAAAAGGGTAAATTTATATATAATATTTCAACATTAGTCAACAGGTGGTTGTTGCTACTGCTAAAAAAAGCATTACAACACAGAGTGTAAACGACGCTGTGAGTCTTTGTAGCAAATAATATTACAACTCTGCAGATTTCAGTCTCCAACCTTGTGCCATTATGTGTTTAGGGTTCCATAACTGATTAGCCCAGTTTCAACCAGAGAAGAGGAACAGAAAGAGCTGCTGATGTGATTTATATATTTGGAAAATGGATCATTTGGGATTGTAATATTGTTAAAGTATGGCACAGCCCTGGTATCAGCTCCATTGCCTCTCTCCTCAGCTGTGCCGTAAAAAATAATTAGATACTTGGAAACTACCCAAGCATCAGAAGAGAGTGGTAAGCAGCGCTGCAAAACAGAAATAAATATCACCAGTGCCTTTAGTCAGTGGGAAGACCATTAATATCAAGACATGAAGACTGATGCAGAGTTGGCTTTTGATTAAAGGTTAAATAATCTCTAGTATCAGTAAGATTTTCAGTGGCAGTTGTAGGAATTAGCATGACAATACTGACTTTTTATTTCATCTCATCTTCACAGTTATTTTCAAGCAAACTGGGGGTCATAAGCAAAAAAGTGATCAAAGGAATCCTCTTATTCAAAATAGTAGCTTGCCAACAAGTTACACCACCTACTTGAAAAAATCAGCACGTTACCTTGGAGACTGAATTTGCACCTATCAAATGCTCTGGCAACGAACTGCAATGCTGAATCACATGTGACTGTAATTATATGTGTAATTAGGTGCACTGAATGAGTTTTAATCAATTATTTGTTTTCACTATTGCTATTCTATTTATTCACCCTGTATGTAAACAAATCCGTGGTCTAAAAATGTACCAGGCCTTTAGATTTAAGAAATATATTTTTTAATCTGTTAATTTCGGTGGGTGCCAATAGCTCTGAGATTATTTCTGGCAGCATTAACATTAATCATTAAACATTAACAAATATTTGCAGATTGCTACAACATAACTTAAGCCTGCATGGTTATCATGCTGTCATACATGTGGCATACACACACAGCACAGACAAGAGACAGACAAAGTCCTTTTTAGTTCCATTATGACTTCCAAGCTTAAATCTAAAGTCTTCAATCTCTCACTGTGTATTTGTGCGTGTGTGTAAGGCAGTTCTTTGATCTCTAACAGTTTAAGCAACACAGACTACCTTACCTGCTCCAGAGTTAACAGTTGTCTCCTGAGGGAAGCTTTCTTTTTCCACCTACACACAAATATTGCATTTGTCAGTGCCTTCCAAAATGAACATTTTGAGCATTTCAAAACTACACTACATTTTGTAATCAGCCACCTCTTTAGTAAAGCCAGTGGTTTTCTGTTCACGGTGGGGCATAGAGCCACTGCAGGTGGGGCGTGGATGACCAGGGGGAAAATATAGGGAATGAAGTTGAATAAATATGATTTATGTAGGGAAAGTAAGTAAGTAAAGTAAACAAAGAGTTTGCAGATGCTCTTGTGCTGACCTTTATTTCACTAACACTCAACTTCGATCCTTTTTTATTCGTTTTTAACTTTTTCCAGCTTCTGAAAACGTTTGAGAACCACTGGGTTAGGCTATGGTTAAGGTTAAGCAACTAAAACTACTTAGTTAGAATCTGGGAAGATTCTTGTCATTGTTAAAGGAAACCAATGTTGGCTGTACTTTTGTAACATTCATCTACCCCTCCTCACCCAAACTTTTTGCTGCAATATGAAAACGTCACATTTCCTCCTGCTTTGCAATTTATTTTTAAAATGAACAATGCTGTCCACAGAAAAACAGCTGCATTTGATTTTTATGTGGAAGATTTTTTTTCCCCAAACCACTGAGGCGCTGAAACCTAGGAGAGTTAAATGTGCTTTTGCTACAGTTTCAGTGTGACACAAAGGCCACAGGCAGATGGATAAGCAGAAAAAGTGAGTCAAAGGAACTGTACCATGCACTTAGATGAGTGTCAAGTCAAGTATTTATATAGTATACAGTAAGACAAGCACTTTACACATCCTGCATATGTGCAAGCTCTAGCCCTTTGACATCAAAAGTTTAGAAGGACCTTCACAGACATATGTTATGCTTTAGCCAGAACACAGTGGCGTTGCAGTCTAGGAGAGTGTATGCCCTTTAGTGACTGACACACAATGTTTAAATGTGTGTTTGAAATAGTTTTCAAGGTGACCCAACAGAGTCCAATGTTGTCAAGTTTGTGTTGCATAATTTAGTGACTGTGGTAGCCTTCAGTGATAGTAGAGGGGACAGGAAACATGACTTTTGAGACTGCTTTAGCAACTTTATTTTAAAAATAGGCGAGGGACGAATCTAGCAACTTTTTGGGAAGGAGATTAGCTACTTTCCCTTGAAGAATGTCTTCAACACAGCTCAGTGAATCTGCAGTCCTCCTGCATGCTGTGGCTCTCTTGGTTGACAGCTGCGTTCAGTCGACCGCACAGCAGCCTGGCTGAAGCACGTAGCTTACTGATTGCAGAATGTCCACAGCGAAAATAACATGGTATACTTTACCTTCTTGCTGACACTTGTTTTTTTTTTTTTTTCATTATGACTCTAAATAACTTTTCTTCTTCTCTGTGCCTGTTTCCCTCTGTCTCAGTGCCCTTTAACATGGCAGAACAAATGGGAGGGAGCAGAAGAGCCAATGCAGTACCTCAGAGCTGTAGTAACACGGGCTCTCGCTATACAGGTAACATTCATAATGTATACATATAGAGACCGCCTCTACTCTCTTTCTCTGTCAGTCTAGTATCTGTCTCTCCTCCTTTCTCCCACCGGCACACAAATAATATTTACTACAAATAGACACATACATATATGCACATGGAATAAGAAAAAAACACACATACAAACCATCTTTCACGGTGACAGAACACTTCAATCCTTCAGGGACTGAAATTCACGAAGGTCTGCTCCTACCCTACCTTACCTTTTGTCTTAAACCAAAAAAATAGTGGTAAAGTTTCTGTGGGAGAATTGGCAGTAAAGGCATTTACTGACAACCTCGCTGGTTATTAAAAAAACCCAGACGCCCCTGGGAATCCTCTGTGGTACTACTCTCACGAGAGTGAGACTTAAGAAGCCTAAGAGTTTTCTAATCAGCATTAGCATAATGATTGAGGGATCCATTTAAATCCATGGTGTATTTATATCCCACAGGGAGCCTCGTCCTCCAGTTGTGATGAATATTAAGGGAGAACACTTTTGGATTTAAAAAGGACCTTGCACCTCAGATATCCAACAACGACCCTTGACCTTTTTTCTGGTGTTTCCCCACATGACAAAAATCCTTTAGCTGAGCCGGGGTCCAAGGACCAGACTAAAGTACTTTTAGGTTACGGCTCAGGCAAAAATGATTTCTGACTGACCAAGGCAACGTTTTGACTAAGACCGCGCCAGAAAAATTCTAATGTTGTTTTCAAAAGCACTTCATAAATAAAAGCGGATTATTATATAAAAGCATGAGGTTCTGGGAAGTGTTTGCCCTAGGTTGGTGCCAAAAAATAAAGGTTCTGGCTGAAACTCCTCTCGACTGTGTCTGACTGTACGCCTACCTCAATATGCTCTGACAGACTAGAAAACACACACACACACACACACACACAAATTATTTATTTCTATGTGAATTTGATGCATTTGATTATTCGTGTGGGCGAGCCTCACTGCCTATGTCTGTCTGTCTTCTGGTCGGCCTGCCTGCCTACCCATCTGTTTGTGTGTGTATGTCTCCCTGTCTGCCTGCCTCTTTCTGCACTCCATCTGTCTTCATGTGTGTCTATCTGGAGGCTGCGCTGTCCTTAACTGTCTATTCCTGCCCATCAGTACTGAGTGATATCTCTGTTAGCAGCGTGTCTGTGTCCTGTTAGCTAATCAGTCTAATAAAGGCGGAGACGGACAAAGCTGCTGCTGTGTGGAGCTGCAGAAGAATAAAGAGCTAACAGCACAGCAGTACACCCCAGACGCGCAGGACGACCTTGGAAACACCCAAATGCTCACACACACACACACACACACACACACACACATATATGCACACAAATACTATGCATACCAGTGCACATTGGCTCGTTGTATTATTAATATCCAAAATTCTTGGTGCACGTCCTCCTGAGAGAGAGAGAGTCTGCGTGTGTGTGTGTGTGTGTGTGTGTGTGTGTGTGTGTGTGTGTGTGTGTGTGTGTGTGTGTGTGTGTGTGTGTGTGTGTGTGTGTGTGTGCATCTGCCTGCAAGTATGTGCCTGTGTGAATGTGGGTATGGGCTTGCATTGGTGCATATTTTTTCTTGGCATAATGCTCATCCCAATTTATCTCTAAAGCCAGTGCAGACTGATGCTGTGCTAAAAAGGAATCCATTTATAATAGAGATTGGATCAGATGTTTGCTCATTCTGCCTCTATTTGTCAGCAAATTTTCCCTAGCTGACCTCCAAATCCACTGGTTTCTATGGTGATTTAGAGAAAACTGCCTACCTAAAACAGAAATGCAAAACAGGGCCCAGAATAGATCCAAGACTTCAATCTTAGGTCAACTCTCAAGGCTTACAACAGGCCACTGCAGCCATATATCACAATAATCTTTGCTACAGAGCAGTGGAATCGGTTGTTGTGCCTCTGCAACATCCCCTCCGAAAAGAAAAGAAAACATACAGACTGAGAAATAAGATTGTATTGTGAGATATCATATCAGATTAAGTTGCTGATTAAGTGTGTCCTTTTGACAAAAATAAGTAGTTTTCACAGTGACACAGAAGGAGACGGCTTACAAAGCAGATGTTGCTGAATAAGGCAGACTGGATAAACACATTGGATAAGGCTTAGAGAGGTCTATCTCCAGTCATACAGCTCCACACTGTGTACTTGTATCTGGATACAGTGTTTGCAGTCTTTTAGTTTCTAAATACGCATACACATTGCTGTCTCTGCATGCATGTGCCTGTGTATGTCTAAGTATTCTATAGACATATGCTTAAATGGTAATCTGTATGTTTATGCCTCTGTGTGTGCGCAAACTGTATTCCCATTAGTAGGTAATTGGGGTCCCAGTGTTATCAGCGTGTTGACGTGGTGATAAAAGGACCAGGGGACATTAAATACTCTTTTGGCCACACATTTGTATTGACTTTATGTTTTGCCCTCTCCCTTTGTAACTCGTTTTATCTCTCATTAACAAATACACACTGACTCGGATAGAAATTATGATCATTCCACTCACAGATCGATGTTCTCTATGAAAATTTAAAGAGCCAAATACAATACAAACAATCACCATTTGTATTCTTTGTAATCAAACTATTTGTGGTCAGAGGGTGAATATTTAGAGCAAATATATTTCTTATAGTATTCAGAGCCAGCTCTATTTGTGTCAAATTTCACCACTTGAACTGAAGAAAATTGTATTCTTATTATCTTTCATTGATCCACAAAATGTTTTGTCTGACTCCTGTGTGAAACTGATTTTATGCCTGAATTATGTGCTATCTCTGAGTGTTTATTTGTTGTTTGCTAGGTTCTTGGTTCATTAATCTGTGTGTGTGTGTGTGTGTGTGTGTGTGTGTGTGTGTGTGTGTGTGTGTGTGTGTGTGTGTGTGTGTGTGTGTGTGTGTGTGTCTGTGTGTCTGTGTGTCTGTGTCTGTGTATGTTTGTCTGTATGTGTGTGTATCCAGAGTTGGGTGGAGCGTTCAAGCAGACAAGCTCTTCTGTCGGACACCCTAGATCTAGCTGAGCTCTTCCACCCTGACACCTTCCTCAACGCTTTGAGACAGGAAACTGCCAGGTAACACTGAATGCTTGTGGGTTCGTGTGAGACAGAATGAGTATGGGTGCTAAGGTTAATGACATATTTTTGGTGGTTTTAGGTCCATGGGTTGTTCTATGGATAGTTTGGTGTTTGTCTCGTCATGGAGGAGCCCCATTGCACAGGCCAAGCTGCAAGTCAAGGTAGAATTACAACAAGCACACATTAACTTACAGATCATGCATACAGAAACACACTGCTCCCATCCAGCTGCAGAATCCTGGCGCTATAAATGAGGCAGACTCTGGCTGAGTGATAATTGGAAAATAATGGAGTAAAAGACTGCAAGAATAGAAAACAGATGCAGATAAGAAGGCAGGACCTGAAAGAGAGAAGAGCGTAAGAAATAAAGCAAAGAGTTATATCCATTAGAGACAAAGGAGTTACCTTGTTTCCTGTGTTTCTGTGATGCATTTGATGAGTACAAATTCATACAGTTAAAGGACTGGCAGCACACACGCACAATACCACTCTCAGTCAGTTTGTATTGTCTACAATTACTAAATACTAAAATACTTTTAGGCATTTGTTTCTTTTTGATCATGCCAATAAAAACTGGCCCGACTTGCACTTACTTAAAATATACAAAGGGAGAAGGGAAGGGTGTGGGTGCTTAAAAAGAGGTTGCAGCTGCAGGGAGGGAAAGGAAATATTCAGACATCTGACAGAGACAGAGAAAGAGAAAAGGGATAATTGTTGTGAAGCAATGAGCTCTCTTACACACACACACACACACACACACACACACATACACATATACACATTGAAGCTTTTTCTTGCCTAGATTATGGTATTTAGTACTTGTCTGTGTGTGTTTGACTTGACGCCAGAGTTCCCCTTATTGTCTGGCCTACTGTGGAAAATCCCTGAGTCACTGGACTGAATTCACTCATATAAACACACTCTCTCATGTACAATGTGCATAACATGCTAGTCAATCAGGTGACAGCAATGTCATTTCTCTTTGTTTACATAGACCCTGCCTCTCTCCTTTTCTTTTTAGTTCAGTCAAAACGTTTTGGCTTCATCATCCCGGATTTCTGTTTAATCACTGCTCTCCTCTCGTCCTCCTCAGTTTACAATCACTTTGTTTTATTTTTGTCTTTTTGACCCCCTTTCTCTCCTTTTGCTTCTTACTCCATCTGTTCCACTCTTTTTCCAGGTGGGAGGTCTCCAGCTGGAGGGTTGTAGTTTTGATGGTGTTCATCTTTGTGAGAATCAGCATGACTCTCCCAGTGTGTCAGCTGTCCCACCCTGCTACATGGCCTGGGTTCCACAGGTACGTATTTGTGTTTAAAACAGGAACATATTGTTACCCACAGAGAAATTTGTGTGCGTGAAACATGGGCAGACAGGATTTGACCTAATTAAATAGTTTTATATTTCCTGATACAGTCATGAAATTAACAGCGATAGACTTTTTGTAAATCTTGAGGGCTTGTTTACCTTTTCAGTCTGAAATGATATAATTAGTCTGATGTATTCAGGTCTAGTAATGGCAGAATGCTAAATGCTTGCACTCACATGGGTTTTGTTTTGTGGGGTAACTCAAAAACCGTTGAAATCGTTAGTTCAACTTTTGAAATACTAGTCAGTGTGCATACATTCATTAAAGTGTGTCTTCTGTGTTTGATCCTAGAACTCTGCTGCTGATTCCACTGCATCAGAGGAGAGTATCTGGCTGCCTCTGTACACAAGCTCAGAGAGGGTGAAGGTGGTCACGCACATCTGTCTGCCCTGCGGAGCGAACCCCAACCAGTGGATACAGACTGGAGCCGCTCTCTTCCTCAAACAGCAGTGAAAGGACCTCATCTTGGACACCAGTAACCAGCCAGTAACTACAGAGGCTTTTGTCGAAGACTGTAAGCCTCAAGTGGAGAAAATATGGTCCTGAAAGGCAGATTTGACTGGGGCAACAAGTAACAGGACAAAATGGCAGGCTCTGATACCCACACCATAATTTTCTAAGTAAGCACCTTAGCTCGGGGACCAAAACCTGAAATTTGCATAATATGGTACAAGGGAAGGCACCAGAGGAGAAGAGAACAGTTTTTACTTTCTTTATTTGCTTTTTGGTTTAACAACAACACTAATTCTTGAATGAAAAGTCATTTCTTTTAATTTCATGGGCCAGACATCAAAATGGAGCTGCCATAACATCTTTAATGAGATATAAACATGGATCTCAGGCTGTAACAAGCTTTGATAACTCTGAATTCTCCTACTGTTAAGTCTAATAAAACACTACTCCACTCATCTTCTACATTTCATAAAATAGTGTAAAATTGTACACCAGTAATTCTTTTGTGTTCAGAGAACTCATGAAGAAAGCAGCGTTATTTAGTTTATTACGTTTTTGCCCTGAATGTTTGTTTCACAGTTATACTGTTGCCTGAGTGTATTTTTGGACCTTATTTATTTAAAATAAAGATAAAATATATGTCAATATTGCTCTATTTTATTGCAGTAATAGTCCAATATTGTGATTATATAGAAAGTCAAACTCTGTCCCAATTTCATTTCAGTTCAGCATGTGTAATTAGATGAGTAGAAGTTGAGAATAAGACAAAGCACCAATACAGAGATGTGTGTGTGTGTGTGTGTGTGTGTGTGTGTGTGTGTGTGTGTGTGTGTGTGTGTGTGTGTGTGTGTGTGTGTGTGTGTGTGTGTGTGTGTGTGTGTGTGTGTGTGTGTGTGTGTGTTTCAGAGCTAGGCTGACCTCCACCACACACTATCAGTAGTCACAACTTTTCAACAGTAAACATTAGAGATCATTCTGCCTCTCACTTATATCTGCTGAAACATGCTTCACAGGCATAAAACGCCCCAGTGTCTGTTCCCAAAGCAAATGG
The DNA here is from genome assembly GCF_905237075.1 of Dicentrarchus labrax. Lineage (NCBI taxonomy): Eukaryota > Metazoa > Chordata > Actinopteri > Moronidae > Dicentrarchus > Dicentrarchus labrax. The sequence goes on from NW_026136704.1 coordinate 16,707,442, forward strand.
TGGTTGCCTCTACCTCTCTCTTGCTCTCTCTCACACACACACACATTCACAAGCACTCAGTCCCTAACCTCTGTGTGATTGGTTGTGAGTCGAGGTTGAGCGGAGTCGGTGAAGCCGTGATGGATGGCCACAGAACTACAAAGCAGGGTGTGAGGTTTGTAAGGTGTGTATGTTTGTGTATGTTTGTGTATGTTTGTGTATGAATCCAACCAAGAGCATCAAATTTGATGGATGGCTTAATTAAGTCTCTCTTTTTTTTTTCTGTGTCCTTCTGTTTTTTGTTTGTGTTTATGCAGTTCTGCAAATGTCTGTGTGTGCACTCTTCTCTAAATGTGTGTATGTGTGTGTGTGTTTGTGGAGACAGAGAAAAGGGCTGGAATGAGGGAGGAGCGGGTATTGTGTGTGCACTGCAGTGTGACAAAATGGGAGTGAAATGGAACAGCGGGTTTAAAAAAGAGAGAGGATTGGATTTCGGCAAAACACGGCCCTCTGGGTCAGAGAGACAGAGGAATGGAGGCAGAGAGAGAGATGGAGGGAGGGAGAGAGATGATGCAGGGAGCGAGGCCGAGCAAGAAAAAAAGGTTATAAAACCTGTTTGAGAAAATTGTAGAGAAACAGGAAAATGAGGACAGCACGGGGGGCGGAGGTCGGGAGGAGAGGAGGGGTCAAAGGGAAAGAGGATGGATGGAGAGGGTTCGGACAAGTAGGGAGTGGGCAGAGTGTGAGAGAGGGAGCAAATAGATAATATTCATTCAAGTGATACTACAATGTTTATAGCTACTTCAGCACTGGGTCGACAGAGTTGTTCTTCACCTTTTCTGCAATTAAAAAAAAGAAAAAGAAAAACCCTTTGACCTTCACCTTTAATCCACGTGTGTGTATACATGCACGCTTGACAGATTGGTTCAATGTTGTTGCAATAAGTCAAAGCCAACTCGAAAGCCTGATTTTACTCAGTTGTTTAGCAACCAAAAGGCCCGTCAAAAAGTGTTGTTGCACAACTCTTCCAACGTTTTGATGACTACTAATCCTGCGGGCGAAGGTGGAAAATTAACATCAGCATCGCAGCAAACAGAAAATGCTTTGCCGAGGGCTTGTTTCCAAGGTAATGTGTTTTTTTGTGTGTGTGTGTGTAACAGAGTTTGTCTTTTTCACAAATTAGCATGTCAGGTTTTCAGAAACTATTGTGATAAAATTCAGACTCGGGTGGCGTTCAGTAGCTGCTTTAGTGAGATGTTTGTTTGGATTTTTGATCACAAAACCCACACAATGTGTCACTTCAGAGCAATGATTTAAATGCAGCACACGTCACATTCGTACAAAAAACTCTTGAGTCGAGCTGGACTTGAATCAAAACAGCCATAGAACCCACATAGAAATGAAGCCACATACATAAAAAGGGATATCATTTGAATGCCTGGTCTCCCTCCTGAAATTCAGCACACTTACAACACTGTCTGTATTCAAATATTCTGTTCTCTGCTACGATCTTCGCTTTTTCACTTTTGTGACCCTCCTTCAATTCTTTCACGACTTCCTCCATTCTTCTATGACGTTAACCATTTACAGTGTTTGGGGCTTTCCTGCGTTGTTTAACCAACAATACAATACAATGCTTATGTAAAGCTTGCCTATGTGAGACATAAACATTTCACTTTCTATCTGATAACCTTTCTAACACGTATTTGTAACATTTAGTCCAAATAAATACTTAAACATGAGGATATAAACAGAAAAGAACAAGACCTTTTCATTTGTTTTCCTGTCCATGCAGATATGTAATCACTCCATCTCAGGACGGAGTCAGATTTGTTCCTTTAACAACATTTAGTCTGTCCTTACTCAGCTTGTCTAAGGCATCAGACCCTGTTTGTTTTTTTACTTTTACACCCAGCATGCTAACTAGGCCAACATCTGGTGGGTCCCCATAAAACAAGAGTGGTAAAATGTTTTGGGTTCCTGCACGAGGCTAGATTTCTCATTTGGGTTTCTGGATTTAAAATGTTAATCACTGCCTCATCAGACTTGAGCCACATTTCAGTGAGAGGAAACCAGAGAAACCTCAGATGAGCCACAGCCAGCTGCAATGTAACGTCAGACTGACTAAGTGCAGAACCCACTTATAATGCAGCCGAACAGAAATATCATCACTGCCGGCATCATAACATTGTGCATACTAGTAATGGAACACATTAGTCAGATATGAGCATAAAAATGCACTTTTTATTCCTTTCCTTCACTGTACACTGCGCGTTGTGTCAGGATTTTGAAAAGGCTGTTTTAAGACTGGAGCCTGGTCTCTGGGGCACCGAGTGATGACACCTCTGGTCTATCCTACTGCTCCCATCAGCCTCTCCGTGGACATGTGTGATTCCCAGTTTTCACTCTGCTGTTTCCCCAATAAACACCCTGGATTACAAAAGTTGTCACAGTATGTCCCACCTAAGCAGAGGGTTTTCAGGGGTGGGAAGTGAGAGGAAAAAGTTAACACACATGGACAGGATGCTCAGAAGGAGGATGGAAAAGTGCTGAAAATACACTGCAGGGGAGCAGAGTGGGGGAAGTGTGGAGTGAGATGGAGAACATCGCTGGCAGGATGGCAAAATGTTAGAGGACGAATGGGATCAACTTGGTTTTATTGACACAGGGCTTAGTAACACTAACTCCCATTTCTCAGTAAGTGTTGGGTTGTATAACACTGCGATAGATGTTCAGCATATATACAAATGTATCCATCTACTTCTCTCAAATTGCATGAAAACAACAAAACCAACAATATACTGATCCTGCCAGGTGTGGAAGTAATAACCTAAATAACATTTAAAATAATTTTTCTTAAGTGTGAAGGATGATGTACTGTGGCATGAGCAAAAAAAGGGTTGCTTACTTTTAGCTTAACTGATCAATGATTTATTACACCACCCGGCGAGCATGTTGATTTGATTTGATTCAATTTCATTGTCATTGTAAGTACAGGTACAAACAACAAAATGCAGTTAGCATCAACCCGGAGGTGCAAAGTAGTGAAGTGCAATTTACAAATGTACAGAAATATGTAAAGAAAAAGTAATAGTAACATTATATATATATGAATATGCTGGCAAGATATTTACATTATGAACAGTATTAACAGAATAAATATATACGGCAATAAATTAAGATATTTACAGTATGAGTTCAGTGGGATTTCAGGGGGGTTGGGGGTCTCCTCGACCCAGAGTTTAGCAGGCTGACAGCTGATGGAAAAAAGCTGTTCCTGAGCCTGCTGGTTCGGGAACAGAGAGACCTGTAGCGTCTCCCAGAGGGGAGGAGGGCAAACAGTTTGTGTCCTGGGTGGAAGGTTTCCTTGGCAATGCTGCGCACCTTCCACAGACATCGCTTGCTGTGGACAGCCTCAATGGTGGGGAGTGGTGAACCTGTGATTCTCTGGGCAGTTTTCATCACCCTCTGCAGATTTTTCCGGTCCAAGGCCGAGCAGTTTCCGTACCAGACTGTGATGCAGTTGGTAAGGATGCTCTCGATGGTGCAGCGGTAAAAGTTCACCAGAATCTGAAGAGACAGATGGACCTTCTTGGGTTTCCTCAAGAAGAAGAGACGCTGGTGAGCCTTTTTAATCAAGGTTGAGGTGTTCAGGGTCCAAGAGAGGTCCTCAGAGATGTGGACACCCAGAAACTTGAAGTTGGGGACACGCTCAACCTCGGTTCCGTTAATATGGATGGGAAGGTGAAGAGGGAGTAGAGGAGGGTGCTCAGCACACAGCCCTGTGGGACACCGGTGTTCAGGGTTAGGCTTGAGGAGGTGTGGTTGTCTAACCGAACAGATTGGGGTCTGTTGATTAGAAAGTCCAGTAAGTTGTGTTGTGAGTGACACAAATCAAACACACCCAGGATGTGACCAACAGGTGCATGCTGGGCCTCAATGCTAAATGCTAAGAGGCTCATGGTGGCTCTTCCAATAGTGACTTCTACATTTGCTGAGGAGCTTCTAGCATCGGTGAGGTGTGTGTTTTTGATAATCCCTCGTCTGACTGCACAGACTCTTTCTGCTGAAAACATTTTGGAAACTCAGACTGCTTAGAGACTGAATGAGCAGAGAACCTGGAGCAGACTGCGGGGACTTTGTGGCTCACATAATGATGTTCAGACAGGTGAGTACAACAAAAACCTCTCCAACTGTGGCCTACAAACAAAGCAGCGGTGTGTGTACACCATTTCTCTTTTTGCTTTAATATAAATGTGTACTTGTTCTGCTGTTTTTTGGTGATGCTTTATTTTAACTTATTTAATTTATGTAGCTTCATAATGCTTGTTGCACCTGCCACGGTGTTCAGCTCTTTTTATTTACTGTTAGTCATTTCTGTGTAACTGTCTGAGTTTCTGGGGCTCAGCTGCGAGGATTGCCCGTGGAGGCTAGCAATAATGTTGGTACATAGGAGAGACAGAGGATGTGCATGCCTTGATATGATAGCAGATTTGGGAGGGACGGCCCATTCACTGGACCTTTTCAATGGCCAAAGCCATTTCTGTGGGCTGGCCTGTTTACTTGAGTTAAATATTGTTGTAGGCTACCCTTTCCATCCCTGGATCCTGCTAACATTAAAACTCAATATATTCCTCTGTGCCACAGAGCTACATTGTTCAACAAAAACAATTAAAAACACACCAGTGATCAACACCATTGTACTGGGTGACATGTTCCTTCATTGCAAAGTTTGTTATGAGTCAATGCCACATAAACTGTCCTCTCTCAGCCTTTTCACTCAAGCACCAAATCCACGACTGGAAGTAGTCCGCAACAAAAACACAATTTCCTTCTGTTTGAGTAAAAACTGCAGTGAACTGCTGTCCAAAATATAATTATATATACCCATCTTTTAAAATGTCCATATATTCGATAGCAACAAATGGGCTTAGTACTGAGAGCCAATGACAAGCTGCTGAGGGACTGACAAACTGCTGGTTTCCTACAAATGTAGTTACGTTTTTTTTGTGGTTAATTAATAAATGACAGACTGCACATATGCACAAGTTCAATGCTGCACTTGTTTTCTGACATACTGCTCATTATATACTTGCTATTAACTGCTTCAGTGATCATACAAGATTAATTTGATCTCATCAAAGTGATGTAACATTTGTGTCAGAATTTCCAAGCAGGGAATTTGATTCTTACGTCTCCGAGGGGGACATATAGTAGCATTACCCAGCATTACCCACATGATATCTGTGATACCTTCTCTAATGGACATTTCCTTAATGCAGCTCTGTCATCCAGAATGAGAATATAGATTTTAATAAGGCACTGTGCTAGTGGTCAGCCGCTGCTTCAGCCAGCATTAAAACGTCTTGCACCTGCTAGTAACAATATATGATCCCCAATGGACATTAAAGTAATTGCGCAGCATTTTTACCCACACTGAAAAGATGGAAGGTCCAAATGATCGCGCATCATTTTTGTGAGAGAAGCATTGGCCTCGTGCTCTGAGAATAAATACAGTGTAATCATTGCAGAAAAAATCTTTCCAGTATGGTAGCTGTTTCACATGAGATCCTACAGAAAATTTCCTGAAAAGTGAAGTTTGGTCAAGCAGTTTTTTTTATAGTTTGAGTGAACCAATCTGTAGGTAGAAATGTAGTCCGATAGACTGCACAGTGAGTTTTATTTAAGGCAGTGTACTGAGTGTCTTATATGAAACATTGTGAGTGTGTAAAGGCTTCAGGAGACAGACAGATTAAAAATAGAAAAACTGTATACAGTAAAAGACCTCAGGCTGTAATCAACTCGCTGTTTATTGATTACAAACAACACACACACTCCCTTCAATAAGTGAAAACACAGCTTTTGTCTTGTACTGCGAATTATTTCATGCCTTTCCTTTTATGTGTGAGTGGGAATGTAGGAGCACACATGTTCTCCTCAGTATGCTCTACAATGGTGTGTGTGTCAGTGTGTTCTTTCCCTGTGGAGATATCCTGCCTCCAGCAGAGTCGGAGGGGCTGACAGATGACCACAAGGTCACTCGTCTTTCTGATCTGTGATCCTCTCAGGAGACACAAACACTTCAGGGGAATTTCCTGCTCTTTTCGCCTCCTCTCGCTTCTGCTCTCTCCTTCTATACTCTCCTCTGTTGTTTTTCTCTATTTGTCTTTAACGCTAGTCTCCTCTCTGTGCTCTTCTTTGCTCTCTTCCTCTAACTCCTTTTCTCACCATTTCGCCTCTGCTTCCCCCCTCTCTTCTCAACTTCTCACTTATCTTTCTGTCTTCTGTGTCTTTGCTTCTCAAATGATCTTTTCCTGCGTCGCTGTCTCTTTCCTGCTATAATCCATGATCTCCCTGCAGACTAAGGGGATTATCGTATTATTGCTAGATGTTAGACAGGATTCCTTCAGGACTTCGTTCCGTCTCTCATACAGTATTTGAGACTACTGACTGGTTAAAATGGCTGGGAGAAAAGGACCTATTTTCCTTAACAGAAATTATAACCTGTTATTGTCACGTAGGTTAGAGGTTTTTTTCACATTATAAAAAAATAAAAAGAAATTGACGTTGACAATATGTGGAGTGTGTTCGACATCAATTCTTAATCTAAATCTAAAAATAATATTGTATTATAGGGTTATGTACTGTGTGTGTGTGTGTGTGTGTGTGTGTGTGTGTGTGTGTGTGTGTGTGTGTGTGTGTGTGTGTGTGTGTGTGTGTGTGTGTGTGTGTGTGTGTGTGTGTACAGTCTGTTTACTAGAATGCCTTTTTTTGAGTCTGTGTGCTCTTTTTATAATAAGTGCTCATTGCTGTAAAGAAGAAAATCAGCCCTTTGTCGGTAACATACTGTGTAGCTCGTGGATTTATTTCAATACATAACTAGAGAAGTGAACATCACAACAAAACCTATTGAATGTATATAGTTTATCAGGAAGAAGCCTATAACATGACATGGCAAGATATTAGAAAGAACATCCCAAATGCACTTGCTTGTACACACACCGTACACAAAAGTATATTTTCACACACTTAATGGCAATGCTGTAATTTGCCGCCTTTTATTTTTTGAACAAATCAGTTGAACAGCCTCTTGTATGTTGTTATTTTGTTCAGTACGAACAATAATAGAGCATGTGATGACTCAGCTTGGCTGCACTTTGGTGCTGTTCAGTGCATTGTGAGAGAATTGCGTCCATTAAGGTGAAGAGGTCGCCCCAATAAAACGGGAGGGGGGGCGGAAATGGATTTTGCGTTCTGTCGATACACTAGGACCTTTTACTGGCAGTGCTAGAGGGAGAAAGTTTTACTTTCTTCAAGCTGTTTAGATGTTCAGGTTTGAGTTTGGAAAGTATCCAGGGATCGCTGTTTAGAATCTTTCAAATTATCCCCGTTGTGATTTCCCTCATCATCAAGTTTTGTTAAGGACGTTCGCCAGCTTCTCCTCTGAAAAGAAAAACTCAAGTCAGTTTCCCAGATAGCACAAGAGTTCAGCATCTCTGACGACAGAGAATAAAACCTTGGCTCCATTGATGCCTTGTGCAGCAGCTTGAAAATATTTGGTTAGAGGTTTCTGCACTTTGCCCAGCATCCTTTTAAAGTCAGCTTCAGCAGTTTTTGTAGTTGTCAGTACCGCCGGAATTGCTGTCATTGCAAAAGCATTTTCACTCAGTACAGATGCTCAACAGATGGCTCGGGCTGTTGCAAAGATCACTTAGCACCAGGGTACCATTTTGTACCCCCTCGTTTCAATAGAACAAATGCAGATGGATGCAGGAGTCACATCCTGCTCTGGATTCTATTAATCTTTTGAGTAGAGTTTTTTAAATTAAAGACATGGTGATAAAATGAACCTCAGGTCACACATTTATATGTATAAATATGTGTTTGATATATTCGACAAGAAGCAAACATACAGTTGCAGTTGTTGGTTTAAAATGGCCAGAATGGTCTCACCGAGGAGTTTTAGAGGCACATCAGTTAAATGCTTTTTGTGAGGAACTGTTTCTTGTTCTTTCTATAATCGCTTTCTGTTTAGAAATCCATTTGAAGCGACAGAGACTTTTATCCCAGATATTGAGGTTTCAGTGAGCTATTTTCAGTGTTTTTCCCCTCGCTCGATCGATGTCACCATCACTGGCCACACACACCATCCAAAAGCAGTTTTCTAGATTGATTTTACATGAGGCCTTCAGTCAGAATCAATCAGATTTCAACTTCTAGCCACAAATGGTGTCTGTCCACTGATACAGTATGTGTTACACTGTTACAGTGGGCAAATTTAGAGCAATTTTGTGGTCCAACTATACAAGAAACTCTTGTGGGCCTCTATTCTCGCACATGCTTTCTTATTCACTGCAACAAGAATTCAGCCGTAAACAGACACCCTATAGCTACTGTAGGATCCTACTGGAACTGAAAACAATCTTGCAGAAGATTGGACTGTCCATCTGTACTCCTATAAAAGAGGAAGGGGTTGGGGGAGATGGAGGAGGGGCAAAAATAAAAATGATTAAGAGAAGGAGATGAGGAGAAGGAGAACCAAGAAAAAAAAAATCTAATTAAAGTGGAAAAAATACTAGACCCTACCAACAGTCCCACTCTCTTCCTCCAACACACACACACACACACACACACACACACACACACACACACACACACACACACACACACACACACACACACACACACACACCTCACTGAGGAGTTTTAGAGGCACACCTTGGAAAAATGTTATATTTAGAAAAATAGAAATATGCACACAAACACAAACATGACATGCAAACAGCTCATACAACACACACCTTCCATCTTCCTTCTCTTCCCACTCTTTATTTCGGTATTTCTATTCTTGTCTATTCTCTGTATTTGTTAAAAACATCTTTGCTGAAAGCTTGAATGTGCCTTCTATAAACCAAACAAAATGGACAATAAATAATATTCCCTCAACCCAACATGTACACATGATTCTCTGATGCTACATACTACCACTATAAATGCCTTTAAGGCTCCATTGAGCAATCCTACTGATTCACACTAGTTTATTGTTGCTGTCATACTGATAGGGAGGGCAAGTGTAATCAGGATTCTCGAAAGAGACAAAACAAAACAAGGTTAAAGGCACTTTTCTGCTCAAATTATTGCCTCTAAACCAGTAAATAAATAAATAATCAGGAGACTGTGTTACCTAATAAAAAAACCTTGAGTGACTAAAAGGGACAGGACAGAGAAATCTAGTGTTTTAGTGAATTCAGTTTGGCCGCAGTGATCCCTTGTGCCCTCCATCTAATATTGAAGAATGTTCCAGATTAGAAAGCTGACAGCAGCTAACTGACCAGCTGCACTAACCCCTCCCCTCTGCCGTCACAGCCAATGGAGCAGCGTAGATTAATGACCCTCAGACCCTCGGCCAATCACCGAACACGCCTCTCATCTCCAGCAAGGGATGCCCTTGAGCAAACTCATACACACACATTCAAGCGGGGATACACACGCTTGGCAGTCACAAACACACACAGCTACACACTCACCACTTAATTCAGCCTCCTCTGAGGGCAGCGGGCCGCTCAGTGCCGATGTTTATGGTTTCTCTGAACCTGCAAATCACCGTGGTTATGGCTGGGCAGATTTATGACCACGGCCCTGTCTACCGGCCCTTAGACAAACCATGGATCACCGACACACACAGGCACACCCAGTCACACACACTCACGCTCTATATTGAGGATGATACACATGCTCAGACAGCATAAAGGTTCTTTGTTGTGTTTTGTGGCTCACTGTCGTATGTAAAGTGACCCGTAGAGCAGATGTGCCATGTTCACCGTGCTATTACAGTTTAGCATGCAATCTAACCCCAGCGCACCAAAGGCTGTGAAAAAAAAAACAGTTAATCATTCACACTGTCAGATTTAAAGCTGATAAATATGCAGCTTTTTAAGGCAAAAAATCTCTGCAGAATTGCGTTTTATAAGGGGGGGGGGCTGTTGGATCTGACAACAGGATGTCTCATCACTGAGCTTTTGTTATAACTGCCCTCTGCATCAACAGAGGCTTTAAGGTGTAAAATACAGAGATGAAGGTGAAAATCCTTTCTGGATTTTGCAGTTCTTTTTTTTTTCTCACCTGTATCCATTTTGTTTTTTGATGACTCATCATGACCTTGGCTACACTTATGTGGGAGGAGAGGCACAGTCGGGGAAGTGTCAGTAACAATCAAGCAGTGAATGCCTACCGATTCACACTGTGTGGGGGCTGGCACTGGCCAATTTGACTCACATAAATTCTTAAGAAAGAGAATAGCCACCATTTTACTCCATGTAATTGCAGGGCACATTATTTGTATCCTACACAGAACAGTCAGGATGACACACACAGTTTCCTTTTATAAATATCAGGTAGTGTCTGGTGGATGCCCCCCTCCTGTGGCTATGATCTGCTGCTGGTTTTTAATATTGTTGAACCGTTTCTTACATCAGGCAAACTTGCTCACAGGACCAGAGCAGCACCAAATGTGTTATTTCCTCAAAAGAGTATTTCGTCATGAGCTGCTCTCACAAGTTTATTCATTGTAAAGTGTGATGATTCTGCACCACCCACACGGTGGTAGGACATCAGTTTCCTCTCAGGAAGAGGTTCTCTGAGCTGCTCTCCATCACCAAGTGGTTAAAATGTCTTGAAATATAGAGCACATCATCAAGGAAGGCAAACAAAGTTGTCTGATTGACTATGATTAAATACAAGCCTGTCTACAGATGGATAAGATCCCTTTAATCCTACTATGTGCCCCTGACCTGCTCTCTGCAGATCTAGATCTATAACCAAAAGACAGTTGCAACTGTCTTTATGAAAATAGTCCCAGGAGTCTGCTTCCTTTTTAGATTTGAACAGCAGTGAAACTATTATTTGTAAATGTTGTTTGAAAGTGGTGTTGGGTGTGTTCACAGGAAGAGATTTTCTGCAGTCACATAGATTATTTCTGAATACAATCTATTTTTGCCAAAAATGAAAAAGCTGCTTGCTGCACACCAAGAAACTCAGCTCTTTTCAGCAAATATTTTTGATACTTTCACTTTGCCTGCACTTGACCAGCTGAATTACTTGCTACTGATTTTAACAATCCATTTGTGTCTTTGTGTGTGTGTGTGTGTGTGTGTGTGTGTGTGTGTGTGTGTGTGTGTGTGTGTGTGTGTGTGTGTGTGTGTGTGTGTGTGTGTGTGTGTGTGTGTGTCTCATCATTAATCACACAGAAGTGTTTGCATGTGCATGCAAGGGTTTGTGTATATAGAAAATGATTGTGTGTGTGGGTTCTCTGTGTGAATGCTCCAATGTGTTTGTGTATGAGAGAGACTGTTATCTTTGACTTTCGTGTATATCATCAGCATTGCATCAGCAGAGCAGTGGAGTGTTATGGAGACTCGTCTCAGAGTAGCTCTTCTCAATCCTCTGTCTTGAGGAACGCAAAACTGCTCTGGCCTCTGCCACTATCTGTAAATAGTTTGCATTTAAATCTGTCTTGAAAAGATGGGCAGCCTTGATGGAGGTGCTTATGTTAACTTAATTTTTATATTTCCTCTGAGGGGCAAATGTGCCAATATTCTACTGTATCTTATGCAACACATTACCCCCCACATTTCACAATTGGACACACACTTTATCCAAATTCAGACCAGCTCTCTTGTGACTCCAAGTGTCCGTGCAACAGTGTGTCTACAGTATGTTTATCAGCCTGTTGGATAGTCTGTTAATTTGTGTGTGTGTGTAATTCTAAGCGCTGTAGCCAGGGCAGGATTAGCTCAGCGTTTCTGTCACTAACATGCTTCATTAGTAAAGATGAACTCAGCCAAGCAGGCAGACAGACGCAGTCTGACAAAACAGCTGAACAAATGAAGAGCGTGTGGTGAGATGTGAGTGGAGACCGGGGGTGAATTTAAGGTTGGATAAGGTCGTTACATCTTCAGCACTTATGGCCCAATTCATTCATTTAATAATCAAGTACTGACTAAATTTTACCATTTTTTATAAGCATTTTAAATACTCTACTTGCTGTATGTGTTCAGTCCATGCATGATAATCTTAGCCAGTTTATCTACGGGATGAAAAAGTGTTTGGAGAATAAATTCAGAAGCACAGCTGACAGCATTGCAGCTGGTGTTTGGGCCATATAAACGGGACATACAAAAAGTAACATTAGAAAGGCAGAGAAAGAGGCTTAGGTAGAGATAAAGAAAAGGAGAGAGGAAAATATGGGATACCAAGAGTGTGAAAAGAGAGAAAAATAAGAAGCAGGGGGGTTTCTTTTGGCAGAATTAAACAAACCTTCTGTAAAGAAAAGGAAAGATTGATCGAGAGGAAAAACAATTCATTCATATAAATTAACATGGAACTGGTAAGACAAAGGATCTTGACTTTTGTTAGAAGGAAAGAGATCACAGGTGGAAGGAAGGAAATACAACCAATGAATTTACACCATGTCGTATCCACTAGAACTAAATATTTCATTCACTATTCACTGCATGAAACACACAAAGGCAAAATAAAGCAGTACGGATGCAGATAGTTAAAGGAGCAAGAGTATAACAAAAGACAAAAAGAAAAAAAGCTAGTATGATAGCATAAAAGGGTAAAGACATACTGAGTGAAAGGAATCAAATGTAAAGTGAAAGTGTTTTAAAGAGCAGAAAGACCTTGATGGAAGTTCTGACTCAGAAAAGAAATGATGGGCAAAAAAGAAAGAGAAAGTAAATTAATGTACGATAGGTAAATCAGAGATAGAGTGCTCCTCTAATGGATGAAAAAGAAAAATAGGGAGCATGTTCACATCTGCTTTAGTGAGAGAGAAAGAGGAGGTGGAGGAGGTGGAAAAATTAAGACAGAGGGATAAACTGAAGAAAATGACAACTTCTTCAAGGAAGGAGTGTGAGGTTGACTCATCTTCATCCAACATGATTTCACTCTTTCTATTAGAGACAGATACACAGTCAAAGCACACAACACTGAAACAGACACAGTGTCAGACTGCATTGCTTTTAAAAGGCTGTGTGAAGGGAGAGAAAATGGTGTTAATGTCTTCAAAATGCTTTTAACACTCCTACCCACACAAGTCAGAGTCCTGCCTTCTCCATCACTGCTTTCACTGGTACAATTATGGTTAGAAGTTTGACATTTAGGATTACCCAAAATGGTTGCCGCCAAAAAGGATCTGTGCCATCAAACGGAGGAAACAAAAAGGGGTGTAACAGATACGCAAATAAAGTTTGCTATAGAAATCTGTAATATTTAGAAATAAATGGCACTGGTCCCTCCTTGCAGTGAAACTGACACATAACCTCCAGATGTTAGACAGACTGCTCTTTAAAGTGGCCTTGAGTGCTCAATGTATGCAATTTAAGAAAACACTGGCAAATTAAAAGAGAATAACGAACCACTGCAAGTAGCACAGACAACACGGGATGCTAAAAAGTTCTTGAATAACTGTGTCGCCCATAGGTTTCTGAAGAGTTGCTGTGAAGCTCAGTGCGGTCGGCTCTGGCTGTCGCCATCTTGGCAGTCCTGACTCCACCGGCTCTCAACAAATCCAAAAATGGGTAAAGACTTAAAGCCTGGTTACTGAAATCAGCCGCATGTGACAGCACCCAGCTGTCACTCAAATATACAATTTATATATATTTAAACAGGTGAGTTATATAAAAACACAACACAACTGTACAGTTGTCATGACTGGGGGAAATTGGCAGAAAATGTTTTTTAATGTGCCACGGTGTAAACATTTTTGCTGTAAAGTTGGGCATTTTAATATGGGGCCTTATGGAAATGTACTCTTTTCTGTAGCTGACCTCAAGTGGCCGTTCGAGGAACTGGAGTTTTTATCACGTCTGTGTTGGCTTCGTTTGCCAGCTATGGAGGTTGCAGCTTGGTCACAAACCATGGCAACAGTAAGTGTGTCCCAGCCATATTCATCACTTTTTAGTGTCCCCTGGAAATGGTTTCCATCGTCTGTGGTTCATTAATAAAGATGAACCTGCTTGGCTGAGTCCTGGATTTTTGACAGCACTATGTAGCCTACAGCATAAATTTGACACTCAGAATTTAGACACACAAATAAATTGGTGGAGTCTAAATGTAGTGCACAATACAGTACTCCATTAAATAGGGGGTGATTTTGGACACAGCAATTACCTTTTTAGGAGGAAAACTGCTAACTCACCTGCACTGCTTAATTTAACAGAGTCATCATTAGTCATCAAAATGATGGAATCTATGAATATGCAAATTCTGTTGTTTGTTTTCCTGCTGCACACAAGATGTCTCCACCTTCACTGTAAAGTCCATTCTAATTGTATGTGCACTGGTGGCTCCAAGTTTATACATCACACTTCACATCATCACAGGATTGACTTTTCATGTCAACAACTTCATAGTGTAACACTATGAATGCCTCCCAGGAGAGACTGTCTGAAAACGTACGCTGTTATCTCCGTATTGAAACAATATCAACTCTATTCTACATATTTGTCATATTCTAGTTTGTTTTTACTGTGTAGGAAACAAACTACAACAACTCACAATACTGCATTAAGTGGGTATTTTTTGGGCATGTAATTTTACTCTTAAGTAAACTATGTAATCTACTTTGCTACTTTTAAAATCAGAATTTGCTACTGAATAGGCCAGCAATTTTAATTATATCCCAACCTTTGATATGCATTTTTGTAGCCAATCTCACGCAGCTGCCTTGTGGCTGATGATTTGCTGCAATTGTCTTGGTGTCTGTTCTATTTTTCTGGCAAGAAACCACACTGTTGGCCCGTGGAAACCATGGGGGAAAAAAAATAAACAGCAGCAGGCACATGTTTGGAGAGGTGACCCCACTGACCAGAACAGTGCTGGAGTTGGTAGTAATTTATGGACTGACAATTTTGAGAAACCGAAACCAAATGGAGACCGATTAGACCCTTGCCTGGCTATTTGTTTGCAGTGCATTGGGGAAGATTTATACCAATTATACCAACTGTGTTCTACACAGGTTCAAAAAATGTTTTAGTATGCTTTTAACTGACTAAATTGCTGCTTTGTTTGTAGATTTGTTTAGAAAAGTAATTGCCTTAGTTTGATTCAAACATATCTTTTTTTGTTAAAAAAATGTGCCTTGTTGAAAGAAGATATTTTCTACATAGATGTACATTTTCAATTGAATGCCTGCTATAGTTAATGCATCAAACATCAACGGTTAAACCTAATAATAAATAATGACCAGTTTCTGAGAATAAATCTTTACCACTTTTACCAACTTAGTTTTAGTCTAACATACTATAGAGCAAGGCCATTCAGTGCTTCATAGACAAGCAAAATAATTGAAGTCAATTCTAATTTGCAATGAAAGCCAAGGAAGTGATTGATTACTGTAGACTACTGTCAAGTCCTCAATAAATGGTGTTAAGAGAAAGTTGTCCTAATCTCTGTAATGTTGAATACATGTCAGTTTTATGAATTTATCCATCAATATTCTGACCATGTAATTAATTAAAAGTCAAAATGATGCACTATGATGTAAAGTCTGTGACACCACTGGCTTGATTTTGACAGAAGTTGCACATACTATGTGACACATTTTGACACTGTGTCCTTGTGTGAAATATTACACTGACTGGTGTGATGGGGATGCTGTAATTTATATTTTTCATCTTCTTCACCATAATTGCATTTTTCATGAAATATGGAGGGACGATGTATCTTGTCACTACTGGCCAAGGGGTGCGTACATTACACATCAAGTATGATGTATTTACAGTGGAAATGTCTTAAAGCACCATTACCATTTGATGTTAACATTTAATCAAATGTCCTCCTTGCAACATAAAATGGTTGTTAGTTCTGCCCATGTGACTTAGAATCAACAATGGCGTCTGCAACTCTGTTTGTCACTCCATAGGATGACTTCCAACACATGAGTGGCCGAATGTGGCCATAATCATTTTGGAAGAAAACAAAGTAGATTAGAAGGAACAAATAAGCAGCCAAAGTGGCTTCTTTTCCCCCCTCTAGCTCATTGTATTGCACTAATATAAAAAAGTGTGTGTCCCTGAGTCAGGATTTTGCACAGACATGAATAATGGTCTGGAAGTTTCCACCAACATCATCAAAAACAGGTCAGATACTCACCGACACTCACTATAAATTATGTAGCTGAGGGGCATTCAGGGCAGCTAGCCTGGACTTTATTTAGTGACATTGTGTGTGTCCGTGTGTGCGTGTCTGTGTGTGTGTCTGTTTGCAGTTGTGTGTTCACTTAGGTGTGTCCGTCTGTGATTGCACACATCATTATCTATGTACAGTATCTGTTGTGTGGGTATGTATCGGTGTGTTTAATGGTTGTTATGAGTTATGGCGGTCAGACTGAGGTGTCAGAGAACAGACTTCCTTTCGTACTGCAGATAACACGCCTGTTCAGTGTCTGCACTCAAACGCGTGTACAGATAAACAGAATGTCTTTTTGCTACTGTGTGAGTATTATAGGTTATCACACATAAAATTACACTCATCCAGTTAATTGCAATAAAAACCTACAAACACACATAAAGGTCAGACTTTTGCTGCAGTCAGAGCTTCGTATCATTTGTGATAACTGATGTGTGTTTTCCAGATCCATCCAGGAAGCTGTCCTCATGATATGATTACATAATGAAAGGTAATCAAACTTTTTCACAGTCTATTTTAGATGTTAAATGGCTTTTTGAAGAGTGTCTTTCCAACTGAACAGTTTAACCCAGAGTCAGTCCATTTACGTCCTTGTCTTCAAAGAGCATTTTCCTAAAGTTGGCCGTCTTTCAATATAACTTTGTAAAAGTAAAAACAATAGCTAATGGTCCAGCGCTGGAAATGTCTTTGTCATGATGATGGAACAGAACGCTAATTCACAAAGAGCACGAGGTGACTTCTCTGGCCTTCTCCTGTCTGGATTTTACTTACACCAGAATGAAGTGATTACATTTTGGAGACTTTGTCAGAAACTGATACTGATGGTAAAGCACAATCTGTATGACCAGTTTGTTTTGCAGAGAGATGTTTATGCAGAGGTTAGCAGTTCATGTTGGTTGTTTACTCAGTGGGTAAAGTCTGATTTGTTTGGCCTTGAAGATGCTTCTGATTTTCTAGAGGGATGATATGTTTGGGTTCTGTAAGTGGCTCTGCAAACTTTACTTGCTATATAAAAATGTTTTGTTTCATTTTGTTGGGATTTGATATGAAAACTAAATGTTTAATTGTAGATTTTTTAAATGGCAGCACTATTTTTAGTTCATATTGAATCTGTGACTGCGTATTTTCCGTGGTGAGAGCGGTACTTGCACTTGGATGTAATGATGATGTAATTTTGTGCCATTGCTAAGCTACTGTATCAAGCTGAATGACATCAGTCCTTGACTGACCAATGAGCGCAACTTATGTGACCCTCCCATACAATGTGCAAAACATTACATTTACATTAGCTGGGATTCAGGCCAGCCGCATTGGTCGGGGCATACTGTTTAAGGCACCTGTGAGACATGATAAACAATCCAGGAAGTCCAGTTGGAGTAACGGGTTAATGCATCAGATGCCAAAACAGAGAACAAAGGATTGTAATACAGGATGTGGCAACTCTGGAAAGTTATCACGGTGGCAACTGTTTTGTCTTTCGCCACCACAATTGTGAGAAAAACTGTAGAAATACAGCGTTCACATTACATACATACATACATACATTAAGTAGTCCACTGGGAATGTGCACTTGCATGTTTGTAATCAACAGCATGCTGGACAACCCTGAAATGGCATACTCAAAAGAATGTGAGGACTGCGCTTTTTCCACACAGAGCTCAAGTTGGTCTGAATGTGGCCTTACATCTACATTTCCATGACAACTGGGCAAACTCCATCTGCTGAAGATAATGTGAAATGATCAAAAAAACTCCAGAACAACAACTAAATGGAACTTGAGGCGAGATTGTTTTGTCAAATGTGCACAACAGTTGGCCAGCAGACATACTTACAAACTATGACTTGACCATGAGGAGTTTATGTTAATTGACCTGTAGTAACTTGTTTTCTTGCCTGATAAGGCTACAGTATGTGGTAGCGTTTATAGACGAGCATTAACATTATAGAAACACGATATTTACACACACACACACACACACACACACACACACACACACACACACACACACACACACACACACACACACACACACACACACACACACACACACACACACACACACACAAAAAAAAAAAACACATAACAAGGTCATAGTAATCCCTTATTGTAAAGTGTTACCATTTACCTGAACTGGGAACTGAGCTTTTGCCCAAGAGATACAATACTGGATAAAGGTACAGAAAAATGTAGATTTTTACTACATATAATTTACTGCAGTCATATTGAATCCTATCTCCTTTGCAGTTCATTCATATATTATTTTTGTTATTGGTCTTCATATAACAGCACTGTCAGCAAATGTGAAATAATGTGTGATATTTTACCTTTACACTGAAACCTTATTACCATTATTCTTTAGCCTTTACAAGTAAACTCCAGCACATTTTTTCTCCCATAGCAGCTGTTTAAACAGCAACAGTGGGAAGTTAAAGTTAAACAGCATGTTTAGTGTGGTTCACATTCCCGTAACATAAGCGGCTGTGTGTTTATCATGCAATTCAGGGAAACAACCTGGGAATGCTAAGGTTTTTATGAAGTAGACAAGGAAAGTGTGTGTGTGTGTGTTTGGTGGCCACAGACATCCCTCCCCAGCTGTGGTTTAGGTAGAGTTTTTATTTATTGTTTATTTATGTGCTTAGAGGGTTTTATATGATATGTCTCACAGTCATTGGGTCTTATGATTCGTACAGTATTTGGAAGCAGCATAACATCCACTGGGTAAACAGGTATTTCTGAGCAGACGCCTTTTGGATTCATGGGTACAGCTAAAACTTTTGCTGTTTTTCTAAGTTCCTTGCCATCACAACATACAGGGCCAGTGTTCTAAATTAAATATTTTACTACTAAGATATGTCATCCTCTACGTAGAAATTTATTGTAACTAGTTTTTCTCATGATTGATGTTCCAATCGGAGACCTGTCAGGATTTATTTGACCGTCCGATGTCAGACACTTGTTAGACACACATGTTAATTTACACCAACAGTAAAATCTCATCAAAGTGGCATGCGCTTACAAGCAAACAGGTTTATGACCAAAGATAAGATTCCACTCACAGCTTGAATCACAACCATTATTATTCCTTCAACCAGCTCCATGAAAAAATTGCTGCTGCGATATCTGAATCACAGAGAGTATACTGGTATATGCCAGTCCCTCCAGGATTTCACAGGCGTTTTTTGGGATTGTTAAATGTTAAATCATGAATAGTTTTGTTTGTTTTTGTATAATCATTTTTAGTCACAATCAATTTATTAAGTCACAAAATAAAGAGCATATACAATTCTGACAATTAATTAGAAAAATTATTATTATACAAAAAAAATTAAAACAATTTTTGCAATTTGCACTTTTGTATATTTCATTAAAAATCAACTACTCCTAGAAATAAGAACTGACTTTGGTGACGAACGACTGAGCATTTTGCGCAGGAAACAACAAAGATCGGCCAAATTTGTGGAAAAGTCACACAGAATTCACAAGGGTTGAATTTGCATGAATTGCTGCAATCGCAACTTCCTGGAAGGGCCGATATGTCTATAATGCCTGGTAACTATGTGACAGTAGTATACAGCTGGCTTCACTTCTTGTAACCCTAACCCTACATGTTTGTATTCTACACCTAGAAAAACCTGCTGCTAAATGTTGATCCAGCACTTTGATCCTGATCCACTGGATGGCTTGGCACAAAATACTTTACCGACATTCATGGTCCCCAGTGAATGAATTCCACTGACTTTGGAGTAGGGATGTCATGAGAACCTGACATCACTTGTTTTTCTACAGTACCGTAGATACTGCAGATTCAATTCTTCCCAGCCTGAAGTAAAAGCTCTTGTACAGTCTACTGATAATCGCACATGATCTTCAGAGAAACACAGAGACAGACGGTCTCTGGCACAGATACAGAGGATATTTTACAAGCATGGACCAGATAAAGCAACAGTGAACAGCAGTAAACACATCAACTGGTGCTGATGTCATTTGGTACCACGTTGGTTTTGATCATTTTGATCATTTTGATCATTTTGGCAATGTCATTAAAGAGTCTCCTCCATGTGCGGCACCTGCTGTTGTTAAAACGGAGTCATCATTAAAGAAACAAAAGAGAGTTGTGTTTTGGGGCCGACTTTATAAAACATACTGCTGAAAAAAGTTAGGGGCAAGCTGGTGCGTGTGAGAGACACATAGACCAGAGTAGGTGTGTGCGTGTGTGGAACAGAATACTGAAAGGAAAATCAAGGTTAGAAGATTAAAGTACTTTGTGAGTTGAGCAGTGAATAATAAGAAAACATTCGATTCCAAAGGGGGCCACAGTTGTTATTTTTTGTAACAGTCAAATGTTTCTAAAGAAAATGAGTATAAGTTGAAGTACATCAGATTTGTCATTTTGTTTTTGTTTTTTAGCGTGATATCGAATTGGTACGGAGGATCGTGGAATTTCACTGGTCTTGGTATTGACTTTTCCTCTATAGGTGCCACCATGAGGTTGACATCTGTGACGTTCAGTGAAATGTCTCAACAACTATTGGACAGAGTGCAGTTAAATTAGCTAAGCACACATTAATGCCCTTTTTATGTAGTGACTTGTATTTATTGCTGATTAGCAAATGTTTGCATGCTAACACTCTAAACTAAATTGGTGAAGAATAAACCTGATAAACATGTTCCAGTGTTAGCATTGTCATTGTGAGCATAGCATGCTGACACTAGCATTGGCAGGCATGACTGTAGACTCTGTCTTGTTCTAATTTAATGTCTAGACAGCAGTTGACACAACACACGTTACCATTCCTGTCTACAGGCATTATTTCTGAACGTCTGACTTTGTTTTCTCTACTGTACCTCCAGTGTCAAACGATTTACAGACGGTGGATTCTAATTTCATGTTTAGTTTATTGTAGACCAGAACTGATCTGTTCTGATGGATATCAATGTGTCTGTGACTTGCATTTGGGAACATTTTCTTTGTTATTGAACTGATGAGGTGCAGTATTTCTCATTTTTAGCTTGTCTGTGCTTTGATCTAATATGAGATACTGTAGCTACTGTAAATGTTGTTATCATGTGAACTTAAAGTAAATACACAGAGTCTGTTGCAGTGAAGCATTTGACAGCAACTGTATTCCAATAATGTGATAAGGAACACAACAACCCCACAGCCACTGAAACATCCCCAGAAATCATTTATAATAGTGGCTTTGTGTGTGTGTGTGTGTGTGTGTGTGTGTGTGTGTGTGTGTGTGTGTGTGTGTGTGTGTGTGTGTGTGTGTGTGTGTGAGTGAGTGTGTCAGAGGCTCTTTGTGCCTTCACTACCATGTGTTTCCTGTTTTTGCACCTTCTTTTGGTCTGACCAACCCCAGATCTCCCAGATGGGTTTCTTGCACATGCATACACACAAGACTCAAAATAATTTATAATTCACAGACAAACCACAGACCACACACTTTCCTGCTTGGAGCGGTCACTAGGTGAAATCTGTCACTGTGTGATGTTGTTTTCCCAGAAGCTGTTATTTCCTTCTTTCATGTTGTTTATGGATTCACTGTGTTCCTTCCATCTATTTTGAGGTGGACAGGTTGAGTGTATGTCTTATTTGTGTGTGTGTATTGTTTTATTTGCTATGCTTTCGTTTTTTTTCTGGAGTGGCGAGGGAAATGGTTGCGATCAGGTGTTTCTTTTTATTGCTAGAGGTTGGTGGGCTGTGGTGAGCATGAGAGTGAGGAGTTAAGCAACACATTATTTCCTGTTTTTTAACTTTCTGTTCTTCTGCAATGTTTGCAGTGTGCAACACATAGTTTAACTGTGTAACTCTAGTTTGGAAAGGCGCTTTATGAAGAAAGTTTACGTACTAACTTACTTAATTACTGCTACTTAAATAGCCACCATAAAACACAATAAAAATTCAAGCGCTATTGATACAAGTGTTCGGAGCAATACAGAAAGACAGCACAGAAAGGACAATATTCATTGCCAATTCCAAATTGTGTATGCAGTCCGTGTCACTGCTAGCCCATCTCTTGTCCAGGAGACCACCAGTTGCCTCCTTGGATACACAGTGAGGAGTTTCACCTTGTGAGTTTCGTGCTGTCTCCTGCAGATTGCCCCATCCCTGCTGAACACGCGTCCTGACTGACCTGTTGGAGTCATGCAGCGACCGGGGGATGACTGGCAGTTTTGCCACTTGTGAGTGCTGCCAGCTCTGTTTGTTGCACAGGCTGAGCCAGATGCACTGCTGCCAGGAACTGAACCTGGGTGAAAGCAGGCTTTTATTTTAGCACTATTAGCTCACAGCACGAAGGACCAGGGTGCAAATTTAGGATTTATGTTCTCGCCATGTTCCTCCCAGTTTACAACATAATGTTGTTCTCATATAACCTTGTAAAATAGGATTGCCCAGTTCTGACGCACAGGTAACTGTTAGTCTTTGGGGATCTTGATTTTAGGAATCAGAAGCAATCAATCCATTGATTCGGACAGTAAAAGTATAAATCTTTCCATTTTCATTTGTATTTATTTTTGTGCTTCTTTGTCCCTGCCTGTTGTTAGTATACATAAATGATAAGAATACATGAAATATCAGATTTTAATCACATTTGGCATTCATCAGGAAAAGTGCATGATCTGACACAAATGTTGGCAAGCGAATATTCTGTTTCCTAGCTGCAGCTAGGAAATGCATAATCACAATCATATCAAAGTTCTCTATAGTTTTGGCAAATATCATGAGTCAAGATAAACAAATAGTAACAGTTTAGAAGTAAAGTTGTCTTGAAGAGACAGACACTTAGTTTTATTTGGTGTATTCCTCCATACACGTCACTTGTTGCGTATGTTTTAATCTAAAGCACATTGACTTTACCTGTAATGAAATGTTACATTATTATGTAGGTAAGTGTAAAGGGTGGTTCAGGAAAAAGCAAGCAAGGTTAGTCAAGTGAGCAATTTGAATTTCCTGTTGGTATATGTGGAATCAAACCACACGGAATGAACAGGAATCATGCCTGCATTCTCGTTCATAGCTGTGACTCAACATCCACCAGACTGCCCTCCAATTATGTGTGTGTGTGTGTGTGTGTGTGTGTGTGTGTGTGTGTGTGTGTGTGTGTGTGTGTGTGTGTGTGTGTGTGTGTGTGTGTGTGTGTGTGTAGTATGCCACAGAACATCCAGTAGTTTCACAAAGCAAACCCGACTAGACTATGTCACTTGGGAGGTAAAGCTCTTAATCTCATTTAAATGTGGCTCAAAACTGTGTTTTGCTCTGTCTTGTTGATGTTTGCTGTTTTCTTTATGCAGAGTTTAGTGTGTATTGTGTCTGTATGGCAATATGTGAGTTTTTATGTGTTTATTTAAGCATGTTTTTTTTGGTTATACTACTGTGTGTGGGGGTAAGCTCTTTAAGCTTGTGCAGCAGGTAATTCAGGTAATTGAATAGTCTGTAAGAATAAAGTGTGCCATGAGGTTCTGTGCAGCCAGAAAAAAGTCTTTTACAGCTAATACCCACATACACACACACATACACACACACTGACGCACGCAGATACAGCAGTGAATCACTTCCATCAAATTAAAGTGACTCCGGCGCCTCAGGGCTTGTGTTATTTGTTTCTTCCTGTACCCCTCTCCATCTTCCTTTCTCTCTCTGATCCCTTTGCCCTGTTCTCTCCCAATATGACGCTGCTATAAATGTAATTTCCCAAACTTGACTTTTCAGTAAGAAAGAAATCATATTTTTGTTTGTGCTTGTCTCAATCCTTTTAGAAGTCACGTGTCAAACTTCAAGAAACCTTAGACAGTCTTTCAGCCATTCAAGGGACATAAAATACAGCACAAAACACGATTAGATGTCTTGAGATTTTGCATTTATACTTAAAAAGAAAAAGAAATTGTAATATATTGTCAGTTGGAATAAACAGTGGCCTATCTCTGCAGTATTTCACAAATAATCATAATATGCAGTAGCCACACACAGAAAGACACACACCTCGCTTCTTGACTTGCACTTTAAGTTAATCATTTATTTAATGGAACAGTTTGGATCTGAGAATGTCATTTTTATTGGACTATTTTAAATGTGCAAGTGAAGACCCACAAGTACGACTGTCCTTTTTCTCCTTATGTCTGCAGATTCCTCACATACGGTCTTTCTCCATTATTCAAAAGAAGAATCTAATATTCATACCTAAATGAAAGCTGTTCTATAATGTAGTGTGAACGAGGGGGAAGATGGGAGCAAGGGACAAGGAGGACGGAGGGGACTGGAAGTGGGTGACTGGTTATGTCGGTACGTGTTTGAGTGAATTTTGCAAATGAATGAGCCTAAGGTAAGAAAAAAAAAAGAGAAGTGAGGTTGACATGGTGAAGTCAAATCTTCACTCATACGTTTCTAAACCAACTCCACCCACCTCTCCTTGGAGACGAGGCAATGTGCAGTGTTTTGAGCACTGCAGCAAGAAAGTAGCCACGTTAAATTGACTATGTGAATGAAAAAATTGGGTGCAATAAACTGTCAGTGAAACATGTTTTTTTCTTGTGGTAGACATTGACCAGAGAAAGAGAGACAAGGCCTTTCTTTTTAAAAGAAAGGACAGATTGACAGTGCTCCTCCCATTCATTTCTGCTACTTGTCAGCTCAGTGTATGTGATGCGGGGCAACGCTGTCTCGCTACATCGTGTCTCAGTTATGGGTCATATTCTCACCATTCTTTCCTACACGCCTCAATGACTTCATCAGCTCTCCTCCACCTCCTCATCATCTGTCCGTGTGTCGCTTTTTCTGTCTGTCTGTCTCTCTAAAACCTTCTTTCTGTCTCGGTCTACTTCTCTCTATCATTCATTCTTCTCCCCAAACTCTTCTGTCCAGTATTAACTTCCTCTGTCAAGTATAACCTCCTTTCTCATTGTGCCTGTTTGTCTTTTAGTTAATTCACCCAACCTTTTCCATCCCAAACATTGTCGAGGCTGATTAACTGTGATGAGCCTCCACCCTAAATTAGATCATTCTTTGAGCTTAACTTTTTTCTCTTATCCGTTTTTCACTACACAAATAACCCAGCTTTAACTATTGATGGACGACAACACACTGAGGGTGTCCAGATTTGATCACAGCTCATATGGGAACAGAATCTTAACAAATTGATAACATTGCGTGATAAAAATTCACATTAATACAGCTGCAGAGACTGTGAATGACCTGAAAAGAAGGAGAATGAAAAAGATTTCTCTTGAAGGTTTTTATTCTGACCTTCATCAAAATTGAACTGTTGATGAGCTAAGCTGTGGTTAAAGGGTCAGGTCACTCAAATTACAAAAAGCTTTTTCCTATTTAATTTAATTTCCTAAAATGAGAAGTACTACTCGGTCTGTAAAAGAAAAAAAAAAAGTTGCATGGATTCTGGCTCTGGAGGAAGCTTTCCATAAAAAATAACCTCAGCTTGGGGCTTGAGGCATAGCATTTTTTAACAGAAATTTTGCACACCCCTAAAGGTGTGGGGTTTAAAATAAGTAGGCATGTAGGAGGCAGGGGTGGGGTCTACTGAAAGACATTATGGAAATGATGAAAAAAGTCTTTAAAAAAAGTATTAACCCATACTAGGAACTAAAATCAATATATCCCAGTTTTGCTTCTGTGATTTTTTAATATCTGCCAATCCCAACTGTATTGGTTTTGTATTTAAACCTGCATTCATTGATTTGTTTTTTACCTGGAGGTAGCTAAACAAGCTAAACAACACTGTCATATCATCACCATATAAAGTTGATATGCCCAGTAGGCAGAGAACAATATTAGCATTGATCTGCCTCCTCTGTCCACCTCTCTGTCCCTCCCGCCCGCCTCGTCACCATGGGGAGCAGGGCTTTCAGCCACTCTGCCCCCCAACTCTGGAACTCACTCCCACCGGACCTCAGGAACCTGGACTCTCTCACACTCTTCAAATCAAGATTAAAAACTCACCTATTCAGAACTGCCTACCCCACTTAACCATCTACATTGTCCTTTCTTATCTGTTTCTTGTTTCTTGCTGTTTTTTTTTTTTTTTTTTTTTTTTGAGTTGTACGGTGTCCTCGAGTGCCCAGAGAGGCGCCTCTAATAATTTAATGTATTATTATTATTATTATTATTCATTTGGTGTCATATTTCAGGCGCTGTGGTGGTCCAATGCTTACTCTCGTCTTAGCTCTCTTTTGGTCTCCACCAACTCCTGTGCTCCTCAGCAGCTTAATGCTCCATTATGTTCACCATCTAGTTGCCGAACCATGTGTATGTGTCTTTTTTGGCTGGGCAAGTAGTGTACAGTGGGTTTACCAGAGTGTTTTTGCTAAACAACAGCTCCCTTATGCTGGAAATGACACTGATGAGAGCAGTGAGAGTGAACCAAAACAATAAAATATGAGCTAAAAGACACCATGATGGTCTATAGAGCTGAGGGGGACTGTGAAGTCTGGTGATCATTTGATCAACTGTTAATATAAAAATATTGATTAGTGCAGCTTTGAACTAATTTACAATACAGTGGCATTGATAACTCCATAGTCTTGCAAAAGGAGGTATCCTAACATGGTAGTCAAAACGACGTCCGCTGTAACACAAGCTCCTCTGGAGTGAAGCATGTCTCCTCAGAGTAAATTATCAATTCTTGCCCATAATCACAGACCAAAGAGGGAGATATGAAAATGGTTTGAAAAGCAAAGTGAGCGCTGGGAGGTATTATGCATGTTAGAGGCCACCCCTATGACTGATGCATGATGGTAAGATTGAAAAATTGCAATTGCTTTAACACTGCTTCCAGACATGCACTTACAGTAATACCATCAGTGAAAGGGAAATATGTGAAATGACAAATGGGATATAAAAATTATAAGTAGATAGAGGGAGACAGGAGAGAGAGATCACAACAGAGGTTTGAATAAAGGTCCTCAGATGTTTCCCTCCATCTTTGTGGTTTAATTTCCTGGTTTCCCAGGTAACAGCAGGGTGGATTTGTACTGATAAGAAATACAAAGAAAGCAAAGGAGAAGAGAAAAAATGTGAAGACAATGAGAAGAAAATCATGGAACCAAGGAATACATGTGAAACATGACTGGATAAAAAGGAAAGTGGGATACTGGCACGAGGAAGCACTGTAGAGACTGGGTGGATTGTTCAACGACTGTTGGGGAAAACACAGAATCAGCTAAAGAATGAGAGGGCATCAGTGGTGGTACTATACCATAGTGTCAATTAGGTTTACTTATTTATTTATTATTGATTTTTGTTCTTCCAAAAAGCACAGCCTGAGAACAGCCTAATCTGTAAAAGTTGACATTTTGTGTATTTGTGTGTCTTTGTCCACAAGGAAAAGATAAGAAGCTGCTGACAGATACAAAAACAGCCTTGTAAGAATGATGGGTTCAAACCTCTCTCTCTATCTGACCTTCTCCCTCTCTCTCTCTCTCTCTCTCTTTCTCTCTCTTCTGATTGATCAACCTTTTCCCATATTCCCTCTCTCTATTTACCTCACATTTTAAACTGTAATCTTAATTCTACTCACGCTTGTTTATCTTGCTATATTTCTTCTTATTCTTTCTCATCTCCTTGGGGACTGAGAGAAGGCTACCTTGTTTTGTTTCCCTTTATCTTAGAATAACTCTGAAACTAGTCAGTGATGGACTGGTGGATGAAAGGATGGGGAGATGGATGGACAGACAGACAAACAGACAAATTACTGGCTGGTCGGTGGCATGTGGGATGTGACTGGCTGGCTGTACGAGAGAGACTGCTGTGTAATGATAACCCCACAGGAAGGGTTGCCACAGCAACCACTGGGACAGGAAACAGCCTTGAGAGATGTAGAAAATGACCTGAATAAAATGAAAATTGGCTATGAATAATATTTTCACTTCATTCAATTCTATAAATTTTGATCATTTTTTTAATCATGTGACGAATGCTGTGTCCATATCATAGGAGTTTGAGTAAATATCAGTTTCTGATTTGTAAATGGACTTTGCGTCACAGCCATTTTGTAATTATGACAGGTGAACTAATTTGTCTGAATGTCTTAACATATTAAACAAGATTTGCAGCAACAGAACCTTTAACATCAGCGTGTTAACAATGTCATGATGAGAATGTTACAATATAAGCACCGATGTGCCAAAGTACAGCATCCCGGAGCTGTTAACGGGACAATTTTCTTCTTAACCTATTCAATTTTACAATTATTTAGTTGTGCTGATGTAAATGCTCATGAGTTGCAAAAATGTGAATGTCCAATCTCCATCATCCCTCCCATATATTTTGAAAGCAACAATTATGCCTGCTTTTCAGGCATCATTGAGCAATCCAACAACCAAGCCAATCAGATATTTATAGGTGGTATTAGGAATGGGTACATCGTTTCTTGTGCCAGAGCCACAAAATTTGCAACAAGCATGGATGAAACTGACAACTCTCAAATCAGCATATTTCTTAAATTGATGCAACAGATTGACCACTCGCTACTGATTGTTTAGATAAAAATAACCCTGCTCCAAAGAAGAAAACATGGACACAGATTCAGACTGAAATGTCACATAACTTTTACTCTGTCATTCAGTCTGATTATCAGGCTGCCTGAACCTTTTCCGTGTGTCTGAACTTGTGCTGACTCACAGGATCAGAGTATTGTAAAGGTGCTGCTGCAAACCTGAGGTGACTATAATTAGTAGACATTCGACGCAATTCTATAACCTCTCCTGAACTTATCATTGATACACTGGTATTAAAGCACGTCTGTGGTTTCCATGGTGACCTGTGTGCTCTGTGTGTCGTATGCAAGAACACAGCAAACTCTTTCTTTTTCTCTTCTTCTTGCACTCTGTGTTTAGTGTTTATACTTTACCTCTCTCCCAGTTTCTCCCTACACCTTTCTCTCCAGTGTGATGTACCCACTGAAACATAACACATTTTCTATTATGCTCTACAGTTGATAAAACAAGTTGTTCTTTACAGTATTAGGTTGTTTTTTTTTTTTTGGGGGGGGGGACTGGAGGCAGTAATGCTAGAAACACTTTGTCAAGACAACCAGGTGGTATTTTTAATAAAACAATAAAGAAAAACACAATAAATTATTTAGGTAAAGCATACAGTTTTGTCATGAAGGTTTTTCCAAATACAGCAAAGCAGGTTGACTGTTTTCTTTTTTTGCTAAAACTAACATCAACAACTTTTCTCAGAGTTGAAAATATGGCCGTACAATCCCCCACAATCCTCAGAAACTAAACTGAAACTCTGGGCCAAATCTTACCTTTTAATGCTCATAGTTAACATAAATAAACCAAAACATTTACACAAGCAGGTTTAAATGTCTGCCGTTGAAATACATGTGATTCTATTGAAAAGAACTGGGAGTGAACACAAACGGTTATGAGGAAAAAGAGGAATGTCAACTTTGGGGCACGCAACACTGGAATGTGCTGATAACGCCAGAAAACTGGCAGACACAGGATGCACACACACACACACACACACACACACACACACACACACACACACACACACACACACAACACACAGACACACCACACATAAATTTGCTATATCATAAAAGCTCTAACATAGTCTTTGGTACAGTAACTACATTTTGCACCAAAGCATCTTGGAAAATGACACGTTACCTAATCACCATCTGGCTCATTAGCTACGGAAGATATAACTGGGTAATTAACCTGATAACCATCCTCTGTGAAATTTGAACGAATCACCAACTCGTTATGAGTTTTATGGGTATCTTTGTGTTTCAAAATGCAACACACAGGAATGAAAGCTAACTTTTGCAAGATAACAGAAGACAAAAGCTTTAGAGTAAAGTGAGGCTGTTTTAGATGAACCAAAAACCACTGTGCATGCGTGCGTGTGTGGAGGGTGTCTGGGATGAAATCAGTTGGAATGTCACTGCGGCACAACCAGACACTACTTATTATAATATATTTAGTGTTTTGTATCTGACAGCTGCCAGATAACACCATTGACTTGCAGTACACACATGCACATAAAAGCGCTGCCGGCACACAGTTGATCGGGTTTCACTGTGACCGAGGAAATCGTCTCAGTGTCCACTTATTCTTTTTTTGCCTGTCTGTAGAACAAAAGTAGTGTGTAAAATCCCATTTTCTCTGCGTAAATCCAGCCTGTCAGGGGGTCTTGGAGTGTGATGGTGGGACACATGGGATATGATGGAGGGATGACAGATGACAGTGTCTTTTATTTCTCACAGTGGGGTCATGTGTATGGAAATGATAAGCAGTTAGTTTGAATTCTCACTGTGTTGCTTTGATACTCTACTTACACACACACACACACACACACACACACACACACACACACTTGCACGTACAGTCACATGCCGACCATTCACATGCTTGTACCTGCTGCCAGCTCTCACAGACTGTTGGTAACCCTCCACCTCTTAAACAAAAGGACCTCTTCCTGAGTTGTTACAGGCAGACTGGCACACACATACACACATACACACACACACACACCTAGACACCTACACACGCACACACACTCACTCAAGTATGAGTTGTATTTTCAGACCAAGAACATTACTCCAATTCTTTTTCATTGTGGTGCCCGCTGCAGACGTGCAAAGCAGTGGGTCAGACTGTGATACGTACGAGCATCTTCATGAGAAAAAAAAGCAGCGTGACAAAAAAAGAAAAACATGAACATGCTGATTGAACTCGCTGAAGTAGCTGCAATCTTTTATGTACTGTATCTTGGAAGTGGCTCCCCTCAGCTCTCATCCAGGAGCGCTGGTAATCTACAAATAGGTGGCTTGCTTGATTGTCCCTTGTCTGTCTTCAGCCTTTCCTGAAAAAAACTCCATGTCTCTCTTCCTGAGTGTCTCTCCATCTTTCCTCTTGTGTGTTTGGGGTCTAAGGATCAGGATATCCGTGTTAGCAGAATTCCGGTTAGCAGTTGGAATGCCAGGAACGCTCAGAAAACTGGGCAGACCCCGATGGCCTCATCTGACATCTCCTTTGATGTGTTGGAGAATGACTGATGGAGGGAGAGAGGGTGTGCGTGCATAAGAGAGAGAGAGAAAGAAAGAAAGAAAAGGAGTGGAAAGTGTATGGATGGAAGGACAGACAAAGGGAATATATGCAGGCAGGAATGTGTGCAAAAGAAAGGAGGGCTGCACTGAAAAACAGAGCAGTTAAAAATTCAGTATAAATAACTACAGTTTTTATCTTTAGGTAGGAGTGGAAGCCTAGAGTGAATGTGTGTGTGTTAATGTGCAATTCAGATCTGGAGGGTTGTGGTTAGCCTAATTTCACATCAAGATAAAGTGTTATTTTGGCCTACACTTCCTCCAACCCTTCTCCCTCCCTCTGTCTGTCTCACACTCCCTCAACCCAGCATATTCCTGGCAGAAGAAGTGCCTGAAGTCTCATTATAACACGAAGATACATGCTCATGAAATAGGAATACAAAAACAGTTTACACAGTGGTTAGAGTCAATTTCGATTCAATCAAGTTGGTATCCATTGAACTCCTTTGATCATTGTGTAAATGTAAGTTACAATATGGTTAGAATACAATAGATACAATATGGATGTTATTTCTTCATAATGTGGTATTTTTCTATATTCCAAATGTGTTTCATTATATAGTTTTTGGTGGAAAAAAACAGATTTAATTGAAAGTGAATTCCTTTGGAGACAATCCACTGTTATTTAAACACAGGCAGGGTCTATACAGGCAAGATTTAGACACCAAGTTGCAGGAAAGTTAAAGAACAATTGTGTTTGACTAGAAACATTGATGCATTTACAAGTTTGGCCTGTTTACAGAGGAAGTTAGGTGTTTTACTTGCAAGAACAAATGTCAATGTGTACGATGCAAGCTGTCAGTCAAATTGCTGCCTTCTTCTTTGCTGCATGTGTGTTGCTGTTATTGTATGAAGTCAAAAGAGATAAAAGAAGAACTCGTCCAACAGTTCCAGACGCACGTGCCAGTCTGAGTGTCTCAGCGAGGGGGCTGGGAGGGACACGCACACTCACACTTTTCATGGTGTGTGAGAAAGATCTCGTCTATGATCCAGCGCAGCCGCGGCCTCCGATGGCTCTGATACAGAGTGACCTCTGGGGAGTACTTCAGCACCTAAAGGAGTCAGAAAATAAGAGGACGAAGAGATGGGGTGAGAAAGTGGATTCACTGTTGGGTGTTGAAAATACTTTGTCAGGTCTTTGTAACTGATACCAAAAAAACCAATTTGAAAGAGAACAGTAATGTAGAAAAATAAGAGGAGCGAGAAAGTTGTTTAAAGAACATCATATACAAACACTGCAGGAGTTCAACAGGAAAAGCACATATTGTCAGGTCAAAACTTTACAGTAACGCAAGTGAAGGATGTCACCAATATAGATTAGAAAGAAAGGCAAGGTTTTAAGAATGCAGCATGCAAGGCAGTGTACGGAAACTCGGGGGCCATTATAATACAATTCCCCTTGTAATCATACCTGACCACACGGAATTCCTCTAATATTCTGTGCCAGGACAAAACAGCATACAGTATATTTTAAAACATACCAACATAAAGACACTTACAGCAAATGAAGGGATCTGTACACAGACTACAGACGTGCACCCACTGATATATACAGTATGCTGTTTTTACCATGTCAAAAAGTTTGAGTATTGTGGTTTTAAACAAATGTTAGACCACTGTTTACTAATGTGGAGTCAAAAGAGTTTATGAGGCTCTTTAACAGTGAGAGTCTATAAAAAATGACTACTTAATTTATTTGATGGTTAGATTTAGTCAGTGTTTTACTATAACTGACTTTGTTGCAAATGGCCACATTGTTTGCAGGTGCCACTTCTAATGTGAAAACAGAGTGGAAGTACAAATTGTTCCACAACTGATGCAGTGAATTTGTTCTCCAAAGCTCAGTGAAAGCAAGGCTGCCCATGATTTATGTCAGGACTTCCTAGCACTGAAACAATAGTGTGAGTAATAATTTGTTCCTTTAGAAGTTCAGTCAGTGAAGGAAGCAGTTACAGGTCTAAGACTGCCTGCAAGGAGAGACAATACACAAATACAAACACAACGGTACACAACCACACACTTATTAGAACCCACATACAAGCAGTTTATGCATGTACAGTATATACAGACACAAACACACCCCATACACAGTGACTTACACACACACTAATGCATAGCACAATTACAACCCAAATCCCACTTTTGTCTAAATTTCCATTGTACGATTTTTAACAGGGAGAGAGAGAGACAGAGAGAGAGAGCCCTGAGGACCATGTTTCAATAATGAAGCTATACGAGAACAAAGACACAAAGAGATGGATGGAAGAGGGAGAAAAGAATGAATGAATGACAGGCTTAAAGAACAAGAATGGTGCATTGCAAAGGGATAAATTGAAAATGGGAATTGGGAAGAATGAAAGGATGATGGAAGCCCACAGAGAGAGAGAGAGAGAGAGAGAGAGAGAGAGAGAGAGAGAGAGAGAGAGAGAGAGATGCTAACAATGCGCTGAGAGAGATATGGAGAGATTGGAAAGAGAAAGAAGAGGCTGACATAGAAACAAATGGAGGAGAGAAGCGGGGAGAAAGTGTGAGGCTGCTGGTGCATTGCTGCTTCATTGTTGATGCAGCGCTTGCCTCTGCACGCCCAATCTCTCCCTCTCTCTCTCTCTCCCCCCCTTCTCCCTCACATACTTACTCACACAAAATGCATACTGGACATTTTACATGTTAGTCTCATGTTTGAATAAGCATTATCACTGTTCTGTAGCAAGTCGCAATTGAATTCCATCACATTATTGCAAACTCATTCAGTAATATCATGTTTTTCACCTCTTCAACTGATTTTTATTTTCTTGTGTATAAGAGTTTTTATATATTTTTGTGCTTTTAGGAAGGTGGAAAAAGATGTGCTTCTAATATCTTTCTGCATATGCTTGTGTGTGCTCTGGCCCTTCGTGTCTGATCTGTCGATTAAAAAAGGCGTTTTAGTTCATTTTCTTCCTCTTGTGGTACAGGATGAAGGAGGGGAAACGGCAAAGAAAAACCACAGCTATCATCAGGCAGGAACTAGGCAAGGTCACAACCTAACGTATTTACATTTTTCATCTATGCTTGCAGACTACTACACTCCTTCTACTATACTCATGGCTTTTAATTACG
Source organism: Dicentrarchus labrax (assembly GCF_905237075.1). Classification (NCBI taxonomy): domain Eukaryota; kingdom Metazoa; phylum Chordata; class Actinopteri; family Moronidae; genus Dicentrarchus; species Dicentrarchus labrax. Next base: position 16,741,792 of record NW_026136704.1, read on the forward strand.
ACTTCGCTGGCAACATAACTTTTAAAATAAACTGGTAAGTGAGAGAACTTTCTTTTGTCCTTCACATCATTCATTTTCAACTCAGTGCCGCTCTTCTACATAACAGAAACCTACATTTATAAGATACACACATTAGTGTATCTGTCTGTGTGTGTGTGTGTGTGTGTGTGTGTGTGTGTGTGTGTGTGTGTGTGTGTGTGTGTGTGTGTGTGTGTGTGTGTGTGTGTGTCTGTCTGTCTGTCTGTCTGTCTGTGTTGTATCCATTCCTCTGGTGTTCGTACTGTCCTGTATGACTATGACTCTAGCTAGTAATTATTAAAACTGTGTGAGAGGAATAAAAAAGAGAAAGGAAAAAGGGACAAAAGGAGCAAACTTGATATCTAATATCATAGTTTGAATGATGCTTTGACAGGAGTGTGTCATCGTGTTATAGGACCTACCTCGTGTAGTTTGAGTGTCGTCTTGGAGGCCTGACAGGTGCAGCCGCTGTTCCAGTTGTCAGTTCCGCAGCCACAGTTGCCTCCGCAGCGCTTGACCAGCAGACATCGAGGGAAGAAGACGGCGTTGGTGGCTGTGAGCTCCTCACGCAGGTTTACAGAGTAGTTGCGAGGAGTACAGCTGTATCGTTTGACATCATCAACGAGGCGGTTTAGATCAACTGGACAGTGAGAGAGAAAAAGAGAGAAAATAACCTGTTAAGTTTTTGTTCCATCAATGTTTCCTCATTGCTGTAGTGTATGTGAACTGCACATTCCAGATGTTACTTTGCAAGGTCACTTCGTGTTAAGCCTGTAGTGTGACATGTTATTCTTTGTATTTTATCTTACTGAACTTTAAGATTTGGCCTTTTCTTTTTTAATTCATTTGATATCATGCCAACTTACTTTTCTTTTTATTTATTTTAATACACTTAAAGACATCAGTCCCTCATCAACTGGTTATTGGAAAAGCTACTGTTGTGTTATATGGTATGAAACAATGAACATACGATTGTTTTTCTATCATAGCATAGCAGTGGCCTACACTTATACAAACACCTATTTAAGTAAAGAAGGGTGAGAAAGACAAAAATCAATTTAGATTTATTATTGCTTGCCTTTTGCTTCACATCACATTATTAATCGAAATGTGTGCCATGTTGGAGACAGAGATGGGAGAATGAAACGGGGGAGGAAGGCAAATAAGGCAAAGTGGCTGTAATTCACACAAAAAAATATGCTTAATATTGATTGAATGAAAATGGTTGAAAGATGGAGAGAGACAATTAGATATGAGGGCAATTGCAACAACAATTCACCGTAGACGGAGAGACGAGTGGAAGAAAGAGAGACATAAAGATGGAGAAAGAGAGAACACAGGCCAGAAGAGGAAGCAGGGGCCATTAATTGATTGTAGATTGAATGTATTGACCACAGTCTTTCTTCAAGTCATCACTTTGGAGAAAATGAGCTTGTTTGTGCACGTAGGACCTTTGTTCATTGGTCTGCTGCACTGGTTCAAAACTAATTTCAGGAGAATCAAAGGGACTATGGGACAGGCTGATAAGCTGGAGATAAGTGATTAAAGCACTGCTCCAGAGGGGAAAACCAGGAGCACCAGAACCAGGAGCTTGATTAAAATCTGTCTGTTTCACTAGTATTGGATTCATAGACCACTGACTGAATGACATAAGTGCACATTGCTGCTCAGGACAAGGAGAGGCTGAGGCCAAACTGTATCAGGGGAGCATTTACTTTGAGGCTGTCGAATGTTTGTAAGTCAAAGACATATTTGTAATGTGCTTGAGGAGAGAACCATAATAATTATCTTTATATACTTTTGTATACTTCAAAGTTTAAATCTTTTTCCTTTAAAAGATAATTTTTTTTAAAATCGAGAATAGAGAAATTTTACTGGTACTGACTACTAAATTTCTTTATTGAAGATCAGGCCTACCAAAATGAGCCCTATCAAGCTCTACAGAAGCCTTGTCTTTCCCCCATCTTAGCTGCCTATAACTGCTTGTAGCCACTTTGATAATGAAACGATTCTGTCGCTGAAGTGGCTAAACTCAAAAAAACATGATGCTATTATTAAATTGGACTTCTATTATCTAGCTCATTGCAGTTGTTCTTTTAAAGCATTTCAGAAGCTTTTTCATTCTGTGAATAGGCTCTATAAACCTGCCCAAGGAGGACTCCTCTGTACGAGGGATGGGAAGGCAAGGCCTCACTCAAAACAGCCTAACTGACATTATTACACAGACTACCAAAGCAGGAGTATGACACATTATGTATGCCACAGTAGACTGGATTAGTTTGGATATTTAAGAAAAGATCCATCAGTCAACATGAACTGATGAATATGTAGCTCTTAATTACACATTTCACACATATATCAATGGACAGCATAAGCACAACTGATTCAAGTTATTTGAGCACTCTGGTTTGATTTATTTACTGTACTGATAAAAAAAAGGGGTGTAAAAGCTTTAGGGGCATTCACTTAATGGGCTCTTAAGGAGACAGGCTTGAGCACCATAGGAGGCACCCACTGGACTACATTCTGATGCTTCACTACCTGCAGGAACCACTTTAGGAGAGGGTGACTGAGCAACCCCTCAGCAAAAGCAACATGACAAGAAGAAATCACTGATGCGTTCACCTTTATGGGAGAATGCATCCTCTGTCAAACAGAAAGAGGCAAAATATCACTAAACAAAGTAGTGGGCTGAGCTCCAACAAACCTTTAGGTGGTCTGAGTCTATGCACACTGCATATTCACCAGGGTCCAAACAATGAGTAGCTGCCCAAGTATTGGCATCTGCTTACTGTACTGTTCACCTAAGACAGGACCCACCAAGAACAAAAAAGGTTCAAGATGAAACATCACCAATTGGGTTTCTTTTGCATATCATGGCTCTGATCTCAATTCAGGAGCTATTGTAATCGACCCTGACCCCACCCAAGTGCTCTCCTCCCACTCAAAAACAAACATTGCAAGTTGTGTGAAGATCTTCCATTATTATGAGACTGAAAGAAGAAGCAGGATTATGGTATGAGGGCCATTTCTACAGCCAGTACAAGGTGGGTTTGGTTGTTTGCCCAACAAGTACAGCCTATAGTACATAGAGCCAATTAGAGAGCACAGCCTGGGTGAAATGGGATAATCCTTTCTTGAAACAACTGCAAAATTCCTTAAACAAGTTCATTTGCAGTGAAGATGAATGACATTTTTGTGAGCCAGCACTAGATTTTTCACTTCATTGAAGTACAATGGGCTTTTACGACCCAATACAAGACTAAAAGACTTGTCAAGATCGATATTTGCAGTGAACTACAACAGTGTAGCTTGGTGAGATTGGCTTGTTTTTTAGCTTTGCTGCAAAAATGCAACAATAAAGATCAGTCATGCAATAGAAACTGCCTAGAAATCTCATGTCCTCAGTAGTATAACAATGACAAATTTGCTAGTTATGCAATATTGTGTTTGAGTGAGAAACCAAAAGAAAATGCAGTGGGATCAAGAGAAGCCTAATGGGATTGATAATCAATAAGCAATTGTTCACAAAAAGAAATCTTTGCTGTGAGGGTTTCCATTAATGACATAAAGCATGTGGGAAACCCAATGAACAATGAAGAGAGTAAGAAGAACAGGGGATGTGATTATTTGATCATTTGGCAATACAGAGGGAGTGAGGGATGAGGCTAGAAGGGGCTCTCTTTATATTGACAACCTCGATTGTGGTGAGATACAAGAGGGATATAGAAAAGAAATGCTATGAATGAAAGCTAACTGTATGTGTATTTGGGTGTGAGGTATATATTTGCATGCTCCTCTAAAATCCAAGCATTCTGTATTAGAGACAGTTGCTACGTGCACATCCGCTACACAGGAGGCTAAATGAAACAGCTCATTCTTAGATAATATATACACTAATGAAAACATACCTATGAATATTATATTCCATTTCTGCCAGTAGATCCTCCTAAATGTTACACATTGGACCTTTAATATTTAATCTTATCATCTAGGACAACAGTACAAAGCCTGCTGCACTAACGCAGCTCCCAGCTCACAGCCCACGGCCAAATCATAGACAGCTTCTTTTTCCAGCATCTCCTTTTGTTGTGAAAGGTACAGGTGACAAAAAAACTCCATCATTTCTGTTTTTGTTATATTACTGAAGAGCAAAACAGCACATTTTCAACATGTGAAGGTTTCATAGTTGATGGCACATCTTTGAGAATGTCAAGCGCCATGACAGGTGTCTCTAACATTTGTAATGTTTGTTTACGCCTCCCAAGGAGATGCAAGGCTTGATGTAAAGGAGTTGGTACAAAAGCACACTGAGTCACCTGCGACTGTTTTGGCTCTGATGGGCACATTCAATGCTAATGTGAGTTTGAGTGTGTGGGAGTAAGGTGCATGTTTATATTGCCCGATTGAAGACCAGATTGTGTGCGTGAGTGTGTTTGTGCTTGTAAGGCCGAGCTTGTGTCTCTTTAAGGGGAATAAGTGTAATCTCAGAGAAGCAGTGGTGTGGAACCCTGTCAGGGAGTGTGGGGGAGAAAAAGACAGAAAGACTGAAAGCAAGCAAGACTTCGAGAATGACTATGTCACTCATACAGCCACCAACATGAAAAAAATGTCTGTGTGTGACAATTATAGATTCTGCTCTTAAGTTCAACACAAGAATTGGTATCTTTGTATGAATATTATTATGTTTTAATGTCAACTTATATATGTTTTAGTCTGCATGCATATGAGTTACTTGGACTTAAAAGTCTCCTAATTAATATTATGATCAGACTTACTGTCCTTCAAGGAAACAAAGGTGGGTGTGAGCTATTGAGTGTGTGTGTGTGTGTGTGTGTGTGTGTGTGTGTGTGTCTTAATGAAAACAAAGCTAAGCTGCTGACTGTGGCACATTTCTGCTCCGCTGCACAGGTTGAATTTTCAATTAGAGAGAGCTACGCCGGTACAGTATATCAAAAAGACCTGCAGCACCTATGCACCTCCCTGTAAGTGCTGCAACATGCACAAACTCCCCCAATATAAAGAGCCTTCTTATGCCAGCCGAGCACACACATTCACTGATAAACAGAGATAGATTTGCTGTCAAGCACAAATATTTACCAAGGAAGAGGAGAGCCCTCGGGTAGAAAGACAGGGAGAGTGGAGGAGAGAGATACAGGGGCACAGGTGAGAGAGAGGGGGTCGAAAGCACTCAGTCTGTCGCAAGCCTGAATGCTTTTATACGCTTAACACTCACACACACATCCCTGGACACACACTCCCATGAATGTGTGGCGTGTGGGTATAATAAGTGTTTGCGTGCCAGAATTTCATATCTGCGCTTAAGGACAAAATCTATTGCCTCAGTGACTCCAGGTCGTTGGCACTGACTTCACAGTAAAGAATTGCGTTGAACTGCTGGTCTTGTGTCACCATAAATCTGTCACTGACTCACTTTCAGACCAACTACAGGGCAAATTGCTCATGTGATGATGCAAAAACTTAGTCAGGCTACGGTGTTTTGTTGCATCATAATATGAACAGGAGTTGGTTTCAGTTTTCATGATGATCTTTTATATTCGCAGAAAATTGGAAAATTGTATTTCTGCACACACCTTTTTCAAGTTCAAAGTATTTTCACACCCAAATTCATCAAAACCATCTTTTATTTCTGTGGTCAGCACAACCACCCAATGTCTTGGGTGGTTGAGGGTTTCTAGGCATTTCTTAACACAGACTGGATGGCAGTTTCAATTGCATATGCAACACTAACGCTAACCTTTCATTGGCTGTCATCTGTGCTATATCTGATCATAAGCAAAGTGCCTCTGTGACATTCATTACAGCCCTGATTAATAATTTCCTTCAAATCACTGAGCTATAGACTTTGTCTACTGCATTGCTATACCACAGAGTTTTATGTATAGCCCAATAACTGAGAATGGCCTCCTGCTGTTTGGGTCTTTCTTGGTCAGCACAAGGTAGCACACTCGCCCCTCCCCTCCATCACAACAGCTACCAACGACTGCACCAGTCTGCAGCGAAATACTGTGAACGCAGCATAGTTGTTGAGGATCACCGTCTGCAGCACAATAAAATGGGATGAGAACATCACCGCTCTCTTCTTGCTGCATAAACTTTAAAAACTCAACATGTTACTACAAGTCATCAGCCTCACTAAAAAAGATATTTTCCCATGTTGTGTTTATAATTTGACACATTTAAATGGTCAATATTTCTGTTAAATGCCTCTTCACACATTTAAAGAGAGAAAACTATTTTCACACTACATAATCCTTTACAAAAACAGTATCTGCTTGATTCAAATGATCCTTATACAAAGTGGAATATTAAAACCAAAGATCTTATTTTTATGGCAGCACAATTTTGATGATATCAAATATTTTGTATGTTCAGTAGCATTTCGAGCCCCATTTACCATTATTTTCATCTACCCAAATGTGTTTGTGTGACATGAAGTCGTTAGTACTGTTGAACTATTGATTGATCCTGCAACTCTTTTTTTCCCAGACACTTGCAGCTTATTGTTTAAGTTCTTGCAAATACATTTGTGTATGTCTACTGTACACACAGTACACACATTTTACCCACCCACAGGAGCTAGTTTTTTTAAGAGTTTATAGGCATTTCTTGCTAGTTAGACATAGAATTGTAGAGCTAATGTGTACAATTGTGATGCTGCAAAACTGGAACTTTCTTTACTTTTGGAATCTGAACTCATTTATAGTTTGATAGCATTCAACGGACAGTAAATACTGTCTGTAAATACAGTTTAAGTCCTGTATGGGAAAAACTGTGTTATATCAAAACCAAATGAAAGATAATGATAATGATTATCGCTGTCTACAGTAAAAGCACCGTCAGTCAAGGACATATATGTTTGGGTTCAGTGTTCTGCAATCCTGGAAGACTGTGAGATGATGTACATATGTTTGTTGGAAAGGTTCATTTGAAGTTGCAGATATAAAGTGGGCTATATCTTACCTTTATTATGTCTACTTGCCAGATGATAGGCCCTGGATATATAATGTATGTGTGTTTGAGTGTAGATGCTGTCCAGGTCCTGTCGCCAGGTGTCTGGGCTCAGGGATCTGAGAAGCTGCTCTACAGTGTCAAATGCAGCTATGGTCCGGTCCAAATCGTCCAATGAGAAAGGAACCTCTGTGACTGCTGCTGGCATCTGTTGTCCAACACTGTCCTGCAATGGTCAAAAGGTGAGGACAAAATGATTAAATCTATTGTATATTTAAGCCTGTTTTTACTCTAGCAATTGTTCATTTATAGCATTTTTACCTACAGCACATTAGGGAAATCACACGAGCCATATGCCAAAACTTTGGAAATCTGTGGGCCACTTTATTATTTTTTTCATCATTATTATTCAACAGAGAACTATAATACAACCCCATTGAAAAGGTTACTGGAGAACCAGTAGACAAGTCACAGTGTTTTGCCGTATCTGGTGAATCGGTTGGCTATGCTAAATATTTTTTATCAAATGTGGAATCAATAGCTGTATGCAAAGAGATAGGAGGGTATATCTGCAGTGGTTTTCTGAACTTTGCGAAATCCTTGAAAATGTTCTTGGTTCCTTACAAACTGCATATTTTATTGTTCAGACTGTAGTTACAGCATGTGCTGTGGTGGGGAGGTCAGCACTGTTTCTTTGCAAGCATTGAAAATATATCCAATGATATTTGATGATTCATGGGAAGAGTTGGAGATATCAACAGATATCCAAACTGCCACAAAGAAGCAGCGAACATAAAGGCCAAAGTCAGTGTCATATTGACATTCCTCTAACACATTCAATCATTTAAGAGAGCCCTACTAAACATTTCAGACAGAGCTTTTAGTGCAATGGAAAACAGATTTTCAAGGAGACGTCTTAACCTGATGTCAGTGTCTTCCTTCACAGTTTAGCTCTTTGGCTTTCTCTCAACATCTGTGATGCATTTCAATTACAGTAATATACTGTTGTTATATATTTCTGTATTGTGGAGTGTGGTCTAAATACAAAAAATTGTGCATTTACTATGATTCTAAATTACCTCTATGCACATACCTGTAGTAAAGCACACTGTGATGGAAATACTATGTATAGTGTTTCACCACAGGTATATGCTTGCATCCCAGTCACAGCAGTCTGACTCAATCTTGAAAATGCTAAAAATCATCACATGCTCTATAATTTGAGATTTACTTTGCCTCAATATTTTGTCATTAAACCTGCTCAGTAATAATTTCCAATTTATATGAATTGTTTTTTATAATAATTTATACATATGATTTAAATATGTTTTGCAACAATACTTTTATATACCACTGTATATCAAACACAGTCATTTACCCTTTGTATAAATGTCAACATGTTGTCTGAGACAGAGATAAGAGAATAAAATAAAGATAAGTAAGGAACTTCAACAGGGAAAAGGGGGTGTCAAAAGTAGCAATATATTGTACAAATGATTCTTATATGGCCCCTGCTCCATGCTGCAGGCTATTTATCTAGCTAGGAGGCCATTGCCATCAAATTCTTATAACATGTAGGACTATTATGCCTGTGACATTAGCTGCCATAACCAGCACTGACTTCCATATGGGTCAAAGCACAAAGTGATGAGAAGATGTCAGGAGCTTATGGTGGGGGACATTAAAGCTAACATAAGAACTGAAGTACACCTCTGAGACTTTACATTTATTGTAACTTTTATTTATTGTGTCTCAATGAGTATACATTAAAAATTATCATTTTAAAATCACTCTGCCATGCTATAACAATGTGACACATAAAACAAAAATAATGGCATGACAATTCACCTGAATGTTGAAGTGAAAAGTCAAAAGCTCCATTATATTATTTTTCAAACAGCTACATATTGTCATTTGTAAAATTTGTATTTATGAATACTATAAATGTAAAAACTATAGAGTAAGGATAATAAAATGCTCAACATCAACACATCACTGAGGGCTCATCTTTCTAATGAATATATCACACTTTGTATTATCACCGTTACCGCAATAAATGTAAAACGACCTAAAATCATGAAGCAGATAGTGTTTCAGGGTACCATTTAAATATATAGTGGAAGAGGCCAACCAACTGTACATGTACATCCCATTGGCACTGGCAGTGACATATCCGCATGCAAAGACATACACCCACACACTTACAACCATTATCAATCCATGCAGAAAAACTGCCACACAGCCCGACGCACGCTAATTATTATAGTCACATATGTCACTGAACCCCACTGCTACTACACACAGACACACACAAATTATACTGATGTACTTATAAAAACATTAGTCTAAGTAAGCACGTCATTTTACATCTCAAGCTTCATGCATAATAAATACAATACATACATGCATGAATGTCTTCTGTGTGTGGGTGTGTGCCTATGCAATTGGACCATATGTCATATTTATTAGTGTAGCCACTGTTGCTTCAGAAGACACTTGTGATGTGGGGTGATGCGGTTGGTAGGGTACCTAGGTAGGTAGGTAGGTGCTGAATTATCATATTAACTGTATGGTCCATGTTCAAAAAAGTTATTAAAAGTTAGTTTGGAACAAAAAGGTTTTCAATGAAATGAGATTGTATAATCCTGACGATGGTGATGACATTTTTCTAGCTGTACACTTCTTTTTATGTTGTGCAAAACTGTCAAATATGCATTCATTGGTTGATGTGCGAGCACTGTTCCTGCCAGAAATATCTCTTATTAAGGTGAGGTTAAGCTTTAATTCTAATTCTAGGATTTTAAGAATTCAGAAGTGCGTATGTGTGTTCATGACTCACCGACATGAGCATAGTGACAGCCTCCCAGTTGGTGTTGGATGCAGGCAGAGAAGAGTCATACTGCAGGAATGGACAACAGAAATAACATTAATCATTAATTGATCAATTGAGCAGACAATGGATGAGAAAACCATTATGAAGAGAAAAAAGGGAAAGATGATTATTGAATGAAATAAAAAGATTCTGTTTTGTTTTGTGCTTTAAAGGTCCAGTACGTAACATTTCGGGGGATCTATTGGCAGAAATGGTATATAATATTCATAGGTATGTTTTCATTAGTGTTTAATCACCTAAAAATAAGAATCTTGTCCTTTTGTTCCCTTAGACTTTTTGTCTAGAGAGGGAACGGGTCGACTTCTATGCAGGCCGCCATGATGAACCACCATGTTTCTATAGTAGCCCAGAATAGACAAACCAAACACTGTGTGTGATTTTTTTTTGAGAGTTTTGCGCCCACCGTAGTTTCTTCTACACGCTTGGAAGGTGAGCAACCACTAAATCCACTAAATCCTACACATTGGTCCTTTTAAATAGGTGGATTGATATGTGTAGAAAACGTACTGAAAGTGTATCTGTTACATTAGTTTGCCAACTGATCTAAAAGCATTGTTGGTGTGAATTGCACTTTATGCCACGTTTATTTCTTTTCTATAATTTCTTAGACATATTTCTACATTTTCTCAGGTACTGTAGTCAGTGGTTGTCAACCTGGGGCCCGGGGAACCAAATCCATCTTTAACATTAAAAACCTTGAGAACCACAGCTGTAAGTGATGATATAGGTAAACTACCTACAGTAAATCCACATGGAAAGGGTTAGGAAAACATCATGATCATCATAAAGGCAAAGGCTTATTGCAATGCTTACTTATTCAAACTTTTTAAATAGTTGCATTTAAACACAACTTGTATGACATGTGGTGGAGCTACACGTGTAATCTAAGGTTATCCAAAATATCCAGGTGTCTGCCTGTCTAACTGATTGACTGTCAGTATGTCAAGAAAATCCTAAAAGAATTTCCAATGAAACCGGTCACAACATGCCTGTGTGTGTGTGTGTGTGTGTGTGTGTGGGTGTGTGTGTGTGTGTGTGGGTGTGTTGATGTTTGTGTATGTGAAAGAAATCAAACTCTGGTCAAAGCACGTTTAGGTGATAAAAACTCATCAGACTGACATATTTGGCACACATGCACACATTCTTTGTTCTTCTATTTCTCTCTCTCTCACACACACACACGTACACACACACAGTCTCTGGCATCACCCTCTGTACTACACACACATAAAATCTTCCTGGCTATCGAATCCCTCTCCTTGAAGAGTCTTAAATACCATCTCTGGTCAATATGGAACAGTTAATCTGTCTCAACTACACTTCAAAGACACACTGCCCTCAATTTGTCTCGGTGTGTGTGTGTGTGTGTGTGTGTGTGTGTGTGTGTGTGTGTGTGTGTCTAAGTTTGCATCTGCTAATGTAATAGAGTTGACATCAAAGTCTGTCAGCAAGCAATGTTTTTTGTTTAACACATTCTTGCATGTGGCCTTTGGATAAATGTACTCATACACATAAACGCACGCCCAAACCAGCTGTGAATGAGGTAGAAGGATTCCTGTAAGTGTGTGTGTGCCAGTAAATGCATGTTTACAGATTTCTAGTCTCATTTCCTTTTAAGGTTAAAGGCTTAATTTCAAGCACATCTGGGACACCTAATAGGGCTGGAAAAAAGTTGAAGAGACAGGGATCAGAACCTATAGCAGTACCTTTGACTGTAGTCACCTACTGCACCAAACTTTTATCCTCTTGTTTTTTTTAAATGTCTGTATTCTTATTTTTTTTTAAATAAAATGTGTTCTTGTTGAATGGAAGTTTAATATGCAACATGTAGATTAAACCTTTATGCAGGTTTATGTTTTTAACTGATCAAAAATGCTCACTTTTCCAAATGTAGTTCGGTTTACTTTTTTGGGAGAAAAATAACGCCTTCTAGTTCTAGTAGGTTTGATGTCCACGCTGACTTATTACAATAGTATTAAGGGGTCAAAGTTACATGAACCTACTGGTAACTCCTTCATTTATCAGTTTCATCAGTCATACTGCTTTTGTGTGGGGAAATGCACTTTGCTTATTTGTCTTCTCTGATGTCAAGAACAGATGAGCAGGTAGAAACAAGACAGAAAAGAGAAGTCTTGAGCTGTTATATCCCCAAGGGATAGTTACTGTGTGGCTCGTATGTTTCACTAATAATATCATATGTGCACATAGTTACTAAATAATGTTGTGTAATTATAAATGTAGAATATACAGATTACTACCTTGACAGGCCATGGTCAGCAGATGGATTTATTATTAGTTTATGTTTTGAATTAATATACAAATCATGTCTTTTATCACGCCGTTACCAACAGCAACTGGAGAAAGATTTTTTTTTTTTCTTTAAGTGGTGGTCTTGGTCTAGTTGTTTAGTCCAGCCAGAGTTTGAGCTTTTACAGAAGCCTAAAAGAGCCAAAATAAGCAGGCTGTTGAACCAGATTTAGTTTGAATGTACGAGGATTTTTTTTCAGAGGGTGTTTGTCAAGTTGCTAAAAGAAGCTCATTTTGTAGGTGACTTGTTTTTGAATATAATTTCTTGTTTGATTTATGGAGAAACATTTTTTATAGAAGCTAAAAGTAATATTTCAGGGAATATCGCCATGTTCACTGGTGGTGAGGGAACAAATTCTTATTTACAGTAGCAGTCTAGTGGAGGGGACACCAGGGAGCTGCCCCTTTCAACCTCCATTTTGTACAGTTGTACACTGGAGCAGCTGAGGATTAAGTGTGTGGTAGATGGTGAGGAAGGCAAGAGCATTTCCCTGTCGACTTTTATTCTGCATGACCAGTTATCTCACTTACAGACGGAGGACATTTGAGTTAGTAGATAAATCACACCGGCCACATTTATGCTGTCTAATCTGTGTCTGAGTCTAAGCTAATTTTCAAGTTAAAGCCAGAAAAATGCTCCTTAGCACAGTGGCTTTCCTTGTTGTTCTTATAGTTCACTGTGATACTTTTGATGGTGTCTCTTGGGGATTGACTTTAAAACAGTATTAAAGTAGAGACTTATATTAATTACTCATATTTGCTTTTACATTGATACCTACACTCGGGTTGGGTCAGTAAATTAGTGGACATTGATTTTTTTACTGAACTTCCAGACATGTCAACCACATCAAAAAGACCCTATTAGAGGGAAAAAATCAATAAATTATTTTTTATATCACTGCGCCTTGCTTAGCACACTTCCCAGGAATACCCCTCAAAATACATTACTGTTACTTGTATGATGTCAGACAGGAAAATGAATAATAGATACACACAAACAAAGATCTATGGATCTATAAGGTTCGGAAGTCTTGCAAAGATAAACTTAAAGCTGCTTCTATACACATTAATATAATGAGGCCGAATTGTGCTCTCATAAAGCCTTTCTTTGAGCCTTTACAACCAAATAGCTCCTAAAATGTTTATTGTACGCAGTCAAAAGCACTCATTACTTCATGTAAGCCTGCACTGCAGATGACAAATCACACCCGCTGAAAACAAGATTTGAAAAGGATCAAAGAATAATGATCTGGGGGAAAAACAGTGACATGAATAATGAGTAAGGCCTTTGTTTGACTGCAGTGTTGCCTACAGTTGGTGGGCTTTTGTTTCTTTGGAGGATAACGAAACCCAATCTGAAATGTGGTTGACTTTATTAGACCCTGTTTACACTTTCAAGTGTGTCATATATGAATACAATTCAGATGGGTTTTAATACACTTTTGTTTACACTTGATGACACATGATATACTGTAGGTGTCTCCAATAACCAGATCAAAAATCTGACTGCAATCTGTCTTGGCTGTCCTGGGTTACCAACAAATCTGCCTGAGCCTCACTCTAGCACAGTGAATAGTAGTAAAACTCCTGAGGCTGTTTGGTGTCGGCTAAAAATCACCAGTAGAAGAGTAGAAGGGCACTTCAGCAGTTAAGAGAGTTAAGCATATCCGTACTGTGCCAATTGTGCAGATTTAACACAACACAAACATGGGTAACTCAAGCTGACTACAGGCGAGTCTTCAGTGCTCTTATTGACAACGCTCCCTCACCCCTGCAGATCAATGCTCTCTTATCCACAGATAATTCAGTGGTTGACCTGATCTGGCATCAGATAAGTGCTACAACAGCTTTTTATGTCTTATGTATTACTGTATGTGTTGAAATTGTTAGAGGCACTTTTTCCTGAAGCTCATTTCGGATCAAATAGCTATCCAAACCGTTCAAGGCACATAAAGTGGCTAAGTCTATAGAGTGAGAACACCAAGAGTACAGTGTCACAGCGGTCACTAGGAACTCAGAAGACCTAATCTGACAGGTGGTGATTCAGATTGATTTGGAGAAAGTGATAATAGCTGTAACACACAGAGCGACAGATTTAAAGCATGGCAAGGATTTAGTAGTGAAACTGTGTTTTGTTTTGGTCTATATTCACTCTCTTTTCCCTGTATGTTTCCATCTGACTCCACGCTGCCCTTTCTCTCTCTCTCACACTGACACTGTTATACTTTCCCTCATGGTTTTTCTTTTATCTAGTCAACCTCAGTCCAGTCCGTATCTCACTACCTTACAGATGCCTCTCTCCCACTCTGCCTCTCTCAGTTCAGGTTGTTTTAGTCATTAGCTGACATGCTGATACCATCTCAGACACCTGTTCTCTCCTTCCATTGCTGCTTCTCCTCATTCTCTCTCTCTGCCTCCTTTCCTCTCTCTGCCTTCTCTCCTCCTCCCTCTTATCTGTTCGACAGGTCTGGAGAGAACAAATTAAACCTGCTAAATTAAGCCACACACAGCTCCAGTCTAGCTGAAGGCAAGCTGTGTGTGTGTGAGAGAGTGTGTGTGTGAGTGTGAGAGAGAGAAAGAGGGAAAGACAAAAACACACACTCAAACACAAGAGCTCTTTGAAAAATGGGTAAATAAGATAAGCCCCAAGAGCTGGATTCTGTTTTAAATGTACAGAGGTGTGATTATTTGACCAAAGGGTGAGGAGGGAGGGAAGACAGAGAGAAGCAGTGAGCAGCTGAGAGAGAGATAAGGGAGTTATATGTTTAGATACTTTTACTTTGTTGTCATTATGCTGGGTCAAACAAGGTGAAGTTGCTCTCTAGTATTTTTAGTTAAGGGCTCATCTGGCTCAAACATACAGTTCACGGCTATGGGATTCCTCTGTTGCCCTTACATTGGGTGTCACGTCTCTGTGTTGCCATAGCAACCGAGGACACATGGATTTGTTGTGGTGTGGGGTTTTGAGGTCATGTGCTTTTCTGTGACAGTTTGGATTTTATAGCATTTTATAGACACTTCAATCCTAGTGTCTGGACATCAGTTAGAAGAAATCTGAGAGAACTATTTTCTTGAGATTTATAGCTATAATTTGATTTTGTGTGACTTTTCACAGTACATCACATGTATACCTACATATACTGTACATATGGAAAAAACATACTGTTCTTAATCTACTATCCTTTAAAAATCACCTCCAACTCAAACATTAAAATGCTACTCATATATTAATTAATCAATAATAATAACCCAATAATATAATACACCGTATATAGCACTCTGACAGTGGTCCTTCTGCATTATAACTACCTTTTAGTTAAGTTATTTTTAAAGACTTTTACTTGTAAATGAGTATTTCTACATTGTGATATTGTTATTTTTACTTAAAAGATAAAGCTTAAAAAGTGTTCCCTCTGTGTAGCTAAAGCCTGATCAACAGTAAATTATTCATTTGTGGTACTGGTCTTCACAAAGTAGTAAAAACCCATAAATAAACCTGTCTGATACTTCCTTACAATGAACATGGACACTGTAGTTTACTATGAGTTGATCCCACATACATCACCCTGCTGCCGTAAATATTAGCTAAACATGCGTATGCATCTGCAGCTAAAAATAGTCCCCAACAAATGCACTATTTACTCCAGTTGAGGTGACATTTGCTAAAAAACTACAATGCCCAGATGTTTAGAAAACTACTGAGCTCTTAAAACAAAAAAGAAACTATAATTATGTTAAATACATTTTCATTAGGAACCAGTGAGCTTTGGACTGAGACAGGGCAGGGAAGTCAGAAAGTTTTGACCAAATATTATTGGTTGGTCTTGGTCCTCATGGGATTTGATGACAATAAGAAGCCTATTACAGATTTAAGTTAAAAAAATCCCCGTACTTCTTTAGATTTAGTATAAACTGTGATGAGAGCCAGGTAAATGTTTTCACAGGAGCTGTGAAATCAAAAGGACTGTGAAGGATTGTCTGCAAATACAGTATCTCCTCCTCTCTTTCTCTGCCTTGCCATTTACTCCATTTGCTGATACCACTTTTTTTTTCTCGGATAATAAGCGATGCCACTAGTTCAACCCTGTCTGTGATGCTGTGTCTCTTCCCTCTCTCGCTTCATGCACTCATAAAAGAGGAAGCCAGGGAACATCTTTAAATGCCTCTCTGTCTCTCCGCTGCTCCTTCTCATCCCCTTTCCCCTCTGATTATAGGTTGGGGGAACATCTTCAAATCAGAGTCCTCTCTTTCTTCTTTCCCCTTCCTGACAGAATGACAAAGCTAATCTCCTTATCCGTTCTTTTGACAGCCTTTAAGAGAACCCTTTCCCTCCTGCCCTCCTCCCTCTATCCCTCCATCTTTCCTCGACTGTCGAGCGGACGTGTGAGAAAAGAGCAGTTGGCTAATACATTTTGGCATTTTACCGACAGTGTTACTAGATCCTACCTCTCTTTCTTCCTTTTATCCCCCCCCCCCCACCACCACCACCATTCCATCTCTCTCTTTTATTGCCAAGAGTGAAAAAAGCATTTTACCTGGAGCACTGCAGTGGTTCTCGGGCTGAACCGGATGTTACAAAAAAATTGTAAAACCTTTAAGCTGCGTTTCAAATAAGAGCTTAAGATTCATTGTCAGCTGTGTGTGTGTTACAGTGTGTGTAAAAGTCTCACCAGCAGCGAGTAGTACATTTTGAATCCCGGCTTTGCAACAAAGTAATCATCAGACTTGAAGGTGACTCTGAGAGTGTTGGTTTTGGAGTTGAGACTAGGTGGTGCCTTCTGCCCACACCAGCGACCCCAAATTATAGTGCTGGTTTCTGATTGGTCCTCCACTTCAACAAAGTCATACCTGGAGTGAGTGAGATGGAGAGGAGCATGAATGTGTGGGAGGGAAAAGGGAAAGATCAGGATAAAAATGATGTCAAGAAAATAGAAGGTCAGACTGAAAAAAAAACATGAATGAATGAATGAACTTGGGTCTTATTTTTGTAGTTTTCCTCCTTTTTGTTAATAACAGCATTGCACTCACTACGTTACTGTGATAACAGTAAAACTATGACCCAAATCCCGGTTCATCACAGTTTGTTTTTTGACAACTTTGACCTACTTACTTTGACCTAAATTAAAGCAAGAGTTTAACAGGAAGTATGGAAATATGCTTATTCACTTCACTGCTGAGAGTGAAATGAGAGAAAACAATACCACTTTCATGTCTTTATGCTCAATATGAAGCTGGAGCCAGTAGCTCCATGTTAAAAATTGAGCTGTAGAGGTGCTGGAAGGAGGATTCGGTTACCTTTGGACAGAGCTAGCAGTTCCTATTTTTTATGCTAAGCTATGCTTCTCTGATTGCTGGTTCTAGCTTCATATTGGAGTGAATGTGATTTCAATCTTTGCATCTAACTCTCAGCAAATAAGCCAATAAGCCTATTTTTGAAAATGTTGAATTTTTCCTTTAGGTGGTTTAGAAGATTGTTTGCCTTATTCACAACCCTTTTTAGCCCAGGCTAAGGTTTCCAGATCTCAGCAACTACTTTGGTGAGTAAAGTATTACCATAACTTAAAAAAAAGATGGCCCGCACTACAAAAAAGACCCAATTTGGAATAAACAAATCGTCTTTCAAAGACATTCTGTATATTTTGATTCTTCTGACCCTCTTAAACACTGTTTAGCTAAATCTTATGGTTATGATAAAGTTTTTGACATATTCTCAGGTCGCCACCCTGCCAAAATACTTGACAGTAAGTATTTTAAAGGAAATGTTTCTGGGCAACTTAAATTACATTCCAGCAATCAATGCCCCAGTCAATTAACGAGTTCATCAAATAAACACACACAAACACACACAAATACACACACGGTCAATGTGACAAACAGATTTGAAAAACTGGACAAAGCTCCTTTCTCCCTCTTTCTACCTTTCCAAATCTCTCCTCCCCCTCTTTTCCCCCCTGCTGCTCCCCATTGTCTTTTCAGCAAAGTGCTTACAAAGAGGGCTGAGTTGCAAATGCGGATTAAAAAGTCTATTTTCTCCCCTCAACCCTCAAGGACAAACTTCTTAAATACTTCATGCCAAGAAAGTAAACTTCAACTATCCATCTCTCTCATAGTGATTCCACCCCCTACACTTTTTTTTAATTTATTATTTTCTCTCACATCCTTTCAGTCACAGAATATTGTTGGTGTGCTAATGTGCATACATTAGTAAATTATTTTCACATATTTTACTGTTGCTCTTCTTTGGCCTTTCAGCTTTTACTCAATAAACTTTTCCTCTACTCTTTGTGACTGCACATCGTCCTCTCCGTCATTTCTTCTCTCAGTCTGGTTCTTTAATCACTGTTACTTTCATCTGACTTTTCTCCTTTACAGCCACTTGTAATTCATCAATGCTCCCTCTGCTTTGTGCTCTGCACCTCTATCCTTCTTTTCTCTGTTTAGGTATTGTACTCCCCTCTCTATCTGTTTTTCTGAATCTTATTGTTTTACCTGCATACTCCATTATCAGCCTCCTCCAGGCCGAAGTGCCCGTCAAACTCCAGGTGTATGCGGCTCGCTGGTGGTGACAGCAGTTTCCATGACAACAGCAGATTGCGGGGGTAAGCGTTGGGGTAGCGTGGGCTTTGGATGACTCCACCCACTGGCGTTACTGTGATGTTTTCCTCTTTGCGGTAAAAGTCTGTGGTGAGGCGATTGCTGTCTGTTAGTGGTTACAACTAATCAGTTAGTTAGTTGAGTTGTAAATAAGCACAAGCAAAGTAGCACAGGGACACAACATGCAAATCTACATGCAAAAATGTTTTATGGAATTTAGCACATATGGACACATACAGAATAGATGGACAGACGCACGATACACATACAAATGTGACATTTCCGTCTTATGATGACATAACCTCAGCAAAGACAGGCTCTTATAATGCTTTGAGCCTAATATGTAAAAACATACCTTAAGAAAGTAGTTTGACATTTTTGAAAATATGCTGATGATACCACTCTCACACCTGCCCCCCTGAACAGCCTGCAGCAAGTTAGCTTAGCTTGGTAAAAAAAAATCCATCTGCAAACCCACAGTTTTTTTGTTTTGGACGGATTAAACAAACAGGATATAATGTTTTATTTGGTGTACTTAAGAAATGTTAGACAGATTTTTTTAACCTTCAGACAAAGCCAGGCTAGCTGTTTCTCCAGTCTTTATGCTAAGCTATGCTAACTAGCTGCTGGTGGTAGCTTTATAAAGAAGACGATTATGAGAGTGGTATCGATCTTCTCATCTAATTCTTGACAAGAAAGTCAATAAGCATATTTCCCAAGTAACTTCTTAGCATGGTTTGTAGAGTTTGTAGTGTGAAAAGCAAACATGTCACGTCTATCGTGATTCTATGGAGGTAGAAGTACATTTTTAGAGATTGGTTAGTTGTGAATCTGTCGAACCTTGTGTTTTTGAGGTTCATGAATTTGTTTGAGTATCTGTTCTTATTTCTAAGTAAAAGTCTGACCTTTTCACACCCCTTAGATTTTGAAATCTCTTGTGCAGAAGTGGAACATGTGGCCTGATGATGGTTCTAGAAAAAAGGTCAAGGGGTCCACAAAATAGATTCAGATTCATTCTCTGATGGTCATAAATATCGACAGCAGATCTGAGAGGAAAGCTGGCCATGGACCAACATCAGACCAAGAATCACACCCTGTTTTATAGCAGCTCTTGAAAACAACAGATGGACAAACTGACATCACAACTGTTGGTCCGGGCTAAAACTTGTTTATACTTATAAACTGTGTATGGAATGTACTGTACATTCAGTGTAGCTTAGATGTGTGTGTATATATACCGGTATCTTTCTTTACATTGAAGATCAATGGGCTTTGCTTATTAGCTATATTGCTTTGACTACTATAAACTGTAATGGTGCTTTCTAAAGTCGTGTTCATCAGTGCTAATGAACATCACAATCACACCCGCTGAATGTCTAATCCCAATTAATCAACTCAATCTTAAATCTAATTTTCATATTGCACAACAAAACTCATTAATTGCCCCCATCATTTTATTGCTGACTTCTTGAAAATTAGACAAAAATCCTTTTGTGCGCACACACACACACAGACACACACTCACTCTAAGGTCAGGCAGTGCTGAAGTAGGCTGACAGAGCTGTATTTTCTGAGGGGTGTGTGGTTTTTGCGAGAGAGAGAGGTGAATGCATAATCAAGGCACTACAGCCTGCACCCCTGGGAGATGATGATGAAGCTTTGGCCTTCTCCACCTCTTTACTGCAAACTTCCCTTAATTCCTTCTCCTGTTCCATCCCATCTTTCCCTCTCTCCCTCTCTTTACGTTGCTCCTCTTTGCTTTAGTCAGTAATTCTGTCTCATCGGTCAATCGGCGTTCTTCAGGAGTCGCACCTTCTGCTAGTTCTGGCCTCAGCAATTAACACTGTTCCTATAAGCGTGCATGTGTATGTGTAAATGCATTTGTGTGTGAGAGCGTGTGCATTTTCAGTTATGAATTTATGCTTGTGTGAATATTTTAATGTGTGTGTGTGTGTGTGTGTGTGTGTGTGTGTGTGTGTGTGTGTGTGTGTGTGCATTTGTAAGTGTGTGTGGGTGTTCGTGTGTGTTTTGGGTCAGAGTTTGTTTTTAATGGAATTCTTCCACTCTGCTGATCAGAAGGTCCATTCAGTCATAAAAGTGCTTATGTGTCAGGAACTTTCACCCACTAAGGCCTCCTGGGAACAGAGCTCTGTGTGTGCTTATGAGCTTGTGTATTTGCGTATTTTCATGGGGAAATTTGTGTTTATGTGACCATTATCATGTCCTTGTATATGGAGTGGCCATTTTATAGCGTACATCATTTGTTTCAAGCCAACATTGCATGTGTGTATCCACTGATATTTACGTTTGTGTACATAAAGTGCATGGCACCACGTTCGAAAGCATTGGTGAAGTGTTTCGTAAAGTGTGGTAAAAAAAACCCAAATGCCAAAGGATATGTTTCTTTTCATCTGGGTGATGCCCTTGAATGTGCATTAGCATGTTCAATGTGTTTCCATTCACATACCCTACGACAGTGGATCAATACCGACTTACCGTCCAGAACTCTCTCTCCGCCGCTGGTGCAGCTGACCGGTAGCCCGCATTGTTCCCAAACAACTGATTTAAAGGACACAGATGGTTTCATTTGCGCTCGCCAATGTGTAACTGGCACACCAATCAGGTTGTTGTGCTAACCTCAGCATATGTTGCTAATGGCATACGGCTAAAAGTTTCCAGGGGGAACTCGCGCTTCTGAGGTTTGCTTCAGCATTACATGCATCAATTTGCATAGTCTGCATGCGGCTGCGTGCACTGGACCATGACCCCCATACCGTATCAGTTTGGCATGAATGCACAAGCCAGTATAGCCCTAACACCTAGTGAAAAATAACATCCACAGGCATCCACTGAAATCACTATGGGCACATTACACACTTTGGTGGGTAAAAGCTCTTTTGTCTAGCACAGACCTATAGATTGAGATGGGTCTGGTACCCCATCAAAAACTACAAGCAGTGTTTCCTGGCAGTGTTGTTACTGCATTAGTGGCCTCTGCTGATTGGTCCCGGGTGCCTGTGTTGAGGCGCTAAATATCATGAGCCTCTGTCTAGTTTTCTTCAGCAATTCAAAGATCCTTGCTGTCAGGTAAACCAAAGCGGCTAGTGCAAAAACATCTATATCAAAGGAGGCATTACTGTTTTCAACCTTCGCAGGTCAACAGAGAAAATTAGCAGTGACTGGTTGCCGGTGCGAAATGAGTGAGCTAACTTCAAATTGTGAGAAAAAAAAAAAGCTAATGATATGTATCACATCCATTAATTCAGCTTTGTTATTTCTAAACTTGGTTGCCCTTCTACATACTATTGCAGACTGTCTTTCAACTGGCTGGTGAAGTTATTAAGCTAATGAGTTTCCTTCTATCCCCTAAAAGGTCATATGTTATCATTTTGCTTGTGAATTTTGTATGATATTTAGAAATATATCTCAGAGGGCAGCAGAGGTCCTAGAGGTTTACAACAGGCGATCTCAGTTCAGACTGAGTGCTTCAGGATTCAATCTGCTGAAGAGTATTTGACAAAGATACAAAATCCTTTACAGCCTCTTAAATGACTGCTGCTCTGTAGCTGATCCTGACCTCTGACCTACCTGGATGGGGGCAGGCAAAAAGTCAATATACAATTTTCTGTAACTAGCTTTCTCATATTCATCAGTTTCGGGGCTGGATGTATTGTGTGTACTAGTGGAAAGTCCATTGTTTTGTCCTGGACACAGAAAACTCATCTATCCAGCTGGGTAAGAGACACAAGATTGTCCAGGGAAAGTTCTGTGGTTATGTAGGTCAAATCTTTCCAAATGTCCAGCTTTGGTTGCTGATTGGCTAAATATACTGTAGGTACGCCTATCATTTTCTAGACATTTTCTAAAAAAGGGTATGCACTGTGCACAACTACTACTAGTACAGTACTACTACTTGTTTTGTGTGTGTACAATGTATGTACCTGTGTACAGTATGTGTAAATGTATGAATGAATGTGTGTATACTGAAACATAAATTAATGTGTGTCCATCCATGGACATAGGTGTGTGTGTGTGTGTGTGTGTGTGTGTGTGTGTGTGAAAGGGAGGAGAGTGTGCTAGAAACAGAAAGCATTAAGAAGAATGAAGATGCTAAAATGAGAAAATATGTAAATTTGCTCAAGCAGCACCCCAGCTCTTTTGGATGTGATGTCTCAGTCACACCATTGACCTGACTATAAATCATGCAGTAATGTCAATGACACTATTACACATTCATGCATATGATATAATGATAATAAAAGAGGTTTCTGTTGAATATCTACTCCAGAGAATTGACAGTGCTGGAAACTGGCTGTTCTTTTTTTTTGTCTTCCTGCTTTGTAAATTAGTGTATGGATATAATTTTGGGTTAAAGGCTGAAATGTAATTAGAGATGAGTAGAATCCTGACGAACCCAATATATACTTTGGGGGCACAATGGGATATACAGCATATGTGGTGTTCTACAACACATTGGATTCAAGATAGTGTCTCAGAGTCAAATCCCCCCCCAAAAAGTGTAACTTCCTTCATTATATTATTTTAGGATAGGGATGAATGAAGTATATGAAATTATGACAAGGTGTAATTACTGGGCTCATCCATGCATGTGAAGACATCTTCCAGTAAATCACCTCCAAATATGACACCAAATAAAGTTTAATTTCTTCGCTCTTCTTTCATCTCTTTGAGGTCCCTCGCATTGATAGTTATACATCAAAAGTTACTGATATTAAAAAAGGTAGGCCTACTGCACACTTCTGAGCAGTAAACTAAATTATATGTCTGCACTGTGATAAAACACATCAATGTTGGTCTTAATATTGACATTCTTACGAAATTTATGAAAATCAGCATTTCCTGGGTTTGTAATGGCACAATATGCCAAATCACCCTGAGTCTTGCAAGTCTAGTGCTGACATAGAGTTGACCGTTTGTGACTAATTTACATCTGCCCACCTTCCCCAGCCTCCACTTTGAGTAGGTGAGTCAAATGTGTGCAGATCAAGATGCATCATTCACAGGAGTTTATGCATTTTTTTTGTTAACCCTCTAATTAGTGTTTTGGCGCAATGGTTTTGAACTTTAGCTTTTGACAGCAGTAGAAGCACCAGCAGACTAGCAGAATTTGGGGGAGCAGTTACAATTTGAAATTTCCATTGTTTAACCAAATCTGTTTTAAAAATAGCAACTATCACTACTGCTCTCATGCCTGATGTTCCAGCATCTGGTTTGTATCTCTTAGTTATACTTTTAGTTCTCATTGTATCAATCTGAAGCAGTTTTTTCTTTTTTTGTTTGTTTTATTTAGATTTTTGAGACTAAGTGGTATTTTATTATGTATTTTTTAGATATTTTATCAAATGGTTACAAATATAATAGTATTTCCTTAGATAATATTTATATCCATGTGGGCTGCGTACATGTCTTTAAATAGAAAACCTTGTTGCAGGTGAATGGTCGAGTGATCGAGCAAGTAGTAATACTCGGAAATCCGGGGAGAAGTGAAATGGTGAAGGATTGAGAGCCCGAGAAATCTCTTATCTTGGATAGATTTATATATACTGTTTACAATTGCTATGATTGTAGTTTGGTCCTGTATTTTATAAGCTGTGGCAACCTTACATCAGAGCACATAAGGCTGTAATGCTTCTCATCAATACCACAAATAAAACTAGTTTACTTTGTTTTACAGAACATGTGTTCTAAACCCGTCACATAACACTTATCTCTTAAGAACTTGACAGAAAGTTAAAGTTCTACAATCTCAGAAAATAAGACGATGTCAAAAGTGTTGATAATATCACTGACAGTCTGACTCACACATACATACACACACATAACGTCTGACACTGGCAATTAAGCTTTCAGATCTGACACTTAAATAACCGTGACAATGATGCTGCGTGACTGTGTGTGTTTGTATGTGTGTTTATGTGTGTGCGTGGGATCTATTAAAGTGTGTTTGTGGATGTGCCAGGTTCCAAGAAAAAGTTCTTGATTGTATGTGTGTATCTGCATGGATGCATGTCTGCCAGGATGCGTGTGGGTAAATTCTCACTAATTAAACTTGTCTCTCCCACCTCCAGTGCCAGGGTGTGATGTTCTTCATGCCTCTGAGATCTATTTCTGATCCAAGTGCCAATCACACTCTCATCACCCAGCAACCAGTGTGCATCAGAGACCAAAAAATAGCTCTGTGGGGAAGGTAGTGAAGTTGCAAGAAAAGAACAGACAATGAAGACGAGATATTAAACTTCGTATTTCTCTCTTAATTAAAAGTTGATTTTGGTGAAGTCACAGGTGTGCAAACACTTGCCTAATATTAAATATCATCCCTTTTTAATCCAAGTCTCTATTCTGTGCAAACCAAACTCTATTTTTCTTGAGTGACAGTTTGCATATGATACATTCTCACTCAGAGACACACTCCCACAGGACATTACCTATAACAAGGCAACCCCATTTCTTACATCTGCCACCCCCTGTCTGACTTTCATCTTCTCAAAATGAATTCTCATAAGCCCCAACACTAGCTAAGAGGACACACATAATACATTCGCTTTCAGCTGTGAAAAACTCCCCAGAGAAATGTTGCTGTTCTCATTCTTGGTGGCATTCCCAGTTTCTGTCTAAAAAACAGGTGTTTTAAACTGTTGTGGATTGGCATTTGATGTGCTTTGAGATTATGAAATTATTCTAAAACTAGATTAATTTAATAATAGATCTGGCTTTGGATCATTGTTAGAGGAACAGTTTAATATTTTGGGAAATGATTTGCTTTCTGACGGAGAGTTAGATTAGAAGATTGATACCACTCTCATGTCTGTTCGCTCAGTCTAAGTCTACTACCAGCAGCCAGTTGTTTTAGCTTAGAACAATGACTGAAAACAGGGAGAAACAGCTAAATATAACAAAATCCACCTCCCAACACCTCTAAATCTCACTAATTACGGTCACAAGTTATATCTGTCATTTCTCTGTACAAAAAGTGAAGAGTAAAAGTGATAATTTCTCATCTTTTGCAAAGGGTTATGAGCTGGACTATTTCTCTGTTCGGAGCAAGTAACTGCCTGGAGTCTGCGCTGGTTGCCTGGCAACTGAAAGCAAATACTTGTATTTACCCCAAATGAAGAACTTTTGCATTAATTCTAAGATAAAAAAATAAATTGTAAGTATAGAGCAGGTGCATGGACACATGACTAGGAACTAGGAAATAATCCTCTGTTTGAATGTTAAAAACAGGTGTCTGACGTGAAGTTAATAACTATTTAATATAGAAGTTGGCATGCTATATAGAGGTTTGTATGCAGCACTGGATTACTTTGGCCAACTTCAGTCATGTGGTAAGACAGTTACTGGCTCAACCACAGGGTCTAGTAAATATGTGTTGAATTTTAGTGAGGACGTTGATGCCAAGTTGACATGAATGAACCCCAGGAAGAAGCTCTACCAATAATCCACAGAAATATTTGACTTTAAAAAGGCACAACAGATTACAAAACTAGGTTCCTCTATTATTTTTATTATCATTATTTTTATCATTATTATTTTTATCATTATTATTTTTTTATTATTATTACTACAGACCCATTTGCTGTCACAGCCAGTTATCTGCTGAATTGTTTATTCATCTGTGTTTGGCTACAGAGTGTAAAACATTGCCCATTAGCAGCAAAACTGCTGGTAAACACTGTGTGAGCGTGTGTGTCCTTGTGCATGCTTGTGTATAAATATGTGTGTTTGTGTGTGTGTGTGTGTGTGTGTGTGTGTGTGTGTGTGTGTGTCTGTGTGTGTCTGTTTATGTCATTGGTTGTTTATGTCTGTATGTGCACATCTGTTTGTCACTATATATGGGTCTGTGTTTGTGTGTCTTTGTGTGCATGTACAGTATGTGTGTATTGGTTGTCGATGCGGGAGGCTGTACCCTCAGAGTATTTCCACCCATGAGAAATAACCAAAGCCTTTTCCATCTGGCTAAATGTTAGCTCAAGGCCTCTGTGTGTGTGTGTGTGTGTGTGTGTGTGTGTGTGTGTGTGTGTGTGTTTATATGTGTGTATGCATCACTGTGCTGCTTATCAAAGCCTGTGCTGGCTCCACTGTTTTGCCACTCTCTCATGACAAATCAGCTTTAAATATTCTCCCTTGTTTCTCAGTCACGCCCACACAAGCATAGAGGCATGAAAAAGACAAACACACACACCCTGGAGGTGAACACTGCATGCCGAGGGGTGTCAGCTTTGGTCAGCATCGGCTCTTGCCCCGCATTTCTCCTCCTCTCTCTTCTTCACTTCCTCTGTTCCCTCCATCCTGCAGCATCTTCTCTATCTCTGTTTCCCTCTCTTTTTGACTGCAACTGAAACACTGAAGGTCTAATTTTTCTTTCTTTTTCGGGTTTACGCACTTGATATACATTCTAATATTTTTAAATATTTCACGCCTCAGGGACCAAGTCAAACCTTGGTCCCTGAGGCGTGACCAAGCTTTGATTTGGTCCCTGAGGCATGAAAAATTAATGCATGGAAGATGGTCAAAAACCGTAGTGTGTCCCTACTGTATCTCTCCTCCTCTTCTACTATCTGATATCTTACTCTTTTCTTCCAGATTATCATTTGGAACATCCCCACCTTTGCTGCTAAAACCAATTAACTTCCATCACTGTCTTTTATGCAGAGAGACTGCATTTTTTTTAAGTCAGTCAGTGTAAAAGTGTGGGGAATTGGGATGCTGAAGAGATGCAATGGCATGGAGAGGAAGGCAGAATATAGAAAGGATAGACAGAAGGGACCTTTTAGTTATTCTCCAGTCTAACTAACACCATGATGATCAAGAAGAAAAAATACATGTTTAAAGAATGTGGAAGTGTCCAGTGCATTAGGCAGGCCACAGAGGCATTCATCTTAGAGTTACATACATGCTGAGGCAGCTGGGGTGTACATATACATGAATTATAGAGGACAGCAGGCCTATATATAATTATAGAAAAGAACACACTACATGCATTATGTCCCTTCAGTTGGACACAACAGAGCTGCAGCATTGGCTTGAAGGCTTCAGTCTTATGGTCAGAAAAGTGTCACAGGATGATATGAATATGGATTTTGAGTTATTTTGGAGTGTCAAAAAACATAAAATGTAAGAAATATAAAGATAAAAAACAAATATTCATTCCATTTGAGTCCTTTCCTAAAATAGTGGCCTGTGAAACAACAGAAAAGCAACTGACATTAAAGGTAATTTCTGTGTTTAATATCTATGATGTTTTTTTGTTTTTTTCTCCTGTTAGATTACCCCTTACATTAGCGTTCTCCAGAAGGTAGACATTTTTGGTTCTAGCTGACAGTGTTTGTACTGGTAATTTGAGTGGTGCAATATTTGTGTGGGCAGGCACTAAAAATGGTTCATAATACCACTTTAATTCTAACAGATAAACAGACAGTTAACCATAGGGGAAAGTGTCATTAGACTAGTACCACAAGATTTGAAAACTGATGTTTCTCTGTTTCGTGATTCAAATCACTGGGTATCTTACAGAGTGTTGAGATTACAGGACAACCTGTTATTGTGAGTTTTATTAGTCAGGGATTAATCTGAGATAGCTATTATTACCCAGACCACCCCTCATTTGTATAATCTGGGACAACACATCACTCTGCTGTGCTGGAGCTGCCGATGATTCAGCAGGTGTTGAAATAAAAAGTACTGAAAATTGAGCAGAATTCCAATTTGAGTTTGACTTTAAAAAGCATTTTTTCTATCCACTTCCAGTTATCTTACACAGTTGTCTAACTGTGTCATATATATAATTTTTCCTTTAAACATCTGCTTGGAAATATCTTGGTTTCATTGCAACATTGTCATATAAAACTTTCTATTTCAAAGCTTTGGAAAATATTGGCGACTTCGGTGACAATACTCTATAGACACTGATAACTCCTACTCTGACTGAAATCATCCACAAACACCTTCAAGCACAAACATTTGACTTTCCACTCACAAATAACTCACAAGCAAATAAAACCAGGTGTAAAGTATACCGGCGATATGCACATACACTCTCTCTCGCTGTAAACCAACAGAACATATTAGGCAGATGTCCATCCATCCATTTCTCCCATTCTTTCTCTTTCTCAGCTTTTGGATCTCTTTCCTTCACCCCTCAACTTCCTGACACCATAGGGTGTTCAGCTTGCTGAGGAGTAACACCCTGTGTGTGTGTGTGTGTGGGTGGATGATTTCAGTGTGAGAGTGTCAGCATGTGAGAGGGTGTAAGGGGGTGCATGTGTGTTATGTGGGTGTTTGGGCAAGCATATACCTCTGTTTAAGGATTTTGAAGATCCTGTGTGAGGGTATTTGGGTGTAGGTCTTGTATTGTTTAGATTTTTTCCAATACCGGTGCTAAAACCATACTTTTAAATGGTGCAGGTGCCTAAACAGTGCTTGAAGCGATATAGCTTTTTTATGGCTAAGGTAAATTTTTACTTGAAATTACACAAATTGACTGTTAACAATACTTAAATAGATTAATTTAACACATACAAAACACTTACACTAATTAACATTAATAATAATAAGCAACAATAAACAAATTCACATGATTTAACACTAAATAACAGTGCAGTGGTGGAAGAAGTACTTAGATTTTAAAAGTAGTAATACCACAGTATATATATTCTTCAGTACAGTACCTGGGAAGTAACTGACTTCATTTACTCACCACTGTGTGTGTGTGTGTGTGTGTGTGTGTGTGTGTGTGTGTGTGTGTGTGTGTGTGTGCGCCAATATATGTGTGTGAGAGTGTGTATGTTCCTTTGAAGCTGACACAAAGGCATGTCCTGTGACACGGACAGAGGAGGTTAGACAAACAGCCACCAATTGTTGTTAGCCCAATCAGTCTCTTCAAAAAGAATACAAACAACTCAGAGTGGACGAGTAAGATGGGATGCAGAAAGACAGACACAGAAATACAGACAGGGACAAAATGAAGGTGAAGAAAGGTTGGGAATCAAGAATGAGACAGAGCAGAGATGGTCAGGGACAGTGGGATGGATGAGGGAGAAACAGGGGGAGACAGTGATTGAGTGAGGTAGAGAAGTAGAGAGAAGAAAGACAGAACTGGTAAAGAAAGAGGGAGCAGGGGCAGTGGAAAGATAGAGGGGGGAAATTGCAGCAGCTACTGTACTGTGAAAAGGACAGGGAAAGTCCACAAAGCCTCAAGATACCTCACATTGCAACACATCAGACACTGTATGGGCTACAACAAAGAGCATGTCTGAGTTACACTCATAAATAAGAAAAGATAATAACTGCTTTGTGTGCATCTGTGAAGTTTTGTGTATGTTTGTGTTACTGTGTCACTTGCTTTGTTGTGATGTGTGCCGATTTGTGCAAATTCATCATTATTTCGCTTTTGTCATCATTTCAAAGGCAAAAACAAAGAAGAGAGACATCACTGGAAAGCTGTGACTCACAATGCATTTCAATTTTTCTTTGGTACTGGAGCTTTTTTAGCCGGTCCTTACATCTTCACCAGCGGGTCTCAATGGTCCTTTTGGGCCTTTGATTAGCATTAGCATCCACTAGTGCCTCTCAGGCACCTATGACTCAACACCTGTTGATGGGGACAAATTAGCCTAATGGGTACAAAGAGGAGGGATGAGCTGCACTCAGCCAACTAGGGTGGAAAATCGGCGTTTGAAAAAAGTTTGAAAAGATGACATTCAGTTTTTTTCAGAACACTGATATGTAACTGTGAATATTTACTATATTTACTAATATTTAAGTATATCTCAAGGGTATTATGTGTTTACAATTTTAGAATATAGGTTAAATTACTTTAATTCTGCATTATCCTCTGGTGTAAACTAACAGCATAATAAATGTATTTTTTTGCTGGACCTCAGACCTCTTCCTACTTTTATAAACTGCAATTTAAGGACCAGGGATCTGCATGTTTAAGGCACAAATTAATTCAACATCACATTAAAGATGTGTTTTCTAAAGAATAATAATAACATTTATAGTACATGATGTATCTGGAACATCTTTAAAGGAAGAAGATTTGTGTTGATTCTGGCAGCCCCTGTGGACAAAAGCGGTAGTGTTTCCATCACCTAATTTCATTGATTTCGAGGGGAATCCGATCAAGTCTAACCCAGTGGCAGGCATTAAGAATAACCATTTAGAAATAGCCAATTTTATGGTCTTGTTTGTTTGTGTAGGTCATAGAGAGGCATCAGTATTAAATTGAGATTGTTTCCTAACCAGTTAAAAACTACTTGTTGTTAATTTTTTAAACTGTGAGAATCACCCGAATTTCTTATGCGTTGCATTGTGGAACAACAGTGTTCATCAACACATCCGACACTCAAAAATTAAGCAAGTTTAGTATGCACACTCACATCTTTATTGGTGTGAACACACTACATCCCAAAATCCAAGTTAAAATTTGTGTGAATGGAAATGGAACACATGCTTTAGTCTTGTTTCTACAAGCTAATCTCTGTATCGCACAAAGCTAACATCTCTACATTCTCCTTGTCTTGTGCCAGTCCACTTAGCATGCTCCCGTCCTCTGCAGTGATGTGCTCCTGTTTAACACCTTGGCTAAGCCTGCTGAATAATGCAGAGGGGACCAGTGCTCGCTGAGTCAGCACTGACGACAGGTCAGTGGAGATGCTTAAACACACAAATGCAGTGGCGGTACACACGCAGATGCAAGGGTGCTTGGACACCAAAATATACACAGTCATGGACACATGGAGACAAGCTGGCACATATACAGACATGGAGGGGAACAAAGACAGAGAGGGAGAGAGAGCCTGGTGCACATGAAGGTAGTAGGAAGCCTATGGTGAAATGGTATTGAGCTCTTGTGGCAAGAGATGGGGATGAAATGCATAATCAGTGCATATTAAACCTAGTTCCATAGTCAACACATTTGCCTTTATAACAATGCATTATGGCAAACCAATTAGGTGCAGTAGACTCTAATTTATATCAGTCACTCCACTTACATTTGTCTGCTTTACTAAACAGCTTTATAGGACCAGCGTGTAGGATTTAGTTGCATATAGTGGTGTAGTTCCAGATCATCACTCCCTCACTTCAACCACCCTCCCGAGCACAAAGGAGAAACTATGGTGGCCATGAAAAACACAAAGCACAAACCCTATCAAGAGCCCATGTTTGGATTGCTCCTACTGGGCTTATAGAAACATGGAAGTTAAACGTAGCAAACTCCATAAAGGCGGCATCTGTAGATAAAAACAGCTTGCTCTAAGGTAACAAAAGCAACAATTGTTATATTCAAGTGATTATACACTAATGGAAACATATTAATATAATATTCCATTTCTGCCAATAGGGACTCATATATGCTACATAGTGGACCTCTAATAAGCAAAATTGAACAACATTAATATTGTTTTAGAATTGTGTCAAGTGCATACAAGTATGTAAGTATTTCGTTTAGATACAATCTTGTTACAGGTTTTTATCTAAATATTACCATCTATGCTGGTCACAGATGCTGTCATATGCATAACAGAATTTATTCAAACAGATAAATGCAGCAGCACAGAGATATACACACATTAATTTAGGTCTTACACCTCCCTGCATGCACACATGCTGTGTCATACATTCACAGTTAACATACACATCCATAAAGTGTTGCACAAACAGAAGGATGGAGGAGGAGTCAAAGGACAACGTCTGACAGAAAGCTCCATCTCGCTAAATGAGGAGGTCGAAAAACAAATTCCTAGAAAAAACTGTCAAGAGAAGCAGATGAGAAAAAGAGAGAGAGAGAGAGAGAGAGAGAGAGAGAAAGAGGAGGACAAGGGGTAGACATGGAGAAAAGAGGAGAAAAAGAGGGAAAAAGGAGTGATAGATAAGACAGAAATCCATGAAAGCAGGTGGGTGTGGGAAGCAAGCTCAAGTTGTAACGACAGATTGTGAGGAGGGTTTGAGGGAGGGGCAGGATAGAGAGAAGCAAAGGATGAGGAATGAGAGGGGCTTGTCCCTGTGTAACCTCCTACACTGTGATGGAGTGTATTTACCAACACTTCATCAGCAGTATCCTCCCTGTGTTTTTGTGTGTGTCTGTGTGTGTGTGTGTGTGTGTGTGTGTGTCTGTACAGTATGTATGGATGGATGTGGAGGGTTGCGTGGTGTGTGCATTATCTTCTATGTCATCTCTTTGTTCAATACAGAATGTGAAATTGGAGCGGTCCAAACCACAGATCACTATTCCTGTAAATCAAATCATTTCTGTTTGGCTTAAGGTTGGATTAAAGGCTGGGCCTTTGTTACACTTGTCACGTATTGGGAAATGGCAGGGGATTCTTCAGATATTTTCTAACTCTGTCTGTCTGTCATTCAAAAAGGCAAATGTCAAGAATAGCAGCCCAGGAACAATCACACCACATGTGTTTTATGGATTTATTGAGCTGCCTCTATCTGTGCATGTGTGTGTACATTTAAGCGAGTATGTCTTCTTCTTTTTACATTAGGGTCTAATGTGATAATGTGTGTGTGCTTGTGTGAGATTAAAGTGTGTGTGTGTGTGCTTGTAAGTCTTGTTAGAGTAGCAGTTGGCTCCTGCTGACAGCTACCGCAGTCTGAACAGCAGGGCTGACGAGGACAATCAATTAGCCCTGCATTCACACACACACACACACACACACACACACACACACACACACACACACACACACAGATATGCACGCAAAATGAAATATACATCTAAGGCCATAGATCTCTATGTATATTTGTATATACTGCAATATATATACACACACACAAATTCAGTTTACTTTATATCTTCATGCCTTTATGTTTATAGCAACACTATGGTATTTGTGCGATTCGCCCCCATTTACAATACCACGTGATCATAAATATGGACAGCTGTACACATACATTTGTTATGACTATGCTACTTATGATCAAAAAGTAGTGAGTTGACAACTTTGCTAACAAAGCCAAACATCAAGGAAGTGCAACAACACAAGACATAGCAAGCCAGCAAATATTACTTAAGAGTCCAACAGCAAGAAGGCCAGTTTGCCGTCAGTCTGCAGCCTTTTTCTTCACAAAGCTCTCTCCAAAGAATAAAAGCCAGTCCCAAATTTACTTGTCTGGCAGCTTCGCTCTACTTTTATCTTCTTAGCTTCATCGCTGTCCTCTAAGGTCTCTTCGCCTTTGCCATTAGCTATGTCCATAGCTAAGTTGCTGAGCCCGGTTACATCGGCACTGCTTTCCGTCAGCTCCCCCACCCCACCGCGCCCGAGACCAGAAAACATCCTCTTCCCAGTGGTGCAAAGGACCGGTGCTTTGAGTTCCCAGTCTCAGGAATCCAGGGCAATGCGGCTAAGCTAACTAACTAACAGCAGCTACATTTCACAGCAGTTACTTTACTATCCACTTGCTCCGATCCGGAGCCCAAAACCTGACCCGTAGCCAAAAGTTACATAGTGCAAGAACAGGCATACGGGACGCAGAGTGGGAATGACAGAGGCACCATTCACTTACAAGTCAGTGTAGCAAAATTAGTGAAGTTGAAATATGTTGCTTTAATTTCATGAAACTGGCTGTTTCTGGGCTGTGTGTGTGTGTGTGTCTGTAAGTGTGTGTGTGTTTTAGCTAAGCCCCAGCTGTGGTAACACAAGTTTATCAAATATCAGCCTTGATCCCTCCAAGGGCTGCTTGGACGCTGTTTGCTGGATGTATGTTTGTGTGTGTGTGTGTGTGTGTGTGTGTGTGTCTGTGTCTGTGTGTGTGTGTTTGCTCTGAGCATTGTGTGTGATGCTGAGCAGATGCTGATGTTTTGACAGCCATCCTGCTCTCAGTCTGTCTGCCTCACATCAACTGTGTGTAAGTGTGTGTTTGTGTATGATATGCATATGTGTGTCAGGAAGCGTGTGCCCAAGTGTGTGTGTGGTCAGAGCGCAGGGTTAAGCAGTGGTCTGCCTGTCAGTGTGTATCTGACCTTCTATCTACCACTGGGATCACTTATCCTGCTGCAGGCTCCACAGTAGCACATAACACCATCCTCCTGCCATTTCTTTCCCCTTCTCCTTTTATATTCCATCTCTCTTCTGCTCCTTTTTTTTGCCTGTTAACTTAACTTTCTGCCTCTCTCTCATTTCCCCCCTCTCATATCCCACTAAAAATGTCTTTTTCCTTTTCTTCTGTGCTCCTATCCATGTCCCCAGTCCTCCATTTCTCCCTGTCTCTCCTCTGTATTTGTATTCTCTACACTCGTGGCTGTCCCTTCCTCACTCTCTGCGGCTCAGATACCAAATTCAGAGTGTAAATGATGAAATGAAAACAGGAGAGGGGAAGCTAATGAAGACAAGAGGAGACAGAGAAAGAGGGAGAGAGACAGCAGGCGAAATGCTGAGATACACAAATGGAGAATCAGAGAGAGTGAGGGGAAATATGGGGAGAAACGCTGACAGTTGGAGAGGGAAAGATAAAAGTGTTTGACAGAGAGGAAAAAAAAATCTTTTTCATTTGTGTCAGAGCACCATTGTCAGAGTAACAAAGACATAGTCCTCAGTGCACTAGAGGATTTCTCTCTCTCTCTCTCTCTCTCTCTCTCAGAAACACACACACACACACACACACACACACACACATATAAAACACACAACATAAATACACAGTGTTTATCTCTTTCCTTCAGCAGGGATGAATCTCCTGGGGTGAAAGAAGCTCCAGCTCTCATCTTTTTGCAGTGTCACTTCTGACATTTGTCATGTTCTCACCCTCACTTAGACCTGGTAGCAGAAACCCACTGGCATTTCAGGCTCTGTGTCTTGTACTTTAAAGTTTCAGCAGGTATTGAAAACATTTGAAACATTTGATTCATTGGTGTCTTTTTCTTCACTCTACTACTGTATATACCTCCTTTACTACCTCATAGAGGTTTCACTCTCTCAAACAGGACCCGCAAATAATCCTTTACACACAATGAACAACTTCAATGCTAAATTTTGCACTATCCTAAATAAATTTTTGCAGAGACAGTTCAGTTCATTATGTCGGTACTTGTGTGTGAGTGTAGTGGTGCACTCGTGTTGTCTGCCTCAACTACCTCCAAAGCTTCATGATTATTTCCATCATCTGTCAACTAGAACTATTCGAAAAATGTCAGAAGAAAAGTGAAAAATAAAAAACGTTCTTAGAGACCAAAGAGGTTTTGTCAAATTGCTTGTCTTGAAAGAAAATAAAAGAGATTCACAATGAGATAAAACAGGGAAAAGCATCAGCATGCTCACATTTGTGAAGCTGGAGCCAGCAAATGTCCGCCAGGTTTGGTTAATACGTGAGACAAACAATCAACTAATCGATTAATAGATTCAGCAGCACTGACTCCATTTCTCTGCTGCAGGCAGAGCCTAGTTTGTTATTTTACTACTCCCTGAAGACTGTCTGTGGACGTGAGCAATTTTAAAGCAGCAGCTCTCATAGGGTTGAGTAGGCTCATGCTGAATAGATACAAATTTTAGTGGGCAGAACACAAACAAACACATATCACAGGCTATGATGGTGGGTCCAACCTACCATCCATTTACCAAAACAGACAAGCATGTTTAGTTTGTGTAGGTTGGAAAATAGAAAGAGTACATTGTCTGTCATACTGAAGATGTTAACTTGTGTTAGCAAATCAGGAAATGGACACCCTGCCTTTTGGTACTTTTTTGGTATACCTACAGCTTGATAGAGATCAGCTGTCTTTCTGTTATTATCGACCTTAAGTCCA
The DNA here is from genome assembly GCF_905237075.1 of Dicentrarchus labrax. NCBI lineage: Eukaryota > Metazoa > Chordata > Actinopteri > Moronidae > Dicentrarchus > Dicentrarchus labrax. Next base: position 16,778,349 of record NW_026136704.1, read on the forward strand.
AACAACTACCAAATAGCTGCACTAGAGATCCCTTTAATTTCCCTCACCTTGCCTGAGGGGATTTTAATGTAATTAACACACCAGCTGCAAATACACAGACACTTTAGAGTTATTTGTGTAAATATAAAGTGTGATGTGGTATTTTACTAGTCACTGTGCTCCAACAGCTTACTACTTAGACACTTAATTTTGCTGTTGTCTTTGATTTGTCAAAGTTGTTGGAGTCCATTTGCAAGGGGTCTGTGTTAAACTATGCATTTGTAAACTAAAAATTACAACCCACAGTTGAACTGAAAGTCTGTCTTTTGTAAATATACTTACAATATTAAATGTAAAAAAATGAATTACTTTCCTCAATATACTTTATTTAAACAATTTAAGTGAAGTTCCAGGTGGAGAGCATTTGTATTAGCACAGATCTTTGCTGGAGGTCAGAGGGTGTTAGTTTTGCACACTCAAATAGACACAGTTTCTACTCCACCATCCATTACCAACCACACAAACAAGCCCCATCTTTCTCTCTCTGTCTCTATATCTCTAACGCACTTGCACAATTGGATCAGCAGTTTTCTCATGTTGTTACTCTTAAGTCACATTAGCTTTGTTTCTCAAGGACTGAGACGTAACAAACGCTGTGGGAGAAGCTCACTAATACATCCTTTTAAAAACTGCACACTCTATTTTGCTCCCCTTATTATCCTGCATTCTTATTCATCAGTGTTTCTCTCACTATTGAGGGTGCCTCCCTGTGTGTTCATAAACTCCCTCCCTCTTTCCCAACTTTTCTCTCCTTCTAATCCCTCAATCTCTTGTTTTTTTTCTCTGCTTATTCAGCACACTCCAACCCAGTCCCATTCCTCTTTTGTGGTGCCATGCACTCTCTATCACTCTTTTCACACCTCTACTCTTTCTCTTTTCATATCCATCTCTCTCTCATTCAGTTTGCCTCATTTTATCCCTCTCTGCCTCTCCGCTCTCTCTCCCCCTCTCCTTCCCCCCAGTTGTCAGCTATTTTTGCGACCCCCCTCCCCCCGTTCTTTCTCTTTGCGTTACCCTGCTCAACCTCACCTCTCATCTCTCCTTCAATTATAAGTTTCCACTTGTTTATTCTCTCACTTTTTCCAGTTAATTCCCCTCTTCCTTGCTGCTTGCCATCTTGCCATCCCAAAAACTCCTTCTTTGCCATCTTTATTCTCTTCATGTCGTTCATTTCATCTTCTCTTTCATCCACTGGCCTAATCACTTTCTCTTTTTTTGCTCCCTGCATCTCTCTCATCCTGTCTCTCCTTCTATGCACCCTCCACCTCCTCCTTTCTTTCCGTCTCATTTTCCTGCTCTGTTATCTGCATCCACTGTGCCAGTCAGATGGCTCAGCTACAAGACTGACTACAGTCTACAAGGACTGAACATCTGTCTTCCTTTTTCTTTCTTTCTGGTCTGCTCTCTAATTCTCCTCTACAGTATACTGTGTCCTCAACTCGGCTCAATTTCAGAAGAGCATTATTGGCTTGCAAATTGAGTTAGTATAGCCAAACGAAGTAACTGACAGAGTTGCCAAGATATGTAATATAAGTAGATACACATCCTATAAGCAAACACACTCAGTTGCATTATCCAGCTATTTCTATCTTAATTGCTTTTTTGCCGGGAGTTATATGATTGATGCCAATCTCATATCCGTCCGTTTAAAGGTCCAGTGTGTAAGATTTAAGAGGCTCTATTGGCAGAAATTAAATATGGTATGTTTTCATTGGTGTATAATCACCTGAAAATAAAGGTTTTGTTTTTTGTTACCTTAGAATGAGCCATTTTTATCTACAGAAGGAGCTGGTCCACTTCTACGGAGTCCGCCATGTTTCTACAGTAGCCCAGAATGGACAAACCAAACTGCACCTTCAGAGCTAGCTGTCAATAAATCCTTCATACTGGTCCTTTAAAGCTACAGTCAGCAGCTTGTTAGCCTAGCTTAGCATAAAGACTGTAAATAGGAGGAAACAGCTACCATGGCACTGTATGAAGGCTAACAAAGTACGACTGGCAGCACCTCTAAAGATCATTACTAAATAATGACTAAATAAGCTCAGCACATAACCTCCCATAAAACCAGAACTCTATGTCTTTACACTTCAAACTTAACACCAGTTAACATTAACCACAAGTGTGAAGTCCACATGTCAGGTCACTGCTTCTTTTTATCTAAAACTCCTCTTTATAATTGGCTTAAGTTTTATAGATCAAAAGTGATAATGGCTGTTACCTGCACTCACATCATCAGTGTAAAAGAATTCAAAATGTTTCTGTATCAAGGATATTCTGTGTATTTGGATAATCTTGAGGAATTCATTGTTCTTTTAAACAATCACATTTGGGGCACGAGGTGAAGAAGCTTGATTATGTTTCCACTTCACTAAGTGTGCACATATGCAGCCTGAGTTCCCAATCTAGGAAGCTAGATTTGTCTGTAGCCTTCATCATGTTGACAGAGTCGTGGTCATGGTCTTCTTTTTTTATCCTTTATGCTTAAGTTTTGATCAGATACTGAGATCAGATAAAGTGCTGATGTTTGGCACTCTACTCTGTTCACTCTCCCTCTCCAGAAATACCTTATCTCTCCCCCCTGCACTCCTCTCCTCCATCAGTCCTGCTTCCTTCCATCTCATCTTTTATACTCTCTCCATTTGGCTTGCCATTGGTCTTACTATCTCTCTTTCCAAGCTGACGGGGCAGAAAAGTGGAGGGACAGGTCTTTTAACTTGGCATATCTCTCTCTACACACCTTTTCCCTCTCCTCCTCTTCTGTGCCCTCTAACTCTTCTAAGCTCTCTTCTAAACTTTCTCTTCTCTCCTGCTGCCCTCTCCTCTGAAAATCTGAGCACAACCACATATATGAGCTTACACCTATCTCCACCCAGTTTCCAAGGCATCATCTCACTCCTTTCCTCTCTCTTGTTGCACACACTCCTCTTCTGTCACACTGTCCAAGTGGTCACCACCCTATTTTATCTGTACAGGGGAGGAAAGGACTGTCTGCCAAATGTTTAGGGGTGGGGTGACATTGGCTCATGCAGTTCTTGCAATAGAAAACCTGTGTGTGTGCGTGTGAGATGAGGTGTTTATTGGGGGATTCCCTTGAAAGGGAGATCCTGTAATTGTGTTTGCCTGTGTGTAGTGTCGGCCTGGGTGGGCGGGTGGGGAGTAGAAATGCCGGGTGTCCTTAGTGTGACTCATGAATTCCAATAACCTCAGGGACACTCCTCCCTGCTGTCACCCTCGGGTTTAATATGGTGACACAAAGACATTTAGAACCCACTGAACTCATCGAATCAACCAGGTTCATAGCCTGTTTTCCTGCACCGCAAAACACAGAGAAAGAATACATTTAGGAAGGTCTTTAAGACTTTTGATTTCCTTAAATTTAACAAATGAACTGATCAAAAGCTACTGAACAGTTCCTAAATTGACCTCAAAGTGACATTTCTTTAACTGCTGTTTCCAAGATTTAGAACTTTGAATCTCAACTTTTAAGTCAACATGGACAAGAAGTCCTTAAATTGTTAACATCTACAACTGGGTAAAGTACACTTGCTGAGGAAGTTACTACATGGACCTTAGGTGAGATTGTTTTGTCAAATACACCTCTCTACTTTTAAAACTTTCTTACAACCTCTCCTACAATATGTAAAAGGACATTTGCTGCACATTTGTTGTTTGGATGCTCAAGAATGGCTTTAATGACTGCATATTCTGTGTGTGTGTGTGTGTGTGTGTGTGTGTGTGTGTGTGTGTGTGTGTGTGTGTGTGTGTGTGTGTGTGTGTGTGTGTGTGTGTTATCTGAGGCAAGGCCAACCTGAGTTCTCAGACACAGTCAAGGACCATGACATCACCCTCACTGATACCACCAACGCCTAGCTCAAGAGTATGACAGCACACATGCTTTTGTGAGCACAACTTATATGATGCCTGTCAGCATCTGCATATTTGTACATGACTGAGCATCTTGTTCCTTTTTGTTAATTTCTCTCTCAGTGCTCCTTTTTATGGTGCCAATGTCAATCTTTTAGGTGTCCACAGTGGATGGTAAACCGTGTATAGTAAAATGTATATTTGTTGACAATGGTAGACTAAGTTTATTGTCCTCATGCAGATAGCTTTGTTTTGTGCAACTGTGCCAGGGTTCATTATATTTGCTCACAGGGCCAACAGGTTGAAATAGCTTTTGATTAAAAAGAGCTGAAACAGATGGAGGGTGGGATGGGAAGATAAAGACAGAAATGAGAAAGGGAGAGATTGAAAGAGGAGGATCTGGGGAGATGGAGTGATATGTAGTGAGGCATGGACTGATAAGACAGCACTGAGAGAGGAAGACAACAGATAAGAGAAGACCTATTGGAAGAAAGAAGAGGAGGAATCCGAAAGATATGCAAGGAGACATTATAAAAGATAATGTGGTTCTGACACTGAAAATAAGTCATATTCTCTTTTTAGCACAGTGGGCATAATGACTGCATGATACAAACACTATGTTTGCAGGGTTAGTCTCTAATGACATATTTTACTTTTAAGTTAAAGTGTGTGTGTCTGCATGTGAGTATGTCTGTATATTTTCACACATGAATAAAGTGTGCGCAAGTAATATCATTGCATAACTTTAATCGTAAAGTCAACAGGGTAAAAAAAAAAAAAGATAACAGTGCACTTAAATCTCCGGAGTACTTCACACATTCCCTTGTACTCACAAACTTGTGCAACACCTTCTCTGGAACTCAGTGTGTGTTTATGTGTTTGTACAACAGTGATCTTGAACATGCATAGTAGCCCAGGTGTGCCATGGAATTAAACATTAAAATGAATGTGAATATGCATGGATAAAACGAGTCAAAACGGAATATTTTAGCTATTCAAGTATGGCTAATGACAGGATTTACTCTTTGACATTTTGACTTCACCAAAAATTGCAGTATAGATTATGATACAAGCATCCCTTGGCTTTATGAAGTAATGAATAGTCCATCTAATGAAAGGCTTTCTAAGTTTTATGATAAAAATTGCAATTACATAAAAAGCCTACTGTTGATTATTTTTGTTGGCTTTTTATGACATGTGAATTTCTATTGGATTGTGAGTAACCATTTCAGTGAATCAGACATTGATACAATAGTTGCGCTCCTCTAAAACTCCAGCAGAGGGCAGTCACAAATTGCCAGCCAAACGTTTTCTCGTATCACGATGCATTAGAGCGTCGTTCAGAAAGGAACACTATTAAACTCAAAATTGAGAAAGACTGAGATAAGTTGACACTTTATATTCAGGAGAGATTCTACTATATTTGCGAGTCGCGTTAACACAGTTAAATGTGTTAGCTTACCCTCTGACTGCTTGTGTCTGGGTGAAAGTGTCTGACTACTGTCTGAGCCTGCATATACATGTACATGTTTCCCTACCCACAAGTGCTGCTTGCACACACACACACGTACAGAAGTGTTTAAAGGGTTTTATCCTATCTGGGTCATCTAGTCTCTTCAGCAGAGATGAAAACGTGTTCAGGGCAGAAAGGCCAAAGAGTGTTTACTTTGTTCTGTGTGTTTACATGTGTATTTGTGTGTTTCCTTTTTCTACAAATACACTCTGTCCCCCTGCCTCACCCCATCCAACCTTTTTAATGCACACACAGACACACTTCAATGGCAGGCAAAAAGAACGAGCAACATGCTGAACAAACACAGGAGGAAAAAGCTTGGGGGGAATTCCTTGAAATGAACTAAGACATTCTGTCAGAGCCCTAACTCTCTCTCTCTCTCTCTCTCTCTCTCTCTCTCTCTCTCTCTCTCTCACACACACACACACACACACACACACACATTGAAATACAAAAAGGTACACGCATGAGCACATTCACATCAACAGTGGTAAATGGATGAGTGAATGCTGCAGAGACCCGATCAGCTGGAGGTTCACCCCTGCACATGGGAACACAGCTAATCAGCACCAGTCAATCAAATAACGGAACTAAGCTCTCATATTCCACATAAGCTGACTGTAAATGGACAAACACAGGGACACGCGCACAAAGACGTAAAGATTGTGGGCACAGTGTACTTTTGAAGGGCGGCATGCAGTGGATTACAGGACTTTTGGAAGACTGCAGCATCTAACAACCAATTCTGTCTCAATAGCAGCTATAACAGCATCTTTGTGCAACAAGATCATTAAGAGATCATGAAGAGATCGTTAATCTTATCTGATATTAGCAGAACTTAAAGATGGCTCGAGAACTCTATCAGGAGGATCTTTATTGAGCGCCAGTGGCAGTGTTCAAAAAAGGTCATGCCCTCTCATCTTTAAAGCTCCTGTGATAGAATGATTAAACACTCAATTGCTTGAATGATGGAAATGCTGACCCTCTGAAACCGTGCAACATGAAGAAACTACTAAGAAGGAGCATCAAGTACATCACAGGGAGTTCCCAAATTTTGGATTAGTTTGACAGATGGCAAGTGTAGACAGCTCAGGGATATGTGCAACAGTGAGACAGATTTTTCTTTGATTTAAATTTTACCAAACCACACACTAACTATATGTATGTGTTTAGTAAAACATATTTATTCAAGGCCTAGTGTGGTTTGAAACACATACTGAGAAGCTGCTCCAACACAAAGAACTCTGATAAAAACTGTTGGAACGACTAATAAAACTCCCATTTTCTAAAAAAACTGTAAAAGCATATTGGTGCTTTGAGGCTGCCTTCTGCTCATCTTTCCTGCTTAATACTTTTTATTCTCCCATTCAGTGAGAAAACAGAGACTTTGTATCATGCTGGTTTTTTGAATCTTGACCAAATAGGGTTAGTGCAGCTGTCGTCTTCTTACAGTATCAACTTTTATTTTGTAACAAGCCACTTTCTTTGTCATCACTTACTGGTTTTCCCTCCTGTCTATCTGCTCTGTCTCACGGTATTGATACAGCACAGCTGTGTGATGGTGTCTATGTCATTTATATACACACTTAGACTGGACTAGACCCAGCAACTGCTTCTCACAGGTTGTGATCAGCACAGCACTGCAAGTTTGGTTCAGACAGTTTCAGAGATGTTTTATGGGGAGCAAAGGTCACTAAAATGTAGGTTACTTAATGTGTGTGCAGCCAGACTTGAAGTCACGACCTCCCCCTCCATGTTATTCTTTTGTTATAAACACACACCGGAGGAGTGAGTGGTGAAACAGGCCTCAGGGGCAGTCGTCCAGGTTAGAACCTAATACAGTGGTATTTTCATGTTTCCCTGCCAAAAGCAACCCTGCAGCTCTGTGCATGCCTCTGTGTGTGTAATCAAAGGTACTGTAGCACCGTGACTTTAGCCTCAAGGCCAGGTGAAAAGTAAGCATGGCGCACCTGCAGGAAGTTAGATAGGCAAGAGGCTCAGGGAATCTGAAGCCTTCGGCTTCAATGAAGGAGCAATGCACTGTAGCAATAATAGAAGTCCAACTCTTAACTGGTTACTAGCACACAGTTGTCTGACACATGCTCCTTATTCGGTTTTTAAAACCAAAAAAAGGAAACTGACAGCATTTCCTTTTCCTCCACAGCTTCTCTTGCACCCACTCTGCACCCTCATTTAACTTTTCCCCTTCCTTCACCAGTGCCTCCACTTGTGTCTGTTGCTGCCATGTCATCATTTGTCACACTCTCAAACAATTGCTTATGTCTATTTTAAGTAACACTGTAGACTACCACAAGACAACCAGGCATTATTCCTATTTGCCATTTAAGTATTTCAATATGAAATTGATCGTTTAAAATCCACTGTGTAGATATAGAAATGCTCGAGCTTCAAGAAGTCACAAACAAGCTACAATAATAACAGCTTTTAACACACTTAAGATAATATAAAATAAAATTTAAACCAATTATAAGAATTAGACTTTCTTGCAAGATAGTCATTATATCACACAGACACAGTTTCAGCAGTAACGATACACAAAACACACAAGCAACAAGCACAACAGCAAAAAGAATGAAATCATAAAGACATCTCACCGTCTCTCCTGACGTTGCCCCTCATCACTTTGGCGGTGGAGACCTGAGCCCTCGAGACCTCGGTCATAGTCCCTAACAATAAAAGCATCCACATCTGGAAAACCACCGGTCCATTCATGGTGATAGCAAACTCTACAAAACACGCTTTAAATAACTTAGGAAAATGTCGTTTCAACCCTCCAGTGGCTCAAATGAAAATATGATTTACTTCAAATATCCCGTGACCGAGAAACTTTTTGGTCAAAACTAACTTTCCATTCAGCAACTTTCAGAGCCTCCTCCTCCACCCGCAAACGAGAGCCACTTGTTAACCGCGGTGCCTGATCCTGGAGCACACGATGTCCCGTCTTATGCCAAAGAACCCCCAAATCCAAGTGCTTGTCTTCTTGTCAAAGTTATGCGCCCACAAACACCGAAAGCAAAACTATGAAGAGCAGGTGGAGGTTAATATAGCTCCGTTCACGGTCAGACATGAGCTTACAGGCGCCGGGCTTCTTATCGCTGAGGAGTAAATAAATTCTGTTCAGTCAGTGAGAAATATCCCGCATAGTTTACTAGTTTCTATCTAACGCGTCTGCGCTATGAAAGTCTGCGCGTCAAACTTTGCCAACTGAGCGGCTCGCGCTCACAGTGTGTGTGTGTGTGTGTGTGTGTGTGTGTGTGTGAATATGGGTGTGTAACTGAGCAAGATGCTGGGGCGGGAGGTCAGACAGGGAGAGAGACAAATATACTTTAGTAGGACTTTTAAATCATCCACCTTAGCCATTTCTTTAGAAAAAAGATCTATCTATCTATCTATATATATATATATATATATATATATATATATATATATATATATATATATATATATTATAGTCATGTTAGTATTGGGACAATAATATATATATATTATAGTCATGTTAGTATTGGGACACTTTCTTTCTCCTTCAAAGTGGATTGAGGAAATGCGCCAAAGACTGAACTTTTTTGTAGGAACCAAACCCTCAGAGGAGAGCACATGGAGGGTCACCACAGCCAGGCACAGGGGAGGAAATGTACCATGAGCTTACTCAATAGAGGGGAAGTCTCTCCAGTTGAGTGGTAGGCAGACAGCTAAGGAAACAGCTGACATGAGGATGTCATGTGGATTCTGGTGACAGAGGGGAGGACATTACATACCATTTAATACTGTATGTGTTAGTCCTATAGGCAGACTATGTAATGGGGGCAATCATGATACAATCATGTTAGAAATACACTGTCAAAGTTGCTGTTGTTTATTTATTGTTTATTAAAGAGTAAATGACCCCCATCCCTCTGTATGTTCCCTCGCCCCAGCGATATTATCTTCTTCACTGTTTAAATAAGCTGTCGCTTCCTGACTAAAAACAACACAGATGACATGATTGCACTTGTTGAGGATTCTAATAAGTAAATTCTGGAAATGGATTGCCAGGAATCATTCAATAGGCAGCTTTGTGCAAGCCAAAGGCAGCCCATTTTTGACAGGCGGTATGTGTGAAGTAATTTTCGTAAGTACATTTCAGAGTGATTTATCCACCTTTGTAAAATGTCAAGGTGTTACATGCTGTATTTTGCAGCAAAACAAAGCAGTGCAGTCAACGCTTCCACTGAGTTTATAAATGTGTCTGACCAGACTGATTCCCCTCAAGGCACACTCATAGGCAAGGTTTATTCATCGCCCCTTTCACTTTCTGTTTTTCTCACACATCACACACTCACCATCAGAATCTCCCCATCACTTTAATTTCTCGTCACCCATCTCCATGCGTGCCGTCAGGTATCATTTTAAGTTATTTAGACTTTCTGGGATGAACTTGCCAACTTGAGGTTTCTGCTGACTCAACACAAAGCCTTCCCATTACCCCAGCAATTGGCTAATGAGTAATGCAGCACCTTTAAAACTCAGAACCACTTAGGGAATGATATAGGTTATTAATAGAGAGGAAATTAATTAAAATTAAAAGCTATTAGACTACCCTGCTGAGCTTCAAAGGCGTATGCACCCAGGGAGTGAATTTGTAAGTACACATAAGGATAGCCAGCAGGCACAAATGTATCATACACCATGCATGCTCATGATGCACACACATGCTCACACAACACAACCCCCTCACACCCTTCCCACACACACAGAGGTCCATTTGAATGTTCTTTTACCCCACTGAAACTGCAACCTGCCATAGGAAACATATCTGGACATCAACACAGATCAAAATACACTAAATTGTAACAGGAGGATGTTTGGTAATACTGCTTGAATATAGAGTTAGAGCATCATTACGATTGAATGTATTACAATGCAATGTCAGAAGCAGTTTATCTTACTTTCGTGTGTGTGTGTGTGTGTGTGTGTGTGTGTGTGTGTGTGTGTGTGTGTGTGTGTGTGTGTGTGTGTGTGTGTTTGTGAGTGTGTCCACAGCATGTGTCTGCTTGAATGATCTGACATTAGTTTTGTCTTCCCTGAAGCAACCTCACAGTGCGCAGACATACGGTGTATGAGAGTCTGTGTATACGGGGGCGGCAGGCTTGCTTTGAGGCGTATATGTCAACCACTAAATTAAATGGTGAAGCTTTAATCCCCATCACCGATAGACCTGTCGTAACTGCTGAAGTGCCCTTGAGCAAAAGCTCTGCGCTGTACTGTGTCTGGTGCAAGGACACTTCAGCATTGAAGTATTCAGTCTATTCCAAACATGTTGTGGTCAATATTGCTTAATAAATACCACTTCAAAGGAATATTATTCAATTTAAAAATAGTTTTAGAGTTTTACACCGGGTTGTAACTTAGTAATGTGTTGTTCATGAACAATCAACTCCTTTAAGTAAATGATAAGAGTTGAGTCCAGTCTAAGATCTGATTTCTTAAATACAAGACAGAATAATGATCCTACAATGTATTGCCTTCATATGATACAAAAATGTTATACTTTAGTAATAACTTTCGACCCAAGCAGAGGCTGTTGTATGCTGTGCTGGCTGCCAACATGAAAATCATAGCTCATTATTAACTAAATGTAAGCATAATGTAAAATTATAGCATTGTGGAAATGATAAGGTTTAGCATAATTACATGTGTTAAATATGCACACATACCAATCATAGGTCAAAACATTGTTACATTTATCTGAATTATAAAAGCCAGAAGTGGTAGTAAATGAAGACACGTTTGGGAGGCAATAGAGCCAACTCTTACTGCTGAGCTAAATGATCTGGCTCACTAAAAAGAGACTTTTTTTCCCGTCACTATTGTAACTCCAGTTATCTGAGTGTGTGCTTTGCTCTGTAACAGATTTCATCAGTTTAACCATATGGTCTTGGCAGAGACAGATCAATATACTGAATGCCTTATTTGGTGGTAAGCATACCGTAAATGGCAGGTGAGTGCAGGTAGCTGTGACTGGCTACAATTTAAAGTCATACAGATTAGTTTTCCTGCATCCACTGTGGCTCACTCATTTTCCGTTGTGGTATGACAAAGGATTCATGCTGATTCAAAGGTATTTTCAACATTTCTTAACCTATAGCAACAAAGATGTTTGATACACTGTATTCATTTGTAGGTTACAAGTTAAGCAAATTTTGAGGGAATAAAATTCTGACTATATGAAAATATTGTTGTAAAAGCATGTGAAAGAATAACAAATAGTGCTGCTAATATTGTATTATTAGTGTTTTATCTATGTGCTCTCATTCTTGAGTTCACCAGAACAGACTTGAGTGGATGAAGAAGATGATTCCTTACAGAATCTGGGCAGGCCTTAAAAAACAGTGAGTGCTGCGATTTCTTGCTCTCATGTGTTAACAGCAGTCCCTCCTGTGGAGAACTCTATGTCCCTACCTTTGTCCTTTGTTTTATAACTTTTAATTTTCTTATGTGAAATGTATTATTTCTTAATTTGAGTGCAGATTGCTGTGAACGTGACATGAACAGGCTTAATTACTCGGTAATCATGATAATATAAAAGCCTCAGTGACTAATGGGTCTAGTCACCAAACACAAAAACAAACAAAAACAAATATTTTGTCACTTAGACCTACTGGTATTTAGCAGATGGTTTTGGTTAAATAGCCAAACTAAAATTTTCTCACATAACCTCAGTAGAAAACTGATACAATTACAATGGAGGTAAAAAGGAATGTTATCTGTTTTGGTCATCACATTAAAAAATACCATACAGGAACACTATTTCTAGAAAGAGATGTTAATGTTGATTTCTTTCTACTTGTCACTTTCTCCCTGTCCCTCCCCTTCAGCTTTTTTGTTTTCCTATTCCCTTTCATGCTATTCCTCACTTCTCCTCCAGATGCTGTTAGACATTTCCCTCCTTTTACCATCACCTCAGTGCACCACCCAACTACACACCTGTTCTCACGTCCGTCATATGCTTTTCAGTTAGCTGGACTTCGCTTTTTCACAGCTGCCATTTTGACATGAAATAGTAGGATAAACACAGGTGTTACCGATACTTATTAAGGTTCTGTTCCATATAGTGTAGCAGAGCCTTTCCAGTGAGCCACAAGCCACAATAGCAGCGACCTGACCTCTGTTTGACCTGAATGGAACCTTAATTAGTATCATTGGTAACACCTGTGTTTACCCTACTATTTCATGCCAAAATGGCTACTATAAAAATAGTCTGTTGGACTTGCTCCTTTTGGATCTATTTTCCTGTGTTGGACTAGCCTGCCTCACTATCCCGTACACCTTTTGTATCTTGATTTTTTTTTTTTTATTAAATAAATAATTGTGAATTAAAGCTAAATTGTCCCTTTAATGTATTGTTCTTGCCTTAAGGAATGCATGGACATACTGTGAGTATCCATTCATTTCTGATAATAATAATAATAATAATAATAATAATAATAATAATAATAATAATAATTTCTTATGTACCTTAGTACAAAGTACCTTATTTGCAGTTATGTATTTCCAAGGACTTTAGACAAACAAGACTAATTTCTGAGACATAGGTGCTATCCACTTCTCTCTCTTGTTCATACTCACACACTCTCTCACATACACACATTGTTTTAATAGAGTTTCTGGTGCTGGTCCAACCGGGCTGGTTTCCCAGAATTGGTGTGGTCCTGATAATATATCCATGAGTGTGTATGTGTGTGTCATCTGATAAAAGCCATATTTATTATATGAATAACAGACCTCCTTGGGTGGTGTTTTGGGGGGTAGCGTCTGATCCACCATGATATGAGGACTTTGTTGAAGATGAAGACCAAGTGGGAGAAAAGATGGGAAAGAGGGTAAAAAAGAGCATGATGGGATAAAAAGTCAGGGAAGGAGGGAACAGATAGAAATCTATTGTTGCATTTGGGAATGAAATACAAATGCAGTAATCAAAATGAGGGCAAATTGCTCTTTTTTGGAGAAAGAGAGGACACAGAGGAGAATGAATTGAAATTAAGGGCTTGATTTAGAGAGACAGATGGTGTAGTCAGTCAATCAGTCATCTTATCATACTTTTCATGCCACATAAGTAATAATGTCTGTCTCAGACTCTCTATAATATGATTTTGAAGACAATAATGTAACATATACAGCACAGTGTGTGTGTCTCATTATGTGTATGGTCTCTATTGCCTGTCCTTAGAGACTTATATTCATGCATGCCTGTGTGGGCTCACTGTGTACAAATGCAACCTTCGTTTTGTTTTGGTGAGAAGTGACTCACACATGCAGCGTAGGTGTAGAAAATTGTCTGTATGTGTGATTGATTATTTTCTAAATGCAAGTCTGTTGGTAAAAATGTGCAAATTAAAAATCTTATCTTACTTTTGGAATGTAGAAACGTCTTGGCTCAAAATGCCAACGTCTCGGCAGACACCTGCAATCAGATGTGCTCCATCACTAATAGCCCAGACATCACAAGTCAGAGGTGAACGGGGCAAAAAGCTTTGTTCTCTTTTGTTCTCTTTTTCTTTTCTCTGCCTATTTCCTATTTTGTCCTCTATGTCTCATCCACTGCTTACCTCCATCCTCCCATCCTTTGGCTTAATGTCAGATGAAAGGGGATTAGCTTTGGTAGACGGAGACGTGACCAGTGTTTTAGTGTTAGGTGTGTGTGTGCGTGTGTGTGTGTGTGTGTGTGTGTGTGTGTGTGTTGGCATTAAGTGGAAAAAACAACCAATCAAATGTTAAACTGAGTTCTAAAATGAACAGGCACTGAGTAAAGAGAAAATGAAATGGTGGGACATCTCATCTAGTTCTGAAGCTGTAGTATTTTAAGCTTAATAAAACCATTTGGCTGTTTAAACACACAAGTTCAGGTTGTGCATGTGGAGACAAGCTGTGTATCTATGTGTCTATATATGGGTTGAAACTGTGTGTTTGGAACATGCAGGTGTACAGACGAAACGTTTTGAGATGTTTCTATAGTTGTTTCTGCAGTGAATACTTGCAGAACCTTATAAGTGACACAAATTCAAGCTAACCACAGCAGCTATTCTCTTTGAAGGAAGAAACTTACCAACTTTTAACAGCCACTTTAAAGCCTGCAGGGGGTTACTCTTTGATACTAAAATGAAGACTTTTTCAGGCTGTGACTGCCTTAAACTCAACATTTCTGCTCCCATTGCAGATACAAGTTAATTTCCCTGAAATTGATTGGTCTTCTTCTGCAAAATGTTTCAAATACTTCAATCTTAAATATCAATAGATAACACTTTTTGCAATTGGAAGGTAAACAATGTTTTTAACACTATGGGGACTATCAATACATGATCTATGTTAATCCCTCATTTACTTAATTCTATATTGATTAAGGTCCTCCAACTGAAGCAACATATTACTTTTGTTAGTGTTGTCTAGTGCTAAATATCTTCAATGTGTCTGTTCAGGTCAGAGTGGCACATTCCTCCAGGTTCCCACAGTAGCCTGTCTTTCTTGGCTGCCCTCTGGGAATCTCTTAATGAGCTCAGCATCTGTGTGTGTATGAACATGCAAGTATGTGGCAACCCGTGTGCGAGTGTCACAATATGAGCAATGGGGCATGACATTCTTGGAAGGCTGATTTCATGTGCTGCGTTTGCATTGTGTGAGTGTGTAGGAGGGGAGAGAGGCGAGTGCATGTCTATGGAGCATGTAGGTATGCATGTTTAAGTAAGTGTGTGTGTGTGTGTGTGTGTGTGTGTGTGTGTGTGTGTGTGTGTGTGTGTGTGTGTGTGTGATTGTGCATGATAGTATGTGTGTTCTGACATGCTCAACTCCCCGTTTTCTGTAATTAGAGATTCAGTAACTCTAGGCTGAGTTATAGCATCCTGCAGTCAAAGGGATGTGACCTTGTAACAATCAGTGTGTGATGCATATTCAACATGGACACATAATAGTCACATATTACATTCACATGCAAATCAACATTCATTTCGGCAGCCGAAAGTATGATGCAATATTGATTGATGACCTTTTGAAAATGTAACATTTACTGAATAAAAGTTAACCTCTGTAAAACCTCTGTATCAAAACCTATAACAAAATGTATTACAATTTTCAGCAAATATAAAATGCATCGTTATGTTTAGGCTACTCTTAAAATTATCTACTCTTTAAATTATTACTATTTTATTTAGTGAGTATCACTTTAAATAAAGTGATTCCACCCAAAATCTATTCAACTGATCTGAGAAGGGAGATTGTATTCATCTTGACTTAATATCAGTTGGGACAGCTCTTTTATCCGTGCCCTCATTTTGTTCTAAATGGTGATATTTTTATATTCCCTGCTGAGCATGTTAGTACATACAGAACATATGCTAGGTTGTGTAAATTGGAGAACATCCTTTGCTCAGATACAAGTGTACAGATGCACTGTTTTTTTTTAAATGGTGAGGAGTTTTTGATCAAAAATGTTTTTGTCTTTTGCCTTTTTTTAAAAATGTTTTCAATGAGAATTTTTTGTGTGATGGTCACCAATTAGGGCAACAACTAATTTTCTCACATATTTATTTACAGCTACATTATATTACTTTTATAATGCCAGAATAAACTTACTGTGAAAAATGCAGTCTTATCTATGTAATTGCATGATTTGTTTTTGTTGTTTTTTGCAACTGCAGTTAGACTTTTGTTTCTGTGTGTGTGTGTGTGTGTTTGTGCATGTTTGTGTGTTTTTTGTATGCTGTTGTCTGATGTGTTTGCAGCAGATTATCAGTAGGTAGGTGTATTAAGCTGGATTGATACACAAGGCAAAGGGAGGATTATTATGACAAGCGTATTTGTCCTCAGATTCTCTACGCTCCACTGACACAGTTCTCCTGTCTACAACTTAATAACACACATATGCGAGCACTGTATATGAAGTCAACACAGTAGGCATTAACACACACACAGACGTGCATACATTAAAATACATACACACAGACACAGTAGTTCTTTCTGAACCAGGCCAATGTACACACACAAGACAAGCAAAGGCTCGGATCAGCATGAACTTAAACAAAAACAGCAGTGCACATAAGCACATGATAGGCCTTGTAGGTGGACCTACACCTCAGTGCATGAGGACACACACACACTCGTCCACGCATAATAAACATACAAGCACTGTAAGTCCTTGTTTGTTTGTTGTAACAAAGCAACAGAGCTAACAGTTTTCCCCCTGCGACCTGCACAAATTGACACTGCACAGCAAGAACTTTTGATGATGGAACAACTCTTTTCAGCCTGGCTCGTCCACAACTTGTGGACCGTAGCACAGCATAAATACACATAGAATGGATAGTTTCACATAACTCAACAGGGTTAACGGCTAAGCACAGGACTGTTTAACCTCTGTTAATGTACATGCATTTCCTTCCAGTTATGTTGCTGTGATCTTGTTATGATTAACGTAGGTTACTGCTGTAACTGTAGTCTCTGAGACACAGCTAAGGTGATGTCAGTTTAACGTTATGTATGCTGAAACATATGGTCAGAGAGAATAAAGACACCTTTTTCTGGCACACAGACCCACTCTCTCTCTCACACACACACACACACACAC
Source organism: Dicentrarchus labrax (assembly GCF_905237075.1). Taxonomy (NCBI): domain Eukaryota; kingdom Metazoa; phylum Chordata; class Actinopteri; family Moronidae; genus Dicentrarchus; species Dicentrarchus labrax. The sequence continues at coordinate 16,795,379 of NW_026136704.1, forward strand.
ACACACACACACACACACACACACACACACACACACCTTTTTCTTCACTTTAGTTCACTTTAGTTAGATGTTGTATCATGTGTTTTATCTGTTTTGCTTTTATTATCTTTTTAATAAATGCTTGTTTTTATACAAGCTGGCCTATTTAATTCCAGACAAGAGGAGGTGATACCAGCCTCTTCTATGCAGAACACCAAATCTTTCTACTTAAGCTATTGATATGGTGATTTTGGTTGTAATTCTTAATTTAATTATTAATTCGATTTCCACATTTAAAATTATCAAGTGTATTTTATGAGACTGAATCAATCAATTATTAGCTATTATTTCCCTTCTTTAAGGGTGGTGCCCTGAGGAACTTGAATATTAATTAATGTTTTTATTTATTATCTTTGATAATTAATCAATTGTAAATGCCCAAATTAATTAATTGCACCAACACAGTGTGGTGTCTCTTTTAACCATTGTTGCACCAACAAATGGGGCTGCTGTGTTAACCGTAGCACCTACAACAGGAATACAAACACACAGATGTCATTCATTAATCAAACAGAAGCACATTCAACCTACAACACAGAAGAGCATGGACATGTGCACACACTCTCTCTCTCTCTCTCTCTCTCTCTCTCTCTCTCTCTCTCTCTCTCACACACACACACACAGAGCAGTGTATTTAGACAAAAATATGGTGTAATACACATCACTTCCATGAACAAACAGAATACAGAGCATACACAATGCCCCCCGACAGAGCTGATAAGACTTAATTGCCTTAGCTCCTTATTATCAAGCACACAGTAGAGTCATAAAATGTGAAATTAAATCCTTTACGGTCATTACAAGAATATAAAACACTTTATTTAGTGGCTAAGCATTAAATACCAGAATAAAACACAGAAACAGTTTGCCTACCAGGATCTAGATACCATTTTGGTAGTAATATTTACCATTTATTTATAACTTAAATGTTGTCTTGGATTTCTATTTATTTTATAAGCCGAAATCTATTATACTATGATACAACAATTTTTAATCATAATTTTTTACGTGATTTACCTGCACAAAAACAAAATGGTGTACTTCAAGATCCAAATGGAGTCTTTCTGTCATTTGTGAGCATTAAATATGAGAAAAGAAACAAAAAATCTAATCTAATCTACTTTGATTAAATGCAATTATTCTGTCATTTCTGTTTAATAGACTTGATTGTAATTGTATTTTACCATGACATTCTGTGGCTTTATGTTGGCAAATTTACTGTCAATACTAAATAAAACAAAACATTTCTCAAGAAGTTTTGAGTGTGCCTGAATGCTAGGTGTATCCCGATACTAATATTACCACTACTAAGTAAGTACTGTTATACATAGTATAGTTGTACATAGGCCATATGAACCTCAATGATATGTGTCAGAGCGTGTGAGAAATAGAGGGACAAAACGGTTGACATTATATGTGGTCATGAATATTAGTCTTAGATTTCAATTAAGCCTATCACAGTCGACTTTGTCCATTTCTGCCCAGCAACCAGCTGGTCTCAACTGCTAAAAAAATAGTTCTGCATCAATCCACCAATCAGAACAGAGGATCAGCTGTGTCTGTGTCATAGATACAGAGCGAAAAAACCCTGAAACTACCACTCGAACAAAACCCCATAATTCAAAAACTGTTGGTTATATTGTTGAAATGACAAACTGTCAGCATCCTAAGGCTTTGCTGAATATATACATGTGTCATTTATGTGGATAAAGTTGAAAACGTAACCATTGCAGCGATTTAAAAAACAGACACGTCTGCTTTTCTCCAGAAATGTCTGCTCTCAGTTAATATTGGAGCTTATGGAGCAGTTTGTTTGGTACTTATTTGGGAGCTCAGAGTGCCAAAAGTGTAAGTCAGTTTGATTTCATAGTTACAAATGTAGAACCAGCACTAACTTATACTACACTAACTTCCTATATTTCCTACTGTCTTCAGACAAGATCAATTTGAATTTAATTGTCTGATTTTTCAGCTACACTCTTAATGATGATGTCACACACAAAATTTGGTGCAGTTTTTTGCAACTTTTGCAATAACAGTTTGGCGAATCACTACCAACATAATACACCTGTCCCGATTGAGTCATGCATTTTTTGCAGTTTTACCAATTGAAGAACATTATACTCAACTTTACATCCATACTTAAAGGCCAAGCCATTGCACTAAGAAAAATAATGAATATGAATGTCAATCAAAACAGTGTGTGCAAATTTTGTAGCTTCTTTCATTGGAAACATTGTTAATGAGCTTCCAACTCTTGTTTGAGGTCAGAGGTTCCATTAACACATAAATGCACCACAACAACAAATGTCAGCTACCAAATCACAGTGCAACCTGTAGCAGAGCTTCAAAACCAAATGTAGTTAAGTTAAAAGTTAAGAAAGTGATGATCAAAAGTAGATAAATGTTTAGTGAGATGAACCCCAGAAATATTCAGCAACATACTCCTACAGCATGGTCATCATTACTCAAAATCTGTGGGGATCAGATGGCGCTAGAGGATGTGGGGGTTGGATGTTGGCAGCACGAGTGGCAGGCAGCACTCACAGGTGCAGCTAATTGGGTTCATTAAAAGCATGCTGATGAGTGAATGGTATCAGACAGGAGAAAGACAGGGGAATGATAGTCCAGAAGATCCAGAAGGTTCAGGCCTCTTTAATTATTATTATTATTATTATTATTATTATTTTATAATTAAAATGACATGGGGAAATAAAACATAATTTCTGTACATTGTTATAAAGAATGAATGAGTGAATTCAGAGCTGGAGGCCTTGTGCAACATCTTTGCGAGGAGTTTTGAGGCAGTTGGCTGCTTCAGAGAAAACACATTGTTTCTGTGTCTACAGATATCAGCCTGTAGTGTTTGGACAGCCATTCTTTCAAGTTCTCACACAATCTATGATTGTGATGCATCTGTTGTATCATAACAATATCTTGAATTATAACTATTACAGCAGTGATGATGGAAAACATATATAATATGTTTTATTAGCAATATAACGCCTTTTGTGATAAAAGCACATACATATACCCTCTGACATGTGGAAATCAACTTTTTCTTCCCATATTGAGTTTTATTGCATATTTCCCCATTATGGAGTTGTATGTGGCCATTTGCACTGATTCATGAGGCACCAGAGGCTATGGCACTGAAAATGTTCTTCTAGCACACTGAAAACCCAGTTGTAGCCAAAAATGATGAAAATGCAATGCAACCTTTCCTAATAAAGTGGCTCTACTTGTTCAGGATGCAGCATTGATGAAGCGGCTCCTCTTTCTCTTTTTGATAGACGCTCAAATTTGAATTTACAATATTCAATTTATATGTATTTTTGTGTTTAAGGGAGCAAGGTTGATTCCTAGTTATATTAGAGAGTTAAGGCAATGTTAAATGGCCAGCCTTTTTGCACGCCAGTCAGACGTAAGCTGAATGAGGTATGTGTGTGTGACGCTTTAGGTTTTTTTCCATTAAGTTTTACTTGTCTATTTTAGTATCATCATGATTTATAAAGTGCGCACAATGTGCATAATTTAACTGAATAGATAGAATATCTTACTGATATTGATATTGTAACTGATAGTCTAGACTACATCTACAGTGTATTGATATATGGGACTATATGTTTGTGTCTGTATAATAAACTGTTAAGATAAGTGGCTCAGAGGTTTGATTAATTAGTCCATTGTTAAATCCACCAGCCAGCTTTATTTATACATGTTCTGTTTCTATGTATTATGTGTGTTGGGCGGGTCCTAATCATAGTTGAGCATGTATTGAGTTTGCTAAGATATTTTAACATTTACACACCCACAGTATATCATTTAAGTGTATCTTCGAGGATTCCTGCATTGTTTGCCTGTTAATATATTTGTGTGTGTGTATGTGTGTGTGTGTGTGTGTGTGTGTGTGTGTTGTGTGTGTGAACATCCAGGGTTGTGTTTCTCATTCCCTGCAGAAGAAATAGGCATCAGAAATGTCAAGTAGCCTCCAATGGCCCATTAATCCCTGTGCTTCACTGGTGGTGGTCTGCCGAGATATTTAGCATGTTACATGACAGGCACACACACACACACACACACACACACACACACACACACACACACACACACACACACACACACACACACACACACATCTCTGAGGCGGCTCAGACAAGGACTCATTCTCCACTTTTCTCTCTTTTATCTAGCTCTCTCATTCTCCATAAAGCTGTGTACAGGTTTGTTTACTGTAAACGCATGAGGAGTCAGGATTATATGAAGTGTGGGGTTCTCTGGTGTATACATTTCAAAAATCCTGCCGAGCCTGAAGGACATTCACTCAATTTAACCATGTAGCTTTTGGAAAATAACTGGAAACAATTAACTAATTAGTAATGAATGAGTTGTTACTAATTTGTGCCACTCAGTGGCTGATTAATAGTTAAACAAGGAATGACTCATGAAGAAAGTGATCTATTCTCTAAGGACTCATCATTATCTATTAGTACTCGAATCAGAGGTATTTATTAATGGTTCGATAATTATCAGTTTTTTCCTGATTTGTTCTTCACTAGTTCTTTAGCAACTACTCACACCTTTGTATTACCCTGTTTTTCATTTCAGTCTATAAAAAGAACCTGCCATAATACTCAAAGTCTTGAGCCTACTTTATTCATTTAAATGCAGAGACAAAAGGCAAAAGAGATAACTGATGAAGCTTCAGAGAAACTGAGAAATATTCTAAACCACACAGTCATTCCTATCTTATACCAAAATCTTAAACTACTAGAAAAGGTTTTTAAAACAGTCTCAAATAAATAATGCATAAATATTGCAATAAAATATGCATTGACTTATATTTTGTTTATAGTGTTGAGATCCAAATTTATGAAAGTGAATGTTGATCACCTGCCACTGACAGTTGTCAGCGACTGCTATATTCTCTCCACCTTTTAAATCAGTTTTACAGTAAGCAAAGCAGTCTCAGTCGAGTGCAGTCTTTCTCTTCAGTGGGAGCAGCTGAAATGCAGTTCATGTGGCCACAAACTCTTTATTTCCCACAATGGCATACAGTGTGGGATTGACTGACTCACCATCTAGCTATCAACAATTTATTCAATTCATTGTGCTTTATTGCCATCAAGGACAATATTTACGAGTAAGAAAAAGTCAATCTAATATGTTTTTTTACAGTACATAACACATATAAAATGAAAAGTAATGAAACATAACATATGTTTAATAACTAAGGTATAAAGACACACACTAAGCTTGTCTTGTTGAATTGTTGAACTCAAAGCAAACTTATGTGAAGGAAAAGTGACTACACCCTCCCTTTATGCACTCTAATTATTCAGAAAAATAGTTCTTAAATCCCCTTTTCTTCTTTTGAGACTATTGGGAAACAGGTCAGTGACCTATTTTGCATTTAATTTAACATTTCTTTATACTTTATTTATCCAGGGAAAGCAACACTGCCCGACTGCCCATTCATAAACTTTTTGTACATTCCCAACAGGGAGCTACAGTTGACCACTGAGCTGCTCCACTGAAGCAGTTGGGGTTTAAGTGCCTTGTTTTGATCTGTGCTAGTTTTTTTTGTTTTGTTTTGTTTTGTTTTGTTTTGTTTTGTTTTGTTTTGTTTTGTTTTGTTTTGTTTTGTTTTGCCAAATCAAGGGATTAAACTGATGATCCTCTTCTCTCACATTAAGGTCACTGCCAACCAATTTGACAAAAACACTTTTTTAAAACTTTAAAAAGACCATGGCAGCACCCGTGGTTATGCACAGTGAAGTACACATATACAAGTATACATCAACAACTCAAGGTGAACAAGCCTTAAACTGCAGGTGAATGCTGAAGGATGAATTAATATAACAAACAGCTATTGCCTATATAATGATATCATGGAGTCATAGTGTCCTGAGCAGAGAATGATGTCACACTCCCCTTGCCTGTCCGTGCTTTGTTAATAAATCTGGTCTGGCTGCATGTGCTTGTCAATGCGTCGTGAAACAAAATTACAAATCCTAAAATTGTGGGATCATGTTTTCTCCACTGCAGGGCACCCTAGACACTTTATTGTGTTTTATCTACCTTGGGGGTATCCAAGAGAGCAGTTCTGCTGTGTTTTTTCAAACATGGGGGCACCAGGGGGTACAATTTTCCACCAGTGTCTAGAGAAAAGAGAATTTTGTGTATATATATATATTATATATATTGTATATACCTTTAAGGCTGGGATAGGAGCCGTAGCTGACACTGAACTCTCTTTTGCAATCAATATTGAAGCATCTCAGGAAAGTGTTTAAGATTCTGATTATGGTTGTCTTACTTCTGTGTGAGTGTGAAATAGTATTTAATATTTCCGCCAATGCTTACAGCACCCAGTCCTCTAGGGTGCTTGTCACCGTCCAAACAACTGATTATACAAAAGCAAACACATGGTACACTGTCTCAAGTAAGCTGATAGTTAACGGAGTGATATATTATAGTGTCCTGTCTCCATATGCCCTGATTGTCTTGAATTATATTATGTCCATATTGCACCATTATTGCAGGGATGTATTTGATTATTGTAAATTAGGTTTCTGAACGTGATTGGGGTTGTCTTATATTTATGTTTCAAAAACGGATTATCTCCTCACCAGGGAAATATCTTGAACAGATCCAAATGATGACATTTACAATGTCCTGTAAACCTGTTGCATCAGAGGGAGAAACTTGAAAACATGTAAAGGTCTAGCAACAAAGGTCTGTCTTTCTGTCCAGCAGCACTCTTGAGCCACTGTGCCACCCTGAAAATATCATACCAAACACCAAAATGTTATCCTTGAAGGGTGATTTACATTTATTGTAGAACATCTTACATTTCTGCAGCGGACAGAAAGACAAATGCTGTCATATTTTCATTTAGCACAGGTGCTAGTTTTTTTGACAAGTTGACATCCTTCATTTTTTTATTATTACTACTTTTATTGTATTTTTGTGACAGATGATTTCTATTTCAGTTGTTGAATTACCATTTTATGCAACATACTTTCTGATACAGCCATACACTGTAAGCACAGAAGTTTAAGAACCTGTAAGAAGAAGAATGTCATTTACTGAACATTGAGAGTAATATGAATGACTTTTTTTCCTTGGCCCATGCCCAAATGGTTGCTAAATAATGGGAAAGATTGATATTGTTTTGTTGTGGTCCACCCCCGAGACAAACAAACTGGGCAACAACTGCTAGTGCTCATATTGCAATTATTTACCAGCTAATTAATCATTCCCCTCTAGCTTGTAGTGCAATATGATTGGCACCAACTAAACACATACTGTAAATAAAGATGGTGAAATCCTTCTTCCAAACACTCACACTCACCCAAACGCTGTCAGCCTGTTACTGCTATTTCACTCACTGCACCTTCAGGCACTCTGAATGAAAGCACCCACTTACATCCACTTAGTGTGTATTACATTGTACAGTATATTTTCTTATTCTTACAGTCAAGGCCTCGGGGGTAAATAATTTTTTGGCAAATTTTCCTACTATGGCGGATAAGTAATCATATTTTCGTAGTTTTCTTTGTGTGGAGGCAAAATGGGAGAAGATGGGCATGTGTAAGTGCCGGATGGAGAGAAAGAGACTGCCGGGTATATAGAGACAGAATGAGGGGTGGGAAAAGACAAGTTATGTCTGAGTGAGAGAGATGGAGGGGGTGATACATATAAATGAATTTCAAACTGCAAGTCTGAGCATCAAGTATATCTACATTCAACTAAAGTACACTGCTGATTCAGCTGGGATAATCAAACACTCTTGACTTGTCTTGCATTCCCAGTTTCTCTGTCTCTCTCTTCTGTCTTTTTATCTTTAGCTATCTCCAATCACCACTTTTTCTTTCCCTCTCCCTTTTTCTTATCCTCTGCATCCCTGCTTTTATAGATGCAAAGCATATTGCAGGACATAAGACAGCATTCTTCAGAATTCAGATTTATGTGCTACAGGACAAAAGTTTTCCTCAGAAATTCCAGAAGCCTCATGCACATAATTTGTCTTTGATCTAAACAGAATTCAGGTACTTCATCTAATTAGCTGTCTTGTAACTGTTTTGAAAATGAAAGCATATTAAAATAGAAGACAAAGAGCCTTTCATTAAGAAAAATTTGACTTTCTTTTGATCTCAGTTTTCTCTCTGCTTAAAACAAATACACATATCTCTATGAAGCATTTGAGGTCGATTTAGCTCAGCAACGGCGGTCTGTCCATTACTTTGGTCCAGACTAAAATATCTCAACAACGATTGGATGGAAATTTGGTGCAAATATTCATGGTGCCCATAGGATGAACTCAAAGGAATTTGGTGAGCCTCAGTATGTTCCTCTAGCGCCACCAGCAGGCTGACATTTTTGGTTCAGTGAAATGTTTCGACAAATAATTGCTGGATTGTCTCGAAATGTTCTACATATTCAAGTTGCCTAGAGGAAGATTCCTACTTTATAAATTTAAATTACAATTTACTTTTTTAGTTCAGTTTAAAGATTCATTGTCACTGACTCAGCATATTGTTCACTTTTTTTCTGCGCTAAGCAATTTCATCACTGTTCAAATGTGCCTCAGTGTGTAAAAGCTACTGATTTGGTCAGTGATAATTTAGTGCCATTAACAGGTCATGATTGGTTTATGAATAAATACCATGACTCTCTTAGCAGCCTCAGCTGTACTTTACTGACTTTAATGCTAATTAGCAAATGCTAGCATGCTAACATACTGAACTAAGATGGTGAACCCATAGACCATAGCCTCTTAGTCTTGTTGTAACTTCTGTCCCATGATGTGTCCTCTACCTTTTCATTGATAAAGCTACTTCTTTCTCTTTCCTCACATGTACTTTTCATTTATCCTTTTACCTAACCCCAGAACTCTTTTAGATTAGATTAGATTGCATTATACTTTATTCATCCCACAACGGGGAAATTCACTCGTCACAGCAGCAAGTAAGTAATTGGAGGAAAAAATAAATGCAGATAAAAGACATATAATATTTAATATTTTAAGATCATATTTTCATCAATACCCCTTCCCTACATTCCTTCTTCCATCCTCTATCAATCCGTTTCCTTCTCCTTACCTTTTGTCCTTTTATGCCCCCTCCTATCTGCTTCAACTCTCTCTCACCCTCTACCCCTCACCATCCTTCACCTCCTTCTCCCTTCCCTCCCATTGTCATGCTCCATCCTCAATGCCTTTCATCCTCCGTCCCTCCATCCCTCTGTGCTCTGCCACCACCCTCTTTCTTCTGTCCTGTAATCATCTCTCGTTTTTTAATTTCCCCGGCAGACAGCGCCAGTGCTGGTCCATTTAGTCACAGGCTTTTAATTAGGAGAAAGCAGATTAGGAAGGCCACTCTCTACCCTGCTAATGGTGTACAGACACACACACACACACACACACACACACACACACACACACACACACACACACACACACACACACATATACACACTAACACAGCCACCTATGCACACACGCAGGCATGTGAGGGCAATGTTATTTATTCAGAAATGCCATTTCATGGTTCATGTTTGTCTTGTTTTATGTGAACAAACACATTTATGAACATATACTGGCACCTAACAAAAGTAAATCAGCGCATTTGAAATGTGATTGCATTGTTTTTGAAATATTAATACACCCCCCACAGATACTTTCTCAAACTGTGGCTGAAGGGAACGCACCATGTGACTATTCTTCTGGGAAACATTGCGGGCTGCAGTAATGTAAATCATATTTGAACTGCCCTTACATCCCCATATTTGTTGCATTGTTGACGTTATTGTAAGCAACCACATTGTTGTGGGTGTCAGTGAGATTTTTTTTTATGTTTTTAGATGTAAATATATCTGTTTCCCTTATGATGTCATCTGAACCATTGAGTCCCAGCTATCTCTAATGGCAGGCTGGATCCATCAAAGCTCTCCTGACACAGCTGTGGAGTCATTCAGGGGCTTTAGATGATTTATAACAAAGTCTAAATGATTTAGTTTAAGCAGTAAGATGATTTAGTGAGCGGCAATATGGCAGATTGGCAAGAGGAATAACAACAACATTTATTCCTATTACAGTATCGGCTTCAAGTGGAGGCTTAAAGTAATCCTATCTAATCAGGTAAAAAGACAGGAGTGAAAAGAAGGATACATGACTCATTGAAAGTGGTCTTTAATTGGTGCGTAGGAGGAACAAGGCCAATCACAGCTGTTATAACCTCCACATTTAAATGAAACTGATATCTAATGCATAGCTTAAGTGTGAACAGAATGTGTCATGTACTATAAATATAGAGCTTGTGATATTCAGTTTCTCAGTTGAAATCTTTCTTCATGGCAGCACTTGATAGTACAAAGAAAAAAATAAAAAAGCATTATTACATATATACTGTTGCTTTAATAAAGCAGATATGGGTAGTTACTTCCACATTCCTACTGGGAAGTTAGCAGAACTCAAAATACATTTAATCCAACTTGTACCAAAGGAGATTATCGTAGCTGACAAGAAAGTTCACTCTCTATCCAATCTAATTCTTCCTTTCTGCTGCGGCTTCTGAAGATTAGCGACAAAATCTTTTTTAGATTAGATGAAATGTGTGTTGCGTCTTCCCAGCATTTGACAGAATATAAACATAGTTCCCCAGGGAGGAAATGTTTGGGTATGACTATACATGTTTGTGTGTGTGTGAGCGAGGCTTTTAACTCCCTGAGTTGGTCATCAAACTCTTGTTATCTCCTATTTTTCCAGCAGAGTGCAAGTGTGTGCATGGGCCAAATTAGAATGCCTTAAGCGTATTAAGTGCTTTCTGTGTGTATATGAATTTTGTGCACACCTACAAACATTCAATTCACATCCATTATTGGTGTGTGTTCTTCCTCCTAATGTTGGAGTGAATAAACATGAATTTGTCCTTTCTTGTTTCTTGCCCAGCAGGCAACTACTGTAGCACGCAACATCAACAGCTGTTTTTTCTGCTGTAGGACAACAAAGCCAGACTCGATTGTGACATGCATCATGTTGTGACTTTCCAGTATGTGAGACAATTGCAAACTTCTTTTTGAAATTAAAAAATGTTGGCAGAGTAATGTGCCAGTAGAATGTGTGAATGCTCTCAGTTTGACTTTATCATTCTTTAATTACCTCCACTTCTTATCTTGACTAACCAGTTGTTTCTAACACTTACTCAAGTTTACTTGAGTTTCACTTTGCACTTTTCTCATTTCAATTGGTTTCTCGTCTACTAACCTTTCCTTCTGTTCCCTGAATACACCCACACACACCTCCACATGCTAAATCAGTGCTACTGTTAATCACAACCGAGACTGTGATTCACACTGAGTGAGTGGCTGGCTTTTGAACAATACTGAAGAAACATCAGTTTTGTAGTTTTGCTCATTAAATGATGACTGCCAATAATACCACACGTGTCTCATCTTTTAACACTATGATTCATTTTCCTCACCTTGATTAATACTTCTAATAATTCTTAAACTAAAATCAGAAAGCAAATTTTTTGTAACTTTTATGAGGCTCTATTAACAGAATATGGAATATTCATAGGTATGTTTTTAGTAGTGTATAATCACCTAAATTGGAATCGTTGTGTTTTTGTTACTTGAGCTGTTTTAAATCTACAAACACAGTGGGTCGCCTTCCAGGGAGTCCGCCACGTTGAACCTGCCATTTTTCTACAGCAGCCCAGAGCGGAAAACCAAACACTGGCTGCAGATAGGACCTTTTGAAGTTTTTGCGAGTTGTGCAGCCACTGTAGTTTCCCGCTCTCAGTCTCAGGTCATCACACAAGCCGCGTTCAGTTAGTTGCAATCTGAAACTTCACAGCTAGATCCCACTAAATCCTACGCACTGGTCCTTTAACTTAGATGTTAAGTTAACTTTATAGTGATTGATTTGTTACAAGAATATGTTCTTGTTCACGAGTGGACCTAATATCTGTCCTTCTCTGGAGCAACATATTAAATTCACCTTTCTCCTTCCTGTCCCCTTCTCCTTTCTTTCTCCCTGTTCATTTTCAACTAATTAAATGGTCCCGCACTGAGTTAGTGATGCGTTAATTTGAGTTAGAGAGAAAGCGTATGTCTGGCCTCTGGCTTGTAGATTTTTGCACTCTTTGAAAGTGTGTGCGTATATATCAGTGTGCATGCATGCACATCTGTATGCACTTGTGTGGTGTTTGTGTGTCTACTGATATGCCCTCTGAACCAATAAAAGAGCAGCTATTACTAGAGCAGGAGTGAATCAACCCTGTTTTCACATACACATACACACACAAACAGACCCAGATTTTAATTCCAGCTGCATTGGTTCTGTACAGACTGAAGTAATTCTCTCCAGGGCTGTTCTTTCCTTGCATCTCTCTTACAGCCTTGAAGCCAGGCACAGCATATCATTGATGTGCAGGCTACCCAGTGTATTTGTGAGTGCATGTGTACGTTTGTACTTATTTAAATTCAGTGTCCCTTTAATGAGCACTGCTAGGTAGTACAATCATGTTATTCTGCTGTCAAACTCTTGAGAGAATGGCAGTGGAATGACAGCACATTCCTCCAAATTTACACTCTCCCTGCTACACTGTATGTAGTACAATTTGTAAGATGACAAATACAAATGATAATGGTAAGAAAAACAAAAAAGATTCTTATTTTCATAATATTATACACTAATAAAAACATAGTTATTATATTCCATTTTTGCCAATAGATCCTCCTAAACTTACACAGTGGACCTTTAATATTATATTATTGTATATTTCTTCCAAAGAAAGTAGTTCCAGTTAAGTCTATGGATTATCCAGGTTAACAGGGACAGAGCTGCCATGTATTTCTATTCGAAAATCATAAGCAAAGAGTCGGACCAGTGACAGTCCAGCAAGAGGTGCGTTCATCCAGTCAGGTGTTGAAAGGTTTCAATTGAATGTCTCGGTGATGGAGAGAGCTGTCAAGCATCTATTGTACAACCTTTAAATGACATCTGTCTTAAATTCATCCATGACCTCGACAGACCACAATAAGAGGAGCAAAATTGGCTTCATCAGACTAGAAACACACACATACACACCTACACACACCTACACACACACACACACACACACACACACACACACACACACACACACACACACACACACACACAGAGGTCTGCACCACTGCACCATGTCCTTATGAGAAGCTTGGAAGGTCGATTTCCCTCTCTTTCTTCTCTGCACCACTCATTGGCTAATCTGTGTGCTGTAAAGATACAATCCACTATGTATGTATGTGTGTGTATGTACATATTTAATTGTTGTTTGTGAGTTTATTTGTCTCAATAGACTTCCTCTGTTATGCAGTGATTTCACTTAAATGTTATTTTCATCTATTAAAAAAACGGCTAAAATTGCAATCAAAGTTTTCGCCTCATTGCAGCTGGTCAGTTTACTGTTTCCTATTTTCTGTACGTTCATTGTTGGTGTGTGTATAGTTGGCGCAGCAGCAGAGGAAGGTTAGTCTAAGACCCTCATTAAGCTACTGTTCACAGCAAAGCTGAGACAAACACTCTCCCTGTCTCTTCATCTCTATCTTTCCATCGGCTACAACACTACCTTCATCAGCCCCTTACCTTCAGCCTAAGTCAGTCAGTCTGTCTGTCTGTCTCTACACACACTCATACACACACATACTCCCACACAGACAAATATTCAAATTTTATACTTTCAAGTTGTCAACCTTGAAATCTGTCATGAAATTTTAAACTAAGTTTGTAGATGCACACCGAGTTCATTAATATTCAAATACAAATGTCACTAATGATACCAAACATACTCACAGACACACACACACACACACACACACACACACACACACACACACACACACACACACACACACACACACACACATACACTTACATTTTTTCTCCTGAAGTGTCTTCTTCTGAAGCAGAGCAAGAATGTGAAGTGCCATACTGTCTGGGAATGTCAGTCTTCTTGCCTTCAATTCTTTGGGAAGGTCAGTGTTACCTTCGGAACGAGAAAACAGTCAAGGCTTGCTATTTAGCTTTATCAGACTGAGACATTAGTCACTGCACACATTCTCATTGCAGTTACACAATTGCAAAGACCTATGTAGGATATTCACAGCTTCGACCTGGGCCTGTGGACCGAGTCTCTCTTTTCTGAATGTTGTCTTGCGAATCTTTGTGTGTTAGTTTGTGTGTGACAGTGTGAGACAGGGGATGAATCTGGTGTTGCATGTCTATAGCTCTTCTCTTAGCTGTGAATGTCTCTATATGTCTCTGTCTTGCAACTCATGCACATGCTCATCTATACTGCATGTTTGTGTGCACCACTCATCATTACAAGATACCCCAGTGGATCAATACTGTGCCTGTCAATCAAACCCCCCCCACACACACACACACACACACACACACACACACTGGCAGGTGTGGCTTTGCTCTGCTTCCTCACCACCTGCGTTGAATTGCTAGTGGCAGAGCTCCACGCTGCTGATATAGCTAATGCTAATTAGCTGCTGCATTAGAAATAACATGCTGATGGGCCTGCCCTTCATTATTCAAGCCCAATAGGCCACATTAAGCTGTAGTGAACTTGATTTCGTACAAAACCTCTCCTGTGTGCAAGAGAACAAAGTATGCACATTAATACGGTCTATATTGTTGTTACATGTGTCTTTTTAAATGCATGTCTTAGTGTAGTGGTAGCGTGTGTGTGTGTGTGTGTGTGTGTGTGTAGTTTTAAGCAAATAATATTTTAGGTAAATTTGATTTAATTACTTACTATTTCACTTGCACTCTCTTCATTTTTAAGTATGAGAGGTATTATTTTTGAAAGGGACAGCCCGTGCAGGAAAAGTATTCACATGTATTAATCAAAAAGTATAGTATTTACTTGTAATCATCTGTAATCACTGTATTTTATGAGATTACAGTAAAACACCTCTTAAATGTAAAAACTACACAACAGATGATATATTTATCAATTATATATCTAATTTCTCTTTGGGTTGTTAAGACCATTAATAGTGCAGTAACTTGATTGGGTTCATGCTTTTATGGAAACACTATGTGTGCATGATGCAGTAAGTGAGTATTATCCACTGAGCATTACTATATAATATGTGGTGTTTTATGATTTTTTTTTTGTATCAATTATAATGCCTATGAGTTTGAGCAGGTTGGGTTTTGTAGGAAGACACTCCAGAGGTGTGTGTACAGTAACAGAAAGCTGTAAGGGACACACCATTCCCTTTGCTCATGTGTATCTGTATGTGTGTGTGTTAATTAGTGTTTATAGTGTTACTCCCCAGCCAGTAAAACTGGAGCAGCAATAAAACAACCTAATTGCCCTCTTAGCCCCTTGAGATAGAGAGGGACAGAAGGTAAGAGGGGATGGAGAGAGTGAAAGAGGGATGAAGGAAAGAATGAATAAAACTAGGGCAATTAGGTAATAGAGATTCCTGTTTTAGAGTGGATGAAGAAGGACTGATTTAAACAGTTTTTTTTATTATTAATTAAAAACAATGAAAAGATAGAAAAGAGTGAGATGAAGTGAAGGTGAGAGTTTACACAAGTTGCAAAACATACACACTTTTTTGTTTTTTAATTGATACCTACTTAAAACTTTAATTGTTCTGCACATCCCTCACAGTACAGGCGTTTTCACTTATTTTGACTGAATTAGGGTTATGTTAGTACATCCACAAAAATAGGTGCAACAAAAGTAACAGTAGAGTAAGACGAGGTATCAATTACAGTCTGTAAACTAGCACACAGCTCTGAGATGAGGTGTTATCTGCTAATATTACTGAAAACACCTGTGTGGGTGTGCAGGAGCTCTTATTGATCATTCAAAACAATCATTTGATAAACATGATTTTGCTTTTTGGACACTTTATGCTTTTGTTAGTAACATAAGAATATGGACCAAAGCCTCTTATAATCTTGTTAAGCCTGCATTGGTAAAGAAAAGGTCTATCCACCTTAAAAACATTGCAGGTCACTGTATTAACTCATATAGGATTTTGCACTTTGATTTGGCCTTAAAACTGCTGTAATTGCTTGTGATGTGCTTCTAATAACTATTTTTAAATAAAACAACTTTCACTTAAGTTATTGCACAGTTTTCAAGGAGTAGGTTGTTCAAATCCCAAGTGATCTCCTGTATGTGTGGCTGCAGTATTACTCAAAATGCCACTTTTGCTTATTTATGTATCACCAAATGATATTATTTTGTTTGACTGGCTTCATCTAGCTCTGTTAGACAGTGGCCACAGCCCTCACAGCTGAAGCACTCCGACACAGGTGCATGTGTGAGAAAAAGCATGTATTCATGGATGTGGTTATACATACAAAGTTTATACCTAAAAGAGACGGACGCAAATGCGTGTCAATGCATGTGTATGCATACGTCATGGTACAAATCATCTCTCATCTCGGATTTGAGTGTGTGCTTGTGTGTCAGTGTACCCAGGCCTCGGAGGTTCCCCTTGTCATGCATTCTGAAATTTGCCCTGCGGCTGTTCCACTGAACAGCTGCTCTCTCCTCAAAGGCTCTATCTCATCTTCTGCTCCCATTCCTCTCAAGACCAATCTCTCTGTTTCTGTCTGTTCCGCTTTTCCCTCTTCGTATCTCATTTGGTGTCATTCGTTGGTTCATGCTCATGTGCCTCCATCTATTTCACATGGACTTGCACCTGGCTACACCTCTCAGACCTCATTACAGCATAAAAAAACTTTCACACACTTTATGGCCTCAAAAGTCCTGTTACTATACTACTGTTTCCAGCATGTGCATTACCACCAAATGTATATTACAGAATAACTTCATTGGAAAACCTTAAGGTCAAGTGTCTAAACCAGAGAAGTGTACGTTCAACTTACTTGACAAAGATACAAGCCAGACTGAAGTAACAAATCTCATGCCTTGGACACAACTTGACAAATTTCAAAAAGACTTGGAACCTGACTTAAACATCAGTGAGGCTTCACTTGGACTTTAAATAACTTGATTAAGCTTACCAACACTCAGGTGAACAGCAGTAGCTCAATGTTCCTGGTGTTCCAGTTCAGCGAGGCAGCTGTCACGCACTGCTCTCGGGTGCTGTGTGGACCAGGCTGAACACAACAGTGTCAGTGTCTAGTGTGACGATGGTGTGTCCACCTCGGAACAAGAATGCCCCCCATTTCGTGTGTGTACGCTTTATACAGATCGGAATAACGGCGCAACATTGAACCGGCTGTGTAAAAGGGCTCTCTGTTTCCCCCGTCAGTTTTGCCCCCACCTCACTTTTCAATAAGAGAAGGAATGGAAGTGAAACATGACAATGACGCATTTTTCTATTTCTGCTGGCTGAATTTAAGCAAGCTATTGAATACTGGATGAGAGGAGAGAATAAAGCACAGAAGCAGGCAAGCTGGTGGCTGCTATGAGATGGAAGTGACATGCACTTCTCTCCTGTGTGCCACAAAACAGAAACGCCCTATTGCTCACTCTCCGTACATCCCTCCATTTTTCATTATATCTAACATTACTTTCTGTCTCTGATCATAGCTTCCCCCTCTTAAATCTCTTTTACCTGTCCATCTCTCCCTCTAATCTCACTCTCTCTGTGTTTCTGACAAACTCTTTTCCCATCTATACCCCTGCCACCCCCCCGCCCCCCCTCGATGGGCTCTTTAGATTTTTAATGAGCCTATATTTAGCCTAGCTGGATAGGAGGAATGTTTCTGAAGCATTTTACCCTGAACAGCATTTCTCCTGTCACCTTGGACATCTTTCCCCATCTGCCACATTAGGTTTACACTCGAGTGTCTCATCCGTACCTTGTACAGCTCCTTCTATCCATCTATCTTTCCTTCCAAGAGATTCATTATGACATATTAGATGCATTAGTAGAGGAAATGGGGGCCAAATATGCTTGTATCCAAATAACAACCTGTTTTTTCCATTAGGAACCTCTTGTCCTGTTCTCATATTTTGTGGGTGTGTTTGTGTGTGTGTGCCAACATCCATATTCAGCATCCCTTAAAATAAGGCAGTAGACTGCAGTAGTTATTCTTCTTAAATGTGTTTGAAAGCATCTTGCCAGCTGATACATCCTACAGCAAGGCTTTTTGATGGTGGTCCGAATTTTTCCTCAATTCTCTGCTGGGAGATATTCCCCAAATGTTGGAGCTTATAAAAGAAACATTCATGGCAAAATGTAATGTCAGCATTAGTCCTTTTACATCTTCTTTAAAAAATGTATCCTGTATTGTTTACTGGGATGTCAAACACAAAAAGGTTATTTTTTCTGAGCAGTGAGTAATTTTTTTTACACATTCACAATTAAAATTTCCTTTTTTTAAAGTGTATTTTATAATGATGGTCTATGAAGGAAATGCTCTCTGGGTCACAGTTGATGTTTTTGTTGGCCACAAGGACAAATTGTCAGCAAAAAAAATTGCTTTGGCCCTGCCATGCCATATCCATAACCAATCACAGTGGAGCATTTTAGCTGCATCACAAAAAATAGGCTCTATTTCTAAAATAAAACCTACTAGAAGAAGAGTTTTTAACCGGGTATCAAACCAGTTAAATACTGATTCCTCTATATGACCCACATAAATAAAAGAAGACCATCACCCTGTCCCTGGTTGGAGTCGGTCATATTCCCCTTGAAATCAGTGAAACAAGGTGATGGAAACTCTCTAGCTTTGGTCCACAGGGACTGCCAGAATCAACAAAAAATTTAATTTATTTGCACTTCCCATCTTTCCATTGACTTTGTTTGCATCATACTGTGGGCCAATTATCATAATAGCTGGCAGACAGTATTTTCTTTGGTACTGGCATTGGGACAATATCTGACAACTTGAGGAGGGATGCCATTCAGTTCAGTGGCTTTCCACACTATTCTGTTTATTAAAAAAACAAAAAGATCCACACAACACACAACTCACAACTACACACAACCAGGAGAGGCATACACACTTCACTGACTAATGAAATTCATAATGTAGTGCAGATGGCAGACATGACTTAATTGCTTGATAAATTGTCACTTTTGACAGAAATGACTTTTCGTTCATCCATTACTGTACTTGTGATGGCAGTGAAAAGGCAAAATGAAAGTGGAGGGCAACTCTAGCTGCAGCCGCATACTTATTTTTCTTCACAGTCCAGTCAAGATCGGTTGGAATCTGCCTGAAGTGATAGTAAGAAAAATGTATTATATGTTGTTTAAAATAATTGAAATACAGTAGATCTAATTTTTTTAACACAGTTGGAAACTTTTACTGAACAGTAGGCCGAACCTAAAGCACCATATTTTTTAACTCAGATACTGCATTACATGATCTGTTTTATTGAGGCATAACGACTGGAAAATGTTCATGGTTATTATGCAAATAAAATGCAGAAATCAAATATTCCTTTTAAAAACAGGACCCCCTGGCATTTCATAACATAGCAAACATTGCCCCATGACAAAGGGTCATGACCTCGCCATGGAAATTGTTGCCACTTAAGGTACACAGGTTCCTCTGGCACACACACGTACAGACAAATTAGTGCTGGGTGGAAGCTGAAGTAAAATACAATAGCAGGAAACACACACGCACACACACACACACACACACACACACACACACACACACACACACACACACACACACACTAACCCTAACGAAACTGTGGAAAATAGAATGGTAGAGGCATACATGCTCAAGAGAGAACAAACATACTGAGGTAGGAAAAGACACAACAACACAAATGACACTGACACACACGCACAGGGCTTTTCTCAGCTGTTAAAACTGTTATCCAGTGCTGGTGGGGGATCAGTGCTGTGCCGTTAAACTTTAAGCAGAGCTTGCTGTCAGGAAACAGTTCTTTTATCACCTTTGGATACTACATGAACACATCTACTTCACGTCTAACCTTCTCTTTTCTCCACAGCTCTTCTTCTATATCCTTCACTCCTCCTTTACTTCCACTTTCACCTTAAGTTCACCTCTCCCTTCCTCACCACCTTTAGATTCCTTCATGCGGCAACAGGAGAGCTGACCTTTGAGAGGATTTCTGTTTCACTGTTACTGGAAGTGATTTTCAAAACGTTTGGTTTTATTTTTCTGTTTCCTTATCAGTTCCTGTCTGTTTCATACTTTTTTATTCGCAATGTCTGGACTCTCATGAGTTTTGTCTTGTCTTCAAATTTGTAAATGTTTTAAATATTTTCAGCCACCATATCCAATATCTTCTAGTGAAGGACAATCCATCTAACAATGGACATAGATGTGGGATGTGCTGTATGTGAAGGTCAGAATCAAAACTAGAATTACAGTTAAGAGGTCATAGTAGGTTAAATTTGAATTGAAAAATAAAATATATGTGAGAAAAATTAGCCTTCAAGTCTACTGACTAATAACAGTCTTGCCACTATTTAGCTCACTGTGGTGATCTGAATCTAATCTCCCATCTAATTCAATTACATTCAGGAGCATTTGTTATGTCGATAACTCACTTTTGTCTCTACTTGATGTCATGTCTTTTTCTTTCATAGTTTTTCTTTTTTCTGGCTGGAGTCATTGAGGACATACTCTGGCTATACACATACATCTACACACACACACACACACACACACACACACACACACACACACACACACACACACACACACACATGCACACACATGCACAAACATCTTTAATCAGGAAAGGGATGGGTTCCTTTTGTAATAGATCATCATGCTGCTTGACTTTCTGTGCCTAGTGTATGTGTGTGTGTGTGTGTGTGTGTGTGTGTGTGTGTGTGTCTACATGATGTGGGTATGCATATTTCTGTGTGTAAGCATGTGATGAAGGAGAATAACAGGTGATCAGGAAACAGGGAACTCCAGGAAATTCCTCAGGGCATGGGAGAGAGCAGCCGCAGGAATGGGCAAACATAACAAATGCATTCAGAAGAATGACTGCACACACACATGCACATTCAAACACCAATCAAGGTACTTATGCAGATTCACAGCTGGTTGGTTCTCCGCAGGAACCCTTCATAATCTTGCTTTTTTGTATGCTGTACTGAAGATTTATTGTTTAACACTGTAGGGATATCAATTCCCAGTGCAAAGTTAATCATGAAAGTAAGTAGAATGATAGTTGTAGCTTTTGAGCCAGATGCACCATCTCTTTGTCAATTTTAGACTTTTGGAAGTTCCTTCTTTGTTTTTCATTGACGGAATAGAGCATAAATAGTATTTGTAGGTTTAAACTAGTATTTATTCTTAAAGACTTTGTTGCAAAGTGCAGAAAAAAATATCAAAACATGACACTGAAAAAAAACAAATAAATAAAAGTTAGATAAAATGATCCTCCTGAACATTAACATTTTAATTTAATTAAAATGTTATGATTCTTAATTAGCTACAAACCACAAATTCCAGAGCAAATATGGGGGAAATTATTCAGTCACATTTTCAATGTAATACATTCAGGGGAAGAAACAGGTTCAGTTTTAGCACCAGGAATTGAATCAAATTAAAAATGTTTCAATGTGAACATCTTAATAAACGACTATCTAAAAATCCTACAATGCCCATCCTTAGCTTCCAGCCATTAGAGAGACTAGCGGACAGCCTTAGACTCTACAAAAAGCCAATACCACACTTTTCAACGCACTGACTAACCTGCCACTTCACAACCTTCATTTGAATGACAATGCCTTCATGTTCTATGGTCAAATGCTTTCTGACACTGCTGTAGTCTCATGAAGATCAAATGACCATGCTGACAGGTGTAATGGGAACCATGCTGCAGTTACGAACAGGAGATAGAATGATGTATTGGGATAGTGAAGTATGAAGGTGGACTGGGGGGTGCTGAACTGACCTGCTGTCTGCAAGAGAGGGAGAATACTGATGAGACTGAAGCAGACAAATGGTGTGGGAAAAGGAGAGAGAGGAGGGGAGAGATGGGGAGCCAGGAGAAGATGACAGAAAGTAGGGGGAGGTAATGGTTGTGGTGAAAGGGAGATAAATGGTATGAGAAAGTTAATAACAAGCATTGTGGTTCCTCAGCTCTGAGAAGAGGGAATAGTAGAAGAGAGGAGAAATGAGAAGAGAAAGAGGAGAAGTGGAAAATGGCTGAAATGTGCATTCCCTTTGAGCCCTTCCTATGTGGTAGAGGAAAGAATGAGAGAGTGAAACAAATAAGATGAGAGACACAGATACTTCACTTTCTTTGATATGAAATAATAAAAAGCAAGCATAAAGGTGAAAATAATAACATTCATGAAAACCTATAATCACACCCTGAAGATCATATTGGAAGAAAACGTCCACAACCAGGAATACAGAGCAGAATGTGGGAACAAATGTGTCTGCACTTTGTTTCATCCTACATGTTCATTTATATCTGTGTGTGTGTTTGTGTGTGTGATATCATAACGAGAGAGCAGGTTTTAGCCAATGGCAGTTCGTTCAATCTTTCACTCCCACTGATTTGATGTGAACTTTGTTGACATATTCAACACAGAAAAGTTATCTTTTGGGCCTGTGACCTTACACAGTTGTAAATTAAACTTTGAATAGAACAGTAAAATACAATTCAATGCAAAACAATTCATTTAGTACAGCAGAGGGACTGTTGAGTTTGCCTTTGGTATCTAGAGTATGTAAAAGACTAATAGTTTATGTTGTTGAACATTCAAAGCTATTATCATTGATACCACCTTAAAGAAAAAACATTAGTTGGGTTTGGAGTTTCAAGTCAGTTTTAGAATTAAGTTTAAGAATTACCACTCATTTTATAGAAGATACTTTGCGAGATAACTTGATTGGACTTCGAGCAGACTAGTATACCAGCATGCATTTTGAATCAACCAGCAGCAATGGCGGAGAATTTGCATCAGACTCACAGCTGTTTCAAATACTGTCCTACAACTGTTGTGTCACCAAATAAAGTTTTTCTATATTTTCAGGCAAATTTAAAAATAAATATTTTTTTATATAATGGCCTTGCCTTGTGTTTACTTTTTTGAAGATGCTGGTCAACATGCATCGCCATTTTTGATGAGCATAGTTTTGCCTTGGCAAGACCGTTGGTCATTTACAGTTGACTGAGCATTTTAAATAAAAGAAAAAGTAACTTTCAAGATAAATGTAGGTGTAAAAGTCAAGCCAAATAAGTTTGTCAGAGTACAATACAATATTTCTGCCTCTGTATATTTTATTTTTGTTTTCTTATATGTACATATCTTGGGGGCCTGAACTGCTGAGTTCAACTTGCTCAGTTCAAACCTCCATGGATGTGAGTTTGAACTTGACGTATTCTGTATTGAGAATGACCTTTTGACTTCCTGGATGTTGCTGCTATTGATTGAACTGTGTGTAGCTAGTTCAGATACAAATTGGTTGAGTGTGATCTGTATCAGACATGCAAAGGGAAAAAGCATCACCAATGACATTTTTAGTAGGTTAAAAAAAAGCACAGAACCAACTGCAGGTCTGGAAAGAGTATTTTGAGGGCCAAGAGCAGGTGGAGAGAAAGTCAGCATCCATGATGATTGGACAGGAAGAAGAGTAATAATAGGCAGATGACTTGATATTCCAAAACCTGCTGTCACAAACTTTGACAAGAGTGAGGAGTGTAAGAGAAAAAGAGCAAAATGGAGCATGAGAAGATAGATGGAGGTACACAAATATACAATATGTGATAGCACACATATGTTTGTCAGCCTCGTCAGAGTGAGAGAGAAAAGAGAAAGGTGGCTAAGTGGCAAGGCAGAGGCTGATGCAGAGGGAGGCAATTAGTGTGAGAGAGAAAAGAAGTATGAGAGAGTGAAAGATCGAAAGTGACAGAGGGAAGAGGAGACAGACTGTAAATGAGGGGGGAAGATTTTTGAGAGAAAGATGAAAGTAGGTAGGTCATGGAACTAACAGTAAACAAGTAAAAAGTAAAATACTAGAAAGTGCAACAGATTCAACAGCACCTCTTAATGAAGTAACGGGTTGTGATTCTTTAATTAAAAAGATATAAACACAGCCTCTCAAAGATATGGAACATAAAACACAATATTTTAAGCAACAATTTATGCATATTTAAATTTAATGTCATAAATTGTACAAAAATCAAAAGATCATTGTGGCATGTGCAAACATTTGGGTACCCTACATTGTCATTACTTAGTAATACCCCTTTAGCAGCTAGCCTTTTGATTCCTTTCACCAAATCACTGTGGTTAAGCTTTGGCTAAGTTTAGATACAAAAACGACAAAGTAAGAGGAAGATCCTGTTTTGGATTAAAGTGACTGCTTTGTAAAGGTTAAAGAAACATCAGGGTTTCGTTACTGCTAGCTGTCAGTTGTCTCTTCTGTGTTAAAGTTAAATGTTTTATTGACTCATCCACCCACCCTGACTACCTCCCTAAGTGGACTTTGTTGGTGCACATGAAAAATCACTGGGTTAAAAAGTGACCCAGCATGGACCAACATGATACTGGGTTAACTTTATCCATTACTGATTGGTTGTTTTGACCCAGTGTTATCTGTTATTTTTATATTACTGGTGGGTTACTGGATCAAAACCACTTGTCTTTGGTGGTTTTAACACTTGCTGAAACGACTGGTGCTGTCATTAGCCGCACATTATAAAGCTGAACTTTAATAGGATTTATCACAGGGCTGTTGTATTGGGTCACTGTAGATTGAGCTATAGGTGGACTTAACAAACTGGTAATAGTACTATATACTGTTACAAATGCTGCTGCTTTGTGAGCTGAAGAACTGTTCAGTGGCAATCTAGGTTTGTGCTCTACTCAGTGCATTCTAGTATTACTAAGTATTACACTGCATGTGTCTATTTTATTTACTCTAAGGCTGTCAACTATTCTCTTGTGTGTGTAAAAGGGTTTCTGTGTGTGTGTGTGTGTGTGTGTGTGTGTGTGTGTGTTCCATATTTCAAGATGGTCGGTTTATTCCACTTTCATGTGTTGTGTTATTTGGCACGTGTGTATGCATGTGCTTGGAAAATTTAATATGCATAAATGCATGCATGCGTGTGTGTGAGAAGTGCGCATACAGTATTTGTATCTTCCACGCTGCTATATGGCCATCATGCTGCAATCCTCGAGCCCCTCAGGGTTAACATCTAAGAGAGAGAGAGAGAGAGAGAGAGAGAGAGAGAGAAATGATAGAGCGACATAAAAGGAGGTTTTAAAAAGAGATGCTGCAATAGAAAGAGCTAAAGAAGAGACAGGATAGACGAGTATTCTAAAGATGAGAGAGTGACTGACATTTGGAGGAAGAGTGAAGGAGATGGCCTGTATAGACGCACATAAATAAAGAAACACAAGAAACATCATGAAGCATTATGACGATTTGTTTCTCTGAATGGTTGCCATTGCTGTTTAAACACAAAATCAATTAAAGCCAATCATGAATAATGTGGCAAGATGAAAACATGCCTGGTCATAACTGAAAAAAAGTGTTTTCCTGATATCTGCAAATGTTGACAAAGACATTAGCAAACTGAACAAAAGAACAACAGAGAGTGGGGGGGAGATGCACTAAGGAGACAACAATGCCAGAGGCAAAAAAAGGAACAGCTGAAAATTTCATTTGAAGCGAGAAGAGACGGAATGGGATAGAGTGGGTGACAAAACAGTTGAATGTGAAGATCAAAACAATAACAAGAGAAAAGCACAAGAGAGAACAAAATGAGGGACATGAAGAGTCATTTACTGGTTAGGTTTTCTAATGTTGATGCCAACACCCAAGTCAGAGGTGAATGAAAAAGACAAGAGGCCTCATTGTGTTATTTGGGGTTTCAAATTAAGTTTCACTGAAATCTTGTTTATGTAATAGCGGGCGAAGTCAAAGGATTAATTAATCTCGTGCTCTCGGTTTTATTCATTCTTTCATTATCGTCAGTAAATATTGCAGGAACAAGAATGTTTGCAGCATATTGTTTAGGCTCTTTGGCCTCACTATTGACAGCTTTAATAACAAGGAGAATTAAATTAAACAGGTTCACTCATAAAGTCACCAGTTAATATTCAACATGAAAGAAACTATTGCACAGGCATAAGGATTAAAGCTAAAGTGATGACAGGGTTACACACTGGTGCCATGTTAAACAGAGGATCAGGTTACAAAGACTGGGGAAGCAGAGATGATGAGATTAAATAAATTCAGTCTATTCTGCAAATTATGTCACTGATGATTGTATGGTAATTTCCACTGTGCAGTAATGTTAGTTAAATTAAATTATGTGCTTGCAAAGTGGGCATGATCGTCAAAACAGTTGCAGCAGGGAGCTGCAATATCAAGCAAAATCTCACCACAAGTTGCAGATAAGACTAAACGATTAATGAAGACATGCTTTTGTGGCCAAAAAGAAGAGGAAATGACATTGCCAAGATCAAAGGGAAAAGTTACAAACTAGTAAGAGGTGTGGAAGAGGTAATGGGGAGCTAAAGAAAGGGAGAGATGAATGAAAGATGAGCCATGGAACGTGGGGAGGAGGTTAATAGAGAATGCTGAAGTTCAAGGTGGTTGGTGAATTAAGTTAAAGGTATCTGTCTCATCCTGGGAGAGAAAATGGAACAAATCACATCTTTTGAAAAGTTAAATCTTTAAAGGCTGCAGAAAAAAAAAAACATTCCCTTGAGATGATTCATAGTTAAGTTATGAATCACTTACAAATAGGATGAAAAGTAGAGTTAAAGTTAAAGTTAGTGATAGAAACTGCAGTGACAGATCATTTTCTCTCTTAGTGAGCAAACCGCTGCTCTGATGACTGACTAGAAGTAACAGATGTATTTACTGCTGCAGCCATTGTGGTTAAAGTACGTTCATCAGCAGAAGTGGTGGGGGAAAAAACAAAACAAAAGCACTTTGATGTAATCTACATTCTACAGTTGTAGCACATTAAAATGTCTGGGGTGTATGCGCCTCGAGGCTGAAAACACATTTGACTGCAGCAGTTGTGGAACAATCTGTAGTGTAGCATAGTAAACTACCTGATTCTCCTCCACAAAGACAGGCAGGCTGAAGCCGCTGGGTACAATAACAGAAAGGTATTTTTCTGCCAGTTACCAGAGATATAATTTAAATTTCATTTCATGCCCGCAGTGTGACGGGCATGATTAATCTGATCCTAACAGACCATTTTAGAAAACAAAATCGTCCAAACAATTGGTGTAGCTGAAAAGTCAGAGGCAGTAATGAGGATGTCGATCTTCTGCATGCGAGTCCACAGGAGTCTGCTCAAACATCTGCTGTACTAATATATTTATTCATCTGTGAGGGAATATGCCCACTTGATTGGCCCAATCAGATACCCACTCTCTTTCACACTCTAATTTACAAACTAGATTTCTCTAATTGCCCGCTTTACAGGAACTCACAAAAATCCGATTGTTATTGTTATTGTTCATTAGTTCACTCCACTGTGCCAATCTGCAACATCTCAGTTACTGTGTGGTTAGCAACATGGACAGTAACAGTAAAAGTCAGTAAAGTCCCAAAAAATAAATCAAAACTGACACTTGCCACTGCTGTTACTACATCAAGGTTTTGCATACCAGCTTTCATATTTACATTACAGTTTCAATAGTCAGAGATAATCAGTTAAAATTTGTCTACTGCAACTATCCATGAAAAACCTTTTACATAATTCTGAATGAATGCCGCATGCAATACAGGAGTATGTGTGACTGTGTGTGTGTGTGACTGTGACTGTGTGTGTGTGTGTGTGTGTGTGTGTGTGTGTGTGTGTGTGTGTGTGTGTGTGTGTGTGTGTGTGTGTGTGTGTGCGTGCGTGTGTGTGTGCAGTGCCTGGCTGCTTGGCAAGAACCTGCACCCAAGGCTGTCTGTTCTGTGAGGTGAAGATCTCTAAAAGCTCAGTGACATTTCTGCCATGTTAACTGTTAACCACTATATAGATACAGAGCTCAGGGTGGCCAGTAGTATCTGACACTCACAGAGCACACAGACACACTCACACAACAGGAAAATCCTGTACACACAGAATCACACGCAGCCAGACACACAGATGTGTAAACAGGAATGACAACACTTTTGAAAGCACACAGAAAGATGCTCTGCTGTGCATGTAAACACCTGAACCTGTAAACACACAGATGCACAGGACATACTAACAGGCACCGACACAGTCACTCTGCTGTCTCTCTTTTCATGCACCGATGTTCTCCAGAATGCCATGGTAATTGAAGCCTTCCTCTTTTCAATGTGTTGGACCTGGTTTTTCACACACTGAATAGTTCTGCAGTCTGTTTGAAGCCCTGGCTGAATTCAGTTTAACAGTATCTCCTTTCTATCTTCGTCTCCATTTTAGGCTGAACTGGGGGTAGTACTGCCACTGCACATTTCCAAACTGTTGTCAGTGGTTGGGTTATACAAACAGAACTCCTTACAAGTGCTGCATGAAGTTCAAGTCAGTCTTGCCTCCACAGCGCATTTAAACCACTCAAAAAAGTCCTGTTTTGTGTGGTTTTACAGCATAACAAAGATTTGTAGGTAATTACATTTCAAAACTGAATGCAAGATGTTGTGCAAAGCAATGTCAGTGCTCAGTTAGACATCCTACATAATATATCTCCATGTAGTTAGCCAGGAAATAAAGATAGAAAAGAAAGGCAGCACTGCACTTTCTTTTCTGTTTCCTGGATGCACTAGTCTCACAAAACTGGATTTGCTCATTTGCCTCTTATTCACTCTCCTAGGGTGCTTCCTTCTCAGCATGATGAGAAGAAGACTGCCTTTCCTTTCTTAAAGTGGCAATCCTTAAGATTTCAGTCCTGATTGATTTGGCCACACCTAATTACTAGTGGTAACAGCAAATGAGGCAACAAAACAAACATTTTAATAAAGAATTTAGATAATAATTTGCCTTTTCCCATCATCCTGTGAGCAGCTGTGATCTGACTTTAAGCTGTACATGGCATGCTCCATTACTCCCTGCAGTATTTCCAACTGATCTTTTGTCAAAAAATGCTGTTTGTATGTTTTATAGACGCATTTTTGATTAATGATAGCGATCAGTGTCAAGCTGAGGGACAAACACATTTCATTCCCTGCAACTTCTTCAAAATAAAAGTAAACTAATATTTTCCCCAGTTAAATGCTTTTAATGTGAAGCTGCAGCAGTAGGAACACAACGATTCCCATATTGATGTATTTGCTATATTAAATTATATTTCTGCCATAGGATCCTCCTTAATGTTACATACTGGACCTTTAAGTTTTCTCTTTCCTTTTACTTTTTGCCTCTTCTACTCCCTGACTCTCATTTCTCCCTCTCTCCTCTACTTCTCCCTGAATTGTTTCCTCACAAACCCCCTTTTTCTCTCTGTTCTTATTTCACCCTCTTCTCTTGCCTTGCTGTCCTCTACCAACTCCGCTTTGTTTCTCTCTTCCTCCCACTCCCACTCCCCCTCCTCTCTCCTCCGCCTCTTCTCCTCTGTCTCTCCCTCTGCGCTGGGAGGTGAAAATTGAATGAGAGTGAATGAGCCCAGTGGAAATCCCATATGAGATTCGAAGGTCTTCGCAGTTATTAATTAGCTGAGATATTTATATCGGCATAAGCTGCAGGGAGGGAAAACATGAACAATCCTGCATGTAGATAGAAATGTATAGACAAACACGCACATGCTGTACACAGTAAGCACAGGGGAAAGGCAATAAATAATCTTATCTTGTACAATACAATATTCAACACCTACAGAAGCAGGGAAAATTAAGTGGGGTGGGACGGGGAGAAAGGCAGGACAGGGACATTGGAAGAATGAGGGATATATGTGGCTTAGGGTTGAGACCTTGTCCTTGGAGATCTGGGCTTTAAAGGAATATTACACTAAACACTTTTCTTTTGAGTATCAAAGACTCACCCCCTGTAGGCTTGAAAGGTGGCTTTGAAACGTTTGTAGCTTCCTCCTTTGTGGAGGACAGCTGCTGTTGTCAGCCTGCACTCATTTACAATAAATCCTTGTGGTGACATTGAGTCTTTTCAAAATATATCTCAAAACATCCATTGAAACTTCTCAAATGGTTCCGCAGCATGATCCACCAAGAGACTGAACCGCAACAAGGGATGGTTTAGCTCATGTGTTATGTAAGGTCCTCAATAACAGCTGGCTTTACAACCAAAACATTTAGGAACTTATTGAGAATGAGAAGTTACTGTGAATAAGTGAGCCTAATCTGTGGTCATAAAACTAGTGACTGCTGTGTAAATCTAATAGGTTGTACTGTATATTTACTAGGTGTATATCCACCAACGATGTTCTTTTACAGGGTTGTAAAAGAAGATTATTTGCACAAGTGCACAAGGTGAACGTATTTAGCACTGATCATACAGTGATAAAATATTTAATGAAACATTTTGTTCAAAGCTTGGAGCTGGAGTGAGAAGCAGCACTAGTACAGAGACTTTGATGGGTGAACAAGAAAAAAAAAAAAAAACTCAGATTGGAAGAGTGAATGCCCTGATTTATGGACGGGAGCTGAGGTCCAGAGCAGGGTCCATGGTACACATAGTGTGGAGAGCAGAGAAACAGCATAAATATGTCTTTCTGGCTAAATAAGGGCACTTGTGGCCTTTGGACAGATGATGGATACAGGCAATGTGTGTGGAATATAAGTGGGAACTTTAGCACTGAAGACAAAATGGGCAGGAGTGGTCTCGTCCCTGTGCACAACAATAACAAGAGGAGCATGTGATGCCATGTGGTTGATCTGTTTGGCAGGAGTTTTTTTTTAGTGTGTGGCACTGTGCCAGAGAGAGAGCCACAGATAAAATATGAGTTGTGTTGTTGAATCCAATGCCAATGCTGACAGATAGGTGGGGTTGTGGGTTTGGATTACTGCTTAGTGAGAATAAATCCCTCGTGGTTCAGCGGTTTAGCCCATATGATCCATGTTAGCCACCACAGTGGAACTCAAGTTATGATTCCATCTGTTTTCTACATTTCTTTCTTTTCTTACCTTTCTTTCTTCCTGTTTTCTCTTAGATTTTATTATTTATTGATCCATCCCTCATTGTTTACCTTCTACTCTTTATTAATGGTTATGATGCTCCCTCCTTCACCTGTAAAATAGACAAAAATTTTCTTCTTTTTTTCTTTTCATATTGACTCATCTCGGCACTCTTCACCTGTGACTTCCATACATCTGCCATCACATTTGTACAGTGCATTGCTTGCTGTGATTGTTTGTCGCCCCCCTCACTTCTTTCCGGCACCCTGCTGCAGACATTCCCTTCGACCAATTTTCTCTGTTTGCAGCTAAATTTCCTAAATGCTACGCAGCCTTAATTATTATCTCAATTATTATTATCGCAGTATGTCTGACTTGAACCTGGAAGTCAATCTACAGTGCTTACAACAGACAGATTGGATATAACATTGTTGTATGTAAAGCACATCTAAGATATTTTCTTTTTGTTTGCTTGTTTCATGAGATTGTTCTATCAGCTCACTAAGTGGTCGCTTGCAACTACACATCCATGCCAAATCAATAGCACAATTACATTTTTGAATCCACACATTATTAGGAAAGCCACCTTGTCAGCCTTTAAAGAAGAATGTGCATGCTGTTAGGTGCTGCAAAACAAAATATGTACCCGCATGTGTTTACGGTCTGCTACACACACATACACACATATCATGCGGGGTCGATTTGCGTTGTGGATGAATAGTCATTGTTGTGAAGCATCTGTATCGACTGGCGGAACAGCCTTTATTGATAAGGCCATAAAAGACGAAGCATCTTAGTATTAATAACTCACCACAAAGCTCTCCTCCGTATATAACACAGATATCATTAACTGTGGCACTGCTGTCACACTGGTAATGGCTATAATCAAGCTCCCTGCAGCAGTAAAAAGTTGTGTGTGTGTGTATACGCAGTTGTCTAATGAAGGACTGTGGAGCAACCCTTTGAGCCTTGTTTTGACAGAGAATGGATAAAGTAGGGCTTCATGCATGAAAGGAAAGGCTAATTTTGTCTGATATGGCAATAGCTGACTTGAGTATGATTCTGCATAAGGTCTCATTACATTTGCTTCAACTACAGGACCAAACAGAGTTATTTGTGCTTGTCTGTGTATGCAAGTGTACATACAGTATGTGTCTGTGTATGGATATTTATTGTTATATTTCCTTAAAACATAGTTATACTGGTTATGCTGAATATTAGTATGAATATAATTATTCATTGCATGAACTATATGTATGAAGTATAAAGGTGGTGAGTGGCCAGTTTAAATGAAAAAAACAATCATCCTTGGAAAAAGGTGCTCTGATCATTTTATATCGGAAGAATGGGATTCTTTTAACTGTCTTTGAATTGTCAGAACTGCTTTATGTTAACTCGTTCACTGGCTGCCTGATGGAGTAACCAATGGAAGCGCAGAAGGTAGCTGCTCAAACCAATGCACACGCCTGCTCATGTGTTTAACTGTGTTGAGCACATGAGCAGATCTGTACAATGCAGGTGTGCGAATACACATAACTGCTTCCATTTCAGAGCACTGAGTGTGTTTGTGCTAGGGCATACTGAACAAAGAGAATAGACAGATTTGATATGGATAGAAATATAAATATACATTTGAATTAGGCTTGAGAATTGGTTTGAGATGTTTCTATTATGATTGGACTTTTTTAAGACAGTGAAAAGTTGTAACTATTGCAATGGGTTGTATGTTCTGATACTGTGATAATGTTGTGTGTTTTTTATATTTGGAAGGTGCCCATACAGGCTTCTTGAGCATTAGTGTGTGCTTTTTTTAAACCTTTAAATGTTCTTAAGCTTCATGTTCTTTGTAATGTGCTTTTCTGATGACCCCGATGAAAGCAACAAGCCGAAACGTGTTGGTCTGACAATAAAGTTGTCCTTTATACGAATGAAAGGTTTATTTGCTATCTCAGTTTTTTCCCTAAATCATGATTTTCTTTTATGTATGCTCAAAGTAATAGAATCAAGCTGGTCATTTTAAGAATGTCATTTGTCTCTCTTTGCAAATAAGATCTTTAAGTGTTGCTGGAATTTTGACCTTTTTACATTTAGTAAAAGTTTTCATTCAACGGATATCCAACTGAAACAATATGTCTAAGAAATATTTAAAAGAGTTTTATATAAAAAGAGTTTTTATGACACACAAACACACACATTCACTCATTCTGTAACACTCAGACACACTTATTCTCTAACATACAAATGCGCTCAGGAGTTAGCCACTAAAGATAGATTTTCTCTGGAGACGCTTTTATCTGACTGCTATTTTAGGATTAAATATGCAGGAATTACCTTCAAATACAAAGAACATGGTTAATGCATTAGCGTGAGTGTGTGGGGAACATATGACAATCTCTATGTTTAGCAAGACAGGATAAGTCTGTATTTTGAGAGATGTTCTCACGACAGGCTCACTGCATTTCTGACAGAACAAAAAGACACTTAATAGCGCTTTATAATAAGGTTTGCGTTACATTTTGCATGTAAGCCCCCCATAATTTCAAACTTATGAATTTGTTTTATTGTTTGATCGTTTGAATCATGAGGCAAAACCCTTATATAATGGATAAAGTGAAAATTAAGTGATAACCAAAATTGACAGGTAACCAAATAACTACTGTGGAGAGGAATGTAAAGAAAGGGAAGCAGAGAATCAAGGTCTTGGTGGTTTTGAGCAACTTGATTGACCTCACATGAGAAGGATGTTGAAAACCATCTCTTTGCTTAAGAAGACTACTCTGCACTACGAGACAGACAGAAAACAATACCATTGTACCATTGTAAAACATTGTAATCAATTATATCCACATATCCTATTGTTGACTGTTTTGACTCACTGGTTGTGGTAGGTAGGTAACCAGCCATGAGCAGCTGCTGTCAAACTCTTTGTGTCCACACTGGAAACACAGAGAGCCCGCTGGAGCTTTAACAGTCACTAGAAGCACATTCACGATCGTTTGTAAAAGTTTTGTACCTCTGCTTGCTTTATAGCAGCGCAGAATGGCTAACTCTCCGGTGTGTGTTTCTGTCTGTGGGTAGTGTCTGTGCCAGTATGTAGCCTTAGCCCTGCTGTTTGTCATCACAGGATCACCATCAAGGGAAATAATTCAGGATTTGGTGGTGCTTCTACAGCTATCCAAAGCACAAATCCAAAAAACTATAAAATATATAAAAAAGTAGAGAGTCAGCAAAAATAACATGAACTCCTGTGAATTAAGTTTATCAATCTGCACAGTCCCTATAGTCACCCTATGTCAGCAGTGGCATTCAAGGTTCAGGGTGATTTGGCATGTTTAGGGTTTTTCAACCCATGACATGATTTTCACACCAGCACTGATGTATTTCATTACAGTACAGTCGTATAATTTAGTTTACAGTTCAAAAAACACATTTAAGTGTGCAGTACCTTTTTAAAAGCACCTTTCAGTGTAGCACAGTATAATTCACTTGCACCATTAACTGCAGCCTCCAAAATGACCACAGTTATTAGATTTATTGTAGGGCTGTTGTATTGGACTGTAAAGTGCACTTTATCAGATTTTTGTAATTCCAGCATTCATTTGCAAGTATATTTATTAACAATGATGTGATTATGTGGCTGGTTGTGGCTAAGGAGGTAGACTTGGCCATCCACTTACCATTTACCATTAATTTCCTTTGATCTCTATTGCCAATCAGGCAGTGCAGGTTATCTAAACCTCCTATAGTTGTAGAACCATTGGCTCCTACTTGGAGCTCCATCCAACTGTGCATGGAATATAATCTTGTTTTTAATTTTGAGTAAAATACATACAAATACATAAATACATACATTTGTGATTTTAAAGGACATTTTTAAATATAGCTATACAGCACATAGCAACACAAACACAAACAGTTAGCAAGTCATTCTTTAAGGCGTTTTGTCCTCTGAATGCTCTTTTGAGTTCAGTTAAGCAGTTGTGCTAAAAACAAAAACTTGATTCAACATAACAAACCCTTCTCATCATGAATTATTAATAAGCCAGTCCCTTACAGCTGTAAATGCAATGTGCTGTACTTATAACTGTCATGTAGTTTGGCCGATGCCTCAGTGTGTTTATGTCCATGCCCACTATGTATGTGAGGCCATGAATAGGCTATCTGTATGTCTGTGTGTTGTTTTTCAAAGAAACAAAAGGGAGAGGGAAATAAATGTTGCAACACATTAACCTGCATACCTCATGCACATACAGCACATTCAGACACACACAGCAACAGAGCAACACATGTGCAACATGTAGATTCATGTAAATCTGCCTCAATAAAATAGCCTTTTACATATAAACGAATACACTGCCTGAAAACATGTTTTACAGTTTTACAAATAAAGCCTGCATCTTTCCCACCTTCATAACCAAGTGCTTTAAATTACCTATGCATACCTGTAAACATGTCAATCATGCTTTTGTTGTAATTAGGGGATATTTTAGGGAGAGTAAATGAAATAAAGCAAGTAAAGGTTTTGCAGATACAGTCCAGTCCAAACATTTTGTTTAAAGCAAACATTGCTTCCAACAGGTGCTCCAGATTAGAAAAAATGCTTTCTTAAGCTGGTTTGAAATTCACTGCCAAACTTAATGTAGTCATTTAGATACACTATGATAATTCTTCTTTCTTTTTCTTAATGACTTCATCAATAAGTCAATAAAAGTCAGATACAGTACCCGTTAAAGAAGCAGTCTTTAAAATGTTACCAGTGAGAGACTTTTCAGACTTAGTTCTTTGTTACTTTGATCAGTTTATTTTCTTTGTATCCATTGCACTAATGAAGTACAGACTTTTTGGAAGAGGAGGGAAATAGAATATTAGCTTAGTCTGAGATAACAATAGACACAATACAACTAATAAATGTATTCTTTTTGCAGACTTTAGGCTCTGATGTTTGCTGTTTAGTTTAGTTTTACTGTTTCTTATCTAATGAGCAAACAAAAATACACAGAGAGCAGAGCAATAAGAAATGTGCATCTTCTTTCATTCTTTTTCCAGAGTTCTGCTGCTTTGACTGTTTTAAAATCCCAATAGCTCATCATCAATAGCTAAAGGCGGGCAGGGGGGTTGTTGTGCTGACAAACAAAGCATATTGATTAAAACAGGCAACAATATATTTGATTATTTAAGGGCTTGTGATACCCAACTGTGATCAGTTAATAATAATCTCCCTTTGTTCCTCAGACTCTCTCAAATCAAATTTATTTAATGATTATGGAGAATCTGAGAAAGACAGAGATAGCTGTTGTACATACTGAACGATTACTCTGCTGTTACACATTGTCGATAACAGTAAAAGGGCTTGATGAACATGTGGTGTGTTGATTTTACTGTAACAGCATAGCGACACAGTTACAGAACCACTCCAACCTGCTGAATATTAGTCTTTGCAATGTCACTTGAATGCACAGTGTGTGTATTGATCCTGATTAGGAGCCAGCACAACTGTAGACAAATTGATGCAGGGGTAAGTGTGTGTGTGTGTGTATGTGTTTGTGTGTGCATGATGTCAAATGATATAAATAGAGTGGAAGTCATGCAGGTTAAGGGGGAAGTAAACCTGGGGTCATTTATTATGAATGACATGACTGGACCACCTATGGCGACGGGAGCAGCACATGAGACCAGAAAAATACCAAA
This sequence comes from Dicentrarchus labrax, assembly GCF_905237075.1. Classification (NCBI taxonomy): domain Eukaryota; kingdom Metazoa; phylum Chordata; class Actinopteri; family Moronidae; genus Dicentrarchus; species Dicentrarchus labrax. The sequence continues at coordinate 16,832,121 of NW_026136704.1, forward strand.
GTGAGCACAGACCGAAAGACAGAGGCTTACTATGAAAAAAAAGTTAAGATAAAACCAAGAAAATATTTAAAAGACATGTTTGAGCTGTGGCAGACTATAAAAGCACAAAATAAAAAGGGCAGAAATTCCTGATGCATTTATGGAGAAACAGTTCAAACTCTTTTTTCTAGCATGTAGAGCAGCCTGTATGGCACTGCATCACATTTTCTCCACTGGAAGGTCACCCTAGAGGGCACTTCATCATGTTTTATCTACCCCAGGCTGGGCCACACTTGTAAGCTTTATGTGATGATTGAATAATTTGTTTGGCAAATAATGGGTTAGGGCCCTCCATCTGCAATCACTAAGAGAAAGGATTTTGGCTGAGCGACGAATTACAGCAACACATTTGTTCCAAAGAACAACAGAAGGTCCTCTGCCTCATGAGAGGATGTCAGGACACATAGTTATGTAATATCTTCATTGTAGAAACCAAATTAATGAATTTTTCATCTGAGAGGGGCTTCCTGTGGCATCAACACTTTTTGACAGCCAACACTAACTGGCATACACAAGCTGTTTGGTTTGTTTCAAGGTCCGGGGCTTGCAAACACTCACTCCTTACTGCCTGCTTCGGCTTCTGTGAAAGCTGCACCCCACTGAATACAAAACAAAAACAAAGCTTAAGCAGCAATTCCAGACGATGGGGGCACAGTGCAGCAATCAGATTGAGGCTTAAATGACACAAGTGTGATAGCATCTGTCCCTTTGTAGAGGAAGTAAACAGTTGATTCATTATAAAACTAATTTTATTCAGGAGAAAATATCTACACACCGCAGAAATGTCAGCACTCGCCACAATTAATGATGCATAATTCTCTAACTCGTGTCAGTAATCGATGAAATAGTCAAGTATTTATTCCTGTAAGTGCTATTAGTAAACTACATGTATCCTTTTTTTGTCCTGCAAGTTCACCATATACTGTAGCCAAATTTAGGTCTGACATTAAGGGGAGCAAAAGTGTCAAATGAGACACAATTCTAGCAATTATAACAACACTGACACTACATTTATCTGGGTTTGGAGTGGTGCAGTGGTGTAGTGGTTTGTGCGATGACAGCATAAATGAAAGCTCATGTCAGAGGGTGATATGTATCAACCACAAGCATGTGTGTATGAGCAATCTCAAGTCATTTAGTTTGTTCACACACCATAACATGACAACCTGTAATTGGATATTTGGATAACAAGCTGACAGCTGATAATAGGTGTTTGTTTCTAAATATGCTAAGCTTTTTGACTTGGGCAATTATCTACCCACACTCTGTCATGCTGCTATGTTACTGTGACATACTGATAATGTGCAATATAACCACTAGGTTTCATTGTAATCCGGGAAAAGCCGTCCTTGTGTTTGCATGCATGTGCAGATGCTTATACGCCGGCACAAGCATGTACAATATGTGCAGCTGAGAGGATGTGTGATGATTGCTCTGCTGTGTAATGTTTTTGAGGTCGCAGTAACAATTCCTTATGAAGAACCCAAACATATTCACGAGAGGTGTTATTCCTATCTGCAGTCTTTATCTCAGCTATTCAGTAGACAGCAGGGGTCCCACCCACTGCAGGATGATAATTTATTAATAGTGAAGAGAAAGACAGAGCATAAGGGCAAGTCCCAAATGATTACACTTAATCTGACGCACAGTTAGTAGATCAGAAGACAATGCTGTACAATTTAAGTTTTTTATTTTTATTGAACAAAAAGAACCTTTTTAAAACGTCCCTATACAGCCATTTGACGGAGAAGAAATAGTGCAGGAGGATCAATGTCACAAAGTGATTCTGAATGCATTCCCTTATTCTTTTTCATTAAGTTTTGTCAGAGAAATGGCTAAATGAGTCATGTGCGGTATTGGCAAGTGGGTACTCTGTAAAGATTTTATGATCTTATGTAAATGTGCAATTTCAAAACCCATTAAAGGATTTAACAAAATCAATGAAAGCAACATATGATATTGGTTACTTATGGAAAAGTGCTTATTGGCAGGACTTTATTGATTGTATGATGCATTAATACATTAATAACATGATGTGTCCAAGAGATAAAGGAAATTAATTTATTATAATTGTGTAAACCAAGTTTCCCAAATTGAATTTAATTTCATATTTGTATATAATGAGTTGCCTGATTAGTTCTGTTTGCTTTTTAACATAGCAAGGAGTGTTCATACATTATGTCAGGCAACCTCCAGTTGAACTTTGTTTACCATTGTATTTCTCCTATGCCCTGCAGCTTTGCAACTACTTTTTACTTAGAAACTCAAATCCCTTTCACAGATTTAAATAAACATGAAATTCCATTTGAATCTCACACAACTCAGCAAAATAAGAAAGTGAACCAAATGACCCAGAACTTAAATCACAGCAACTGACATTTCCACGTAAGCCTCAAAATCTCACAGAATAGTGTTACAGCACACCATTAGCTGGACTACTATTTTTCTACCCTGATATTATATTGCAGTCCTCCAAAGCATACATCTCCAAAATGAGCAGGCGTACTGCTGTGACTGTGCAACTGTAAAAGCTTGCATGTGATTTTGTCCATTTATACAATTAATATGTTTTTAGCTTGGAAATGCTGCAGACATTACACAGCTGGAGGCATCAAGTCATCAGTTAGAAGTATGACAAGAAGTTGGTTGTAAGTGTCGACTTGAAAGTTTGTTGCCAGACTGTTTTTGAATGATCTACATTTCCATATCTAAAGGGCTCACTCTTAATAACAGTTTAAGATGAGAGTGATTAGTATTCATCTTGAATAATCCCCATGGTCATTTTTATTATTATTATTTTTTTTATTTTCCATGTTTATGTTATTTAAGATGTAATGCAGTGTTAAAAGTCTACTGTAGTTGCAATCATAATGCAGATTAATTTGTTAATAGATACATCACATAGTTCTGTGAACGTTTTTCTTTTGATTTTTCGGTCAAGAGGCCACTTCATGTTCCTTAGTTATTGACCACCTCTCAGTGTTTAGGTACCAGGATTCTGGTCTGGTCTATCTGTGAGGTGTATTTGACCCCCAAGAGTGAGGAAGGGAAATTATTTCTTTTGTTTAGTAATTTTGCTTTTGAAAAAGTAAATGCGTAAGATTTTTTTATTATTATTATTATTATTATTATGGCCTAAAATGAAATAAACATATCATTTGTGGCTTAATGTTTTTGATGATTCATTTTGCCGTGAGTGAGGTTGGAAGGTTTTGAAGGCAACAAAACATTGCTATTGAGTTGATAATAAACAGACCTATAGGGTGCTGTTCCTAAAGACTGGCAGAGCTGAAGGGAAAGATTATCTATTTAAATGCTAAAAATAAGAGTTAGAATTCAACATACTTTTTATGAATAAGCACTGCTAAATTATTCTCAGATAGGTTTGATATAAGCAAGAAATGATACATGTAGTGGTAAAAAGCCAGAAGATGCCGAGAGATTCTTGTGTGCTCTGATACTGTGGCAAGTTAATGATAAATCCTCACATATCTAGGTGACACAAACAGTAGTTTTAAAGGAAAACACACAACACTGTCATTTTAAGTATCAAACCCAATTTATTCAGGTATCAAATCCAGTTTACAGCTACAGTATCAGTGCCAGTATAAACTAAATTATTCCTTTGCTTTGATTGTTGTGCTGCTCATTCAGGAACTCACTGGCAGTTATCAAGGTTATTGCCTGAGAGGAGCAGGAGAGCTATAGATGAAATGAAAGCCCCTTGGTTTTCTTTGATGGATTAAGACTTCAAATGGAAAAGGTGTTGTCAGTGGAATTTCAACTCAAAATGCTATAAATTATGGACAACATATATATCACAACACACAGTGAGCTTATATACTTTGGATATGAAATCATACAAGTCATGTAATAAGTTGAATAACATTGGACTGATTCACTTATGATTTAAAATTAGACATTTCTTTATTTTGTTCTTCTTTTTCTTCCAGCCAGAATAGCTAACATTGAGAATATTGAGGTCATGACACGAGTTTTGTCTGGGAATTTATTTTTTTTAGAGACCTGGAAGAAGTCTCACAAAGACAAGGGGAGTTCGGAGAATCCAACACAAGGAAAGGCAAATTGAATTCATACTTTGATTGAAAAAAAGAAGACATTATTAAGGACTTCAGAGATCCCATCAGCACATATCAGGTAAAGGTTTTATATGTTTGATTTGCAGCCTAAAATTATGTCAAGCTTTGTTGTATACCACAAATCACTCTTAAAGTGATCCCCTTGAGTGACACCATCCCCTTGAGTTAGAAATATTTTGAAAAAGATATGCTTATAATTATTATAAGTCTTTCCCTGACTTACTGAATGAGTGAGGTATGAAGTTACACCAGTGGTCTGTGAACTGTCAGAGTTTCACCACTGGCCAAATTAATTGGCACGAATAGTCCTAATTTTAATAGCAGGGTGCAGACATTCCTCAAATTCACATTATAGACACTACCACAGAATACATACACGGTCCAGCCATGTACTACACCATGTTACAACCTAGTCTTGTTCTTCTGTTGGTGACTTGATATGAGTAATGTAAAGCATTACTCACATGATTGGTTGTGGTCCTTTTTTTTCTAATTTCCACTTTCTAAGTCAGGGAAATAACTTTTCATCTGAACAAGATGGAGGTCAACTGTCCTGGGATTGTAGTTTGTTATTGTTATTTAGCCAAATACAATCCGCTATTAGCTTGACTGATTTTTATCATACCTTAAAGGATGTGATTTTAGTGTTTCTAATAAGGTGTTCCTGGGGTTAATTTTAGGTCCATTATTGTTTCATTTGTATTTTTTGCACCTCAGCCAAATCATCAAGAAACACAATGTGTGCTACAATCAGCACTGTTGCTGGGGGCACTTCCAAAACAAACAAATACACCTTATGATCATTAATCATAATAACCATAATGTTATATACAAGGTGCAGTCTTTTTTAACAGTGCCTTAGCCAAATGAGAAGAAAACTATGCTGTCAATGCCAATGCTATCGTCTTTTAAAACTAAACTGTAAACATTCCTGTTTATATGCACCATTCAGTAGTCTGAATTTCTGGTCTTAACCACCATTTCATTTTATATTAATGAAAAATAATTGTATTGGTTTTAACTCATGTGTCTTAATATTTGTATTGAGCTGTTGGTCTTAATTAGTATTTTGTTTGGTCTTATTTTATTATTTCTTTTTAATAGTTTTAATTTGCATGTCTTATTAATTTTTACTTGTCAGTTGTTGGTCTTTATTATTTTATTTATTTATCTTTATTTTATTGTTTTACTTTTCCAACTCATATGCATTATTTTTTAATCAGTTTGAATTGTGTTCAATTATGTCTAATATGTTATCTCATGCTATCCACATAGTTGTGGCTGCAACTCCTGGTGTGGCTCTTATCCTTTCACCTGAAATTTAATATGGTATATAAGTAAAGTTTTGCTTGCTTACTATTAATAACCTAAAAAAAATGTTTAAATGTTTACTATTTTTCTTGGTATCATTCCTTAATTTTTCAATCAGTTGTTACGGAGGCACTGGGTAAATGAATATTATTAGAGAATTCATCTTTATAGTACCCTTTATCCACACACACACACACACACACACACACACACACACACACACACACACACACACACACACACAGGGACCAAGAGACAACCATCTCAGTCTTAATTGAAAGATGTAATCTTGCAAATGGAAGCCATGAAACATTCAGAGTGTGTCTGTGTGTGTGTGTTTATGCGTATATACTGTATGTGTGTGTGTAAACCTCAAGAGACTCACTCACAGACACTTCTGTCTGAATGAAATAAAAAAACACTGGTGACCTCCCTTCATCATCTTCCCTCTCTGTGCTCACTCCTTCCATCCTCTTCTTCTTTTCCCCTCTCACTCCCGTTATCTCGCTTCTTCTCAGCTCACTCTTCTCCTATCCATCTACCCTTATCATTCCGCAAATCTTGAGTCTCAATCCCTCCCATTTTGTCATTCCCCACCACTGTCCCTCATCCTCTACCTCTCCCATCTCCTCCTCTCTCGCTGGCACACGTCTTCCCTTTCTCTTAATATGTCCAGTCTCCTCTGTCCCCATCTCTCACTTCCATTGCGCCCATGTCATCCCACACACTTGTCCACTCCATCACTCTAATTTCTGCTCCTCCCATTCACACTTGCTTCTAAGAGGTACCACATCTCTCTGCCCGTGCTCATGTTTTTATGCTCTTTCATATCTGTTCTTTTTTATGCCCATGTGTCCAACGTAACATCTGCCAAACAATATTTTGCTAGACAGTAATAATTTATTGTGTATCTGTGTGTTGCTGTCAGGAGGCTGCATGATAGGGCCAAGTGAGAAAATCCTAACATCAAACATGTTCTAAGCTCACCTCCCTTTTCACCCATAAAAAGCAGCTCATAGTGGATGTTAAAAGGGTTTATCAGTGTTGTTGTCTATTCAATAGAAATCCTATTGATGTGCCAACTTGCTACAGTGTTGATGATATACACCGCCAGTTTCCATCAACTTGTCAACAATATGTTTCTTATAGTTTGTTGTCTATTTGCACAAAATCACAAAAGAAAACAAGAAACAGACACAGATCACATAAAATATTACACATACAGTTGCTGTACAACTGCAATATTGTCAGCCTACTGTATGTCCCAATTTATCAAGTGTAAATTAGTCAATCCCTTACATGGTCCAGTCCAAATGTGCCATTCCAATAAAAAACTGCCAAATCCAAATTCCAATTTATGTTGGCAGAATACAATAATAATATTTATTTATTTATACTCTTCAAAATCCACATTACAAAGTGTTTCACAAAGACAGCCGCATCTTGTATACCAAAATACAAAAGAAAACCACACAAGGTGCAGACCTGTTGAGACAAGCACCATATTTTCAATTATTATTCTCTGTCACCTAGATAACACAATTTACATGCTTAGTGAGTTTCATCGCTCTCTTTTTTTAGATCATTTTTTGATGAGGTGCTTTTTTGGTCTCCATGCTCTAAACCTACCTCATGTATTTACACTTTTTTCAACTTCTGCTTCAACTGGTCATTTTCTATATTTCCTAGAAATTATTTCAACACCCCTGTCATAGTATGCCTTGTGGCAAAATTGAAGCGTGGTCTACTGAGGCTACTACGGCTAGATAAATTAGTGTCTCAAACCTCTACTGCAATTGATTTCAACCCTGTAAACCTTAGGAATGGAGAAGCAGAGGAGAGGAGAAGAAAGAGCAGCAGGTAGATAAATAGAAACAGAGAAGGATGAGCTTAGAAGAACAAGGATACACTGTTTCATTTGGAAACCTGCAGTTTCAGTCCAAGCTGTGCCACCTGTATTCATGAAAGTAATAGCTTTTTACTTACTTTACTTACACTTGCAGGCAATGAGTGTTACAGTTTCATTTTCCCTCCTGTCTTTTTTTTTTTATATAAATTCTGCCTGTGCATCTGTGTTTGATGTTCTGTAAGTTGTATTTGAAACCTGCAAAATGTTTTGTTAAGTGGAGCATGTTTTCTGCTGATTACTGGTTCATAGTGCATGTAACTCTGTATAATTTGTCCTCCAGGTTTGTTTGGAGAAGGAAGGAAGAGATGCAGTCACAATTAAGGAACTACATATTATACATTACAAATCTGGTGACATCACCATGGCTGTATATATATGTATATGTGTGGCCTGTAGGTGGAGCAGGTTGGCATGTGTTGAATTGAAAATTACCATACAGCTTCTGACCTTGTGGAGACACTGCTTGCTAAAAGTTTGAATAAGCCTGAGAGTGTGTGAGTGAGTGAGCAAATACCTTGATGTACTTTACATCCAAAAAAAAACAAACACAAAACAACTAGGAGTGTGTGAGACATACTGTTCAAAAGAAGAATGAGATATTGTTTCAGAAAAGATGTGTCTTCAACAAGGTATTGCCTATGGTATCCAATCACAATTTGCAGTGACTCTGCTCTGCACTGGCACACACTTTTATTCACACATGTACTCACACACCCACAAATTTACACAAACCACTAAGTTTACATGTCAAGGAAGAATCAGCTTTGTGTGGTGAATGAGTTCAGAAGAAAGGACAACATTTCCTGGTCCCTGGGAGGCATGAGGAAGATGTAGGATGAGGTTGTGGCTGAGAGTATTCGAGGGTGTGGATGTGGTTGGTTGAAAAGTGTCCACCTGGAGTGTCTAAATGTGGCAGCTGACTCTAAAATGGTCACAAGGAGAGACAGTGAATAGAATTAAACTTCAGTGAGCTTGCATACCCACATACACATTGACAACTAAGAATTATTTGAGTTATTAATTGATCTTTTGATTGTCTGTCAATCATCTAGGTCATAGAAGGTCAAAAAATATTGACAACTGCACAAGCTGTTACAACCAGTTAGGTTTCAAGTTTTTTCTTTAACAGAAAACCTTGTGACTAAATAAGAAACTTAAAAAGGTTCAAATTCAGATTAAACTTTTATCACTCAAAAACCTATTTGGGTTAAACATTGCTAAGCTCTAAGTATAGTTAATGGAACATTACAGCACTCCCATTTCAAACTCATGTAAAACCCAATTGGAAATAAAAAGAAAATCTTTCATTTGAAATGACCAAAAACTGATCAAATTTATATCATAGTAAGAAGCTGATTGAGATTTTAAAAAGTTTCAGGGTCTTTAAAAGGTCCAGTGTGTCACATTTAGGAGGATCTATTGGCAGAAATTAAATATAATATTCACAGGTATGTTTTCATTAGTGTATAATTGTGTTTTTGTTACCTTAGAATGAGCATTTTATGTCTTCAGACACCACTGGTCGGCTTTTGTGGAGACATTTTTGAACCACCACGTTTCTACAGCAGCCCAAAACAGACAAACACGGTTTCAGGTTTCTCCTTTGCGCTTAGAAGGGGAGGGCGAAGCAAGGGAGTTACAACCTGCAACTACACAGCTAGATGAAACTAAATCCTACACACTGGTCCTTTAAAGCTCGTTATTGTGTTTGATCAACAAATATTCCGAAGTGTTCAGTTGACAATTATATAAAATGAAGAAAAACGAGCAAATTCTTTCAGAAGCTCTCAATGAACCATGGCTGCATGGCTCCCTCATTTTCCATTTGACTGCTGGAGGAGAAAATTCACTGTCAAATTGGTAACTCTGCAATTGGCCACTTTTCCAGTTGAAACAACAATCACCTTTGGTTGAGATGTCCAACCAGGTTCAACCGCAGTCACTTCTGCTGACATCAGCACCGACGCTGATCACTGAAACTCCCTGTTAGACGCTTGAAAAGAAGAAAACCTATCAGCACTCTGTTCCACATCATGCAATGTGAAGGATGACTCATGAGCTGCGACACACTCCTTAACCCAACAGAGGGAAAATAATGGAGAATCAACGGGGCTGAGGGCTAAAAAACAGATACAGTAACAGACTCACCGGTTGCCTAAAAGTGAGCGAGTGAGCAGGAAAAGGGTCATTGAATGAGCTCATCAGTTGGTGGAACACAGATCACTTCACAAACAGTTTACACTCTTGCCACAAACAAGAAGAGATTAAGCTGTTTAAATGAAACCTCAGAGCTCACAGACGTGCCTCCTTGAAACAGACATCAAAGCTTTGTTCAGTGAGAGCCACCACACAATAGCCACAAATTCGCTGCACACCCTGAGAATGACAGAAAACGGCTGCACCTGCCTCGGCAGGGAGCACCTTCATTCATGACCTGCACTGCTTCTGCAACAGATGGAGGTTTTTTATTTTTTTTGTATGTTACAGCATCAAGCAAGCAGTAGCGAGAGTGAAGTGAGAGCAATCGATCATGAGCGCAGGCCTCACCACTGTTGATCTGTGCCATCCCAGCTAGGCCTTCTGAGTCTTGTATGATAGACAGACAGAGAAAGGACCTATGAATAACTCGAAACTGACAGTCCTTAAACTAGCTATATTCCCTTTTCTTACAGTGCAAAAGAATACAGTCACATTTGACTTCAGTGCAGGTATTCAAAATACCCAGTGAGAGTCATCAGCAAACCTTGTTACCTTGTTTTTTCTAGAGCTCTGTAGTCCATTGCATGAGATGAAAGGTGTTGACTTTCTCAATGATCTGTACTTAAAGGAAGTAGACACGAAGCAGCTTGAAAACAGCCATATTATATATGGATTATGTATGACCGATTATAAAAGATTAGTCTTGTCATGATCACTAGCAAAGTGCATTCAAATTCAATTGTCTATGGAGCCTCCAGTGTCTATTAGCGGGCAAAGCCTGTTGAAGTGGAACATGAACATTTAAACCACCCCAGGGTTTGCAAAGAAAAAAAAAATCTCTAATGATCACCTGGTAATTTCACTGAATAGGGCATAAAGTAAAGGGCATACCACAGAAATGTATGGAGAGTTAGGGGAAGTGATAACAGGTAGAAGAGGAGATGGAAGTGATGAAGGAACAAGACAGTGAAACAACGTAAAGATATGGTATGGGGCAGAATTAGAAGGTAGAAGGGGGAGGAAGGTAGAGACGTAGGGGTTGAGAGATAAAAGAGTTGAAGTAAAGGAGCAGCCAAATTGTCACTTGGGAAATGTAATGATGGTCCACAAAACGGTGACAGGGAATTATACAGGGAGGATTCCTTGGAGGAACAGACAAAGAAGAATAATCTGAGAGAATGTGTGGCGAGTGACTGAGGGAGGAGAGGAGATTTAATGTTTAAACTGGGTAGAAGCAAATGAAAATGAGCAGAACAAGAGCCATTAAGTCAATACTCACTATCTGAGCGGGGTGAGTTTGTTCAGAATCAGAGAGAGGAATTGGGAGGAAGACAGTCGTGAGGATGGTCAAGACAGAGGGGAGGGAAAAAAATTAGAGTAAAAGTGTGATCCAGAAAGCAATGGGGAAGGGGGTGGGGGGTGCGACGGGCAGAGACAAGCTCAGAAAGGGGGCTCGTCTTCCGCTCAGCTGTGTGTCTTGGCCGGCTGTGAAAAGCAGCTCTCTTCCTGTCAGCACAGGAAGCCCACAGGGCGCCATTGTACCAGACTCAGAAGGAGAGACGGGGACAGAGAGGGTGACGGACGGAGGTTTGAATAATTTAGTGGAATTATTGATGAATTTAAGTTTCTGAAGGTTAAGTGTTAGTTGATATTCGAGTCACGCTGGTTTGGCTTATAGTGCCTTCCTCTTGATTTTGCTGTTGCATATCTGCATGGCCAATATCAGCCTAGCCTCATCAGGACAAGTAAGAGATGGATATGTGTTTGCTCGATTGATAGCAGTTGCTCACAGTCAAGGTAAGGCCTAAAACCCACAGCCCCCCTGTGCCTACGTTTACCAATAAATTGAATTACGGTGAAATTTTACCCCTGTTTCACAGACACTCTATTGTTCTATTCTTGGTCACAACTGGCTCTAATGCCAGTCAGAGATTAGTTGCCAAGAGTCTGTAGCGGCGATTGGTTCTCCTCCAGGGAGATGGCTCTTTCAAGCTCTCTCAGTGAAATGAGAAAATCTTTCATTTCATTTCACTTGTTTTTGTAAGTAATTGAGCAAGTCACATACTCAGAAGCGCTGGCTCAAATAGCAGTGCGCAGCTGTGTGTGCACTGGTACAAAAACGTGAATCATTTCTCCTGACTCATTCAAACACTTGCATTAATTGTCCCAAATTGCATGCCTTTCTTACTGTTTTGGAGTATTTTTCATTATACAATTATGTTTTTAATCAGTGTCAGAAATCCCTTTGACTCCTATTGTGACTGTGTTTTTGTGGTTTTCATTTTTACCTCTATTTATAGAATGATACCTTTTCTTTTGTTATTCTGTCTCCTGGGAGGCTATAGGGTTAATGTAATAGGTTTGGTTTATCAACCATTGAAAACAACAATTCCATTAGTACAGCTTGCCCATAGAGTAGCAGCTACATATTGGTTTTAAGACCAGTTTCACACAGTGTGAAGGTCTCCAGTAGAGTATTTCCCCTATAAAGTACAACCCTAGTGACCCCATTCAGCTGACTGTCACTGCACTCCATAGCCTTGTGTTATCCCGCATGCATTGGTTTTGTTTATGGGAGGGGGAATGAAAGATAGACCGGGAGAGAAAAAGATCTTTGCATCTGTTTATTTGTTGATGTGTTTATACATGTTAATGCCTGTGTGCTTACGAGACTGCACTCAATAGCCTATTCCACAGTGCAATAGCACATCTGTCCTGCTCCATTTACTGTATGTGCGTCTTGTCTTCCATATGCGCGGTAGTTTGATGTATGTCGCAGCAGTGACATGACTCCAAACATTAGAGTAATTGGTAGCAATATATGTGAGGGTGAATGGGCAGAAAAAAAGCAGAAGAAGGAGCAATAAGGGGAATAGAGAGGGCAATAACAGAGATAAGAGACAAATGCTCCGAAAAACTGTGAGCAAACGAAGAAAGCAATAGTCCCTGAGCCTGGGAGAAACCCTGAAAAGAAAGAAAGATGATAGGCAAGTAGAGGGAGAAAGGATGTGAGAGAGGAAGTTAAGCAGTGGATGAATAAAAAATGTTTCTGCAAAGAACACTCATCAGAAGTATGGCACAGAGATCCAGGGATATCCCTCCATCTTTTTCTTTCTCCTTCACTTTTTTCTGCTATGATTTCTTTTTCCATGTCACTGTGTCAGTTTTTCTGTCTGTCCTTGCAGCTTTTGCCATCTTTCTTTCGCCTCTTCCCTGTCTTTTCTTTCTTTCCTATTTTCTTGTGACTTTTTCCCCTTTTCTCCTCCTCTTGCCTCCTGATTTCACTTACCATTTAATTACAGGGTCAATCCTTCTCCGTGTTTACTGTAAATTATCCTTCTCTTAGAGCCTGCTATTTCCTCTCCTATAACACTGGGAATTGCATACATGTGCAGGTAGTGTTGTATGTGGATGGATGTGTGGAGCATCTGAACAGCAGGTTTTCCAGAACTGTCCAATATCCTGTCCGGCGGGTAGCCTTTGTTCATATTCCCTGCTTCTACTACTTTACTCCACTTTCTCCCCACCCTTCTTTCATCTTTTCCTTTCCCATTCCTTAACTCCATGGTCTACTTTTCTCCCCATTATCCTTGCTCCCGCTTCTACCCTGTTTTGTTCTCCTAATTCTAGTCTGTTCTCTCCTTTTGTCTTCAACTCTCTTGCTCCCCCTTCTAAGCCATCCCTTCCTTTCATCTTATCTTTCCTTATTCCCATTTTCCCATCTCATACTTTGTCTTCTCTGTCCCATTCCAATTTCTCCTCCTTTACTTTCTCCTCTCATTTCTGCCACTCCATTCCTCTCTTGCCTGCATCCTATGCCTCTTGCTTTTCCAGTTACTCCACTCATTTCCCTCCCCATTCTTGGCATCTTCTTTCATCTTGTCTCCCCTCCTCCCCTGTCATGAAGCACTGCTGTGACTACACCTCCACCCCCAACACATGTCAGCATGGATCAGTTGTAAAGTAGCCATACTCTGTCCATTCACCCCAATGCTTTTATAATACGGTAATGCTAAGCCATACTAACCACAAATGTGGTTTACACACGGATGCTAATCTTAGAATAAAACACCTCAGGCAAACTTCTGAACATTTTTAAACACTAATTCTAACTAGCTGCTGGAGCTTCTTAAGGCACAGGCCCTGCTGTGTATTAATATGTTGCAGTATAACAGTGCAAGGTTTCCTTTGGCCATGTTTTTTTTCACTTGCTGTAACAGCCCCCATCTGCCACCATTTTCTGGTGTTCAGATTTATGCACAGCAGCTGACCTACAGAAAGCGTGATAGTTCCCATTCTCAGACAAAATCTGTTGATGTCACAGTGATTGGCTCTGTGTGTTGTTATGCAGATGAGTACACAGATAGTGCCAATTAAAAACAAAACAAAATTTAACTTTCAGTAGTTTTCTTAAGCTCTTGTGTAATTTGTAGAAGTCACTGTCATTGGAGTTTTATTTCAATTCTGCAATGCCTTATACTCAACAATTGGTGGCCTCACTTTCTTACACACAAGAAATTACATTTTAATAAGATGATATTGTTATTTTGAGTTTCCTGCTGTGGACAAGTCATTTCAGCAGGTGCCCTAAACAACATACGTTTATGCCATCTTGTTGATGTTATTATACAGCGACAAAGTCCGCGTTTAGAAGAGGCCGGGGTGGTTGAATGGTCACCGAAACGTAAAAGGTCCAGTGTGTAATATTTAGGAGAATCTATTGGCAGAAATGGAACATAATTTCCGTATCTTTCCATTAGTGTATGATCACCTAAAAATAAGATTTGTTTTTTTTATTACCTTAGAATGAGCAATGTCTGTCTACAGAGGGAGCGTGGCCTCTTCTATGGAGTCTGCCACGTTGAAAAGCCATGCTGGTAACAGTAGACCAGAACGGACAAACCAAACACTGGCTCTAGATAGAAATGGAGGGTGAGGCAAGTTGCTTGCAATCTGCAACTTCAGCGTTAGATGCCACTAAATCTTACACACTGCTCCTTTAACATGGGAGACTGCTGATCTTTTCCCATTTCTTATTGATGGTCAGCTTCTTTTAAGACCACAATCCTCCACAAAACAGTGGTTATCACTGTAACCATGACTACAAAGGCCCTCTGACTTTAACAAACTCATTTGAATCCAAAGCATGATCTGTCCGAACCTGACAAAGTTTTTTTGTGCCTTTAAAAAAAAAACTTTTCAGTTGATTGGACGAACCATCCGTCTGTCCCCATCTATCATGTGCAAACTTCAACCTATCAGATCTACAAACCATATAACAAATATACAGTAAGGTTATCAGTGCTGTAAACCATGACATTTTTCTGTGACGAGTGTTCAGTGCGCATTGGAAAACTTTAATATTTGATGTTGTTAATAGTTCATGTGTTCCTTAATCTGAAATGGTAATGATAGACATTGGGAAGATATGAGGCATTTCTTGAACCCTCGGTGAACTATAACTAAAGCTGGGAGCCTTGAGCGAACTGCTGCTATGAACACAGACTGTAATGTTATGGTGGAATAGATCCTTTTGATGTAATGGCAAAAACATTCAGTTTAATTTTCAGTAAAGCCAGTTCAGGTGTAAAACCCCTGTATTCCACATAGGAACTCCCCACACACTCAACTTGCTTTGTTTTTCTTCCAGAGAATAAAAATATGACAAATTGGTGGTATTTGCAGGGTGACACCAATCAGCGCCAGAAAATAAAGTAAAAAAGATTAAAAAATAAATATACACCTTCTGCTCCACTACTGTATGTTATCACATGTACAGTCTTAATTCTGTGTCAGTGGCTGCTATATGTGTTAGAGTGGTGTTGACAGCCACACATGCACACACATGCATGTACACCCCCACACCACTCCCTGTCACCCCCCATTATCATCATGATCATTTATTAAACGTGGCTTCCGCCAGAACGAGTGAGACTAAGAGTGAGGGAGCTCAGGGGAAGGAGGGATTGCTTTCTTAATTAAACGAGAAGAAAAAAGAGAAGGAGCAAGGCGCCACAGGCTGGGCTCCTTTGAATAAAAAACATTTATCTCCTTCACTGCATTCCCCTGCTCCTCGTTTCTCCCTCTCTGAGTTGGCTTAGTTACTCTGTGGCAGAGAACAACCCAGACAGACACACACACACACACACACACACACACACACACACACACACACACACACATACACACACACTGCAGTGTTCTGCGGCTCATTTTCTTTGTAGAGCTGTAACATGAGCATTGTTTCTTTTCAGGTCACAAGAAACCATGCTAAATTATATAATATTAAACATTCTTGTGCACCTGCCAATTTGGCTACATGCCCTGTTAGCCTTTTTCTCTGTCTCACAGACACAAACACACACACACACACACACACACACACACACACACACACACACACACACACACACACACACACCTACACACATCTTAGTGATTTTGCCTTGAAGGGCAAGCACATTGTGATCCAAGTACATACTATTACTGTTGTTTTTCAACTTTCCTTTCAGCATCCTTATGCATATGGCATATACGCAGTATGTCCACAGCCAACATGCATGTATTCAAAATCCACCTTTAGATACAGAAAGTAATGCTGCCACGCAAGCGTCACTTTAACAGATCTTGCCTGTGCACTGATGTTGCAAAAATGCTACATTAGTAAGTAAGTAAAACTTTATCCATGAGGATTTTTTAAAAACACAGTTACAAAGTACTTAAGAGTCACACACACATGAAAAATATAAATGAGTAAAATAAGAAGTAAAAATATATTACAACACAAAATGCAGCACAGTAACAGACAGATCAAGCTAAAACAAACCAAGACAAATGCAGGAAAGTAGATCTATAAAAAAGGCTTACCTATAGAGAGGGGGTTTTAGAAGCAGTCTGAAGATTCAGCAAATCTGAGTGATTTAGCAACCCTTAAAAGGACAGTAATTCTACACATTTACCTAAATTATTTGGTTGTAACTCTAGTTCTGTGAGCACAAGAAGAGCCCCCTAACAGTTCTACAGGGTTGATAAATGCCCTTTGCAGTGCAGCACTCTGAAATATGTACAGGACAGCAGACAAAAAGGTGCTCTGACAGTCTGAGGAAGGTCTCAGAGAGGCTGCATCCCTTCTGTCCCATGCAACCATGCAGTTCCTTCCTTCTCTTCCTAGTGTGAGGTGAAGGTAAAAAGGCTCGATGCTGAACTGCCCTGAACCTAAAAGCACGCCTGATGATCTCAGGTTAAAAGGATGGGTTCGGATCGGAGAGGCAATGGCTGCATTGTGATGTGAGGAGACTTGCTAATATTCATTTTCTATGGCATGGCTATAAGCTTCTTCTTAAGACATTGTGGAAGAGCAGGCAGCATGGGATCTGCCCAGAAAGAGAAGGATTGAAAGGCAATGAAGTAATGCCCCAAAAAGCTACAATGAAACTGTGATGCAGTAGTGGGCTACAACGTTTTATTTTGACCAACTGCGGAAAAATGTCTGTGGAGCAGAAGATAATTTTTTTAGTGTCTGCAATGTGTGCACAATCCTTTGTGTCCAAAATTCTAGGGACAAACAAAAATGAATTTGCTATAAATGTGGTGCTCATTTAAGCAAGCCTGTTCCATGATATGCTTTGCTTGCAAGCATGGACACAATGTCAACATCAACTCAGATGTTGAAGTTTTCCTTCCAGTGGCTTTTCATGGTTAGGTGTTATTGTCTGCCAAATAAACAAGCTGGTTTGACAAGTAACTTTGCTGGACTGGTGTAAAAATGACCCACCTTTCTAGCTAAAGTCAAAGCCAGTGAGTGAAAAGCTGTCTTGACAGAAACCTTAAATGAAATCTACTTGATTTGCTCAAGGAGGACTCCAGAGAGCTTTGAGCTCCACCGGAAGCTCCCACTGAGGGGATTTAAACACACTCTGCGTCCTCCGCCTCACTCCCTGCAGGAAGTATATTAAGATAAAGTGACTGAACACAGCCTTCTTGCCAGACCCAAATTGACATGAGGAAATAAATGACACAAATTACACCTGATAGTAGAATGTGACAACCCAGTAGAGGTTGGAGTAAAACAACGTGGAAGTAATTGAGAAGGACAGTGGGGGACTCCTCTTTCCGCCATGACACTTTTTAAAAGTCCACCCATTAAGATCTTTAGGCAGAAATGGTAGAAACATCAAATGTACTTTAGATCATCCAGTGGAGAAACCTTGATCCACTCAATGCCCAACCACAAGTGGCTGCCCCCAACTGTCATCTGGCCTGTTATTCCTTTCATCTGAGAAAATGCTCTCCAGAACTAGGATGACAGTTGAGTCACTCCTGTCTGTGCTTGCTTATGTGTTTTCTCCTTACAAACTGCTCCTGCCTGATCCTCCCCAACAGGGGGAATATCAGATGTTGCAGGGGTAATACACCGATCAACCATTATATTATGACCAACCTATACACAACAAACTGCGATTCTCTGTGTGTTCTGACACCTTTCTATTCATATGACTGAAGTATGATCATTTTCATACGTGTGCCTTGTATGGGAGCATTTTATTTAGCACTTATTTATTCCAATTTTTCTATTTAACTTGTATTTTCAATGCCAACATTCTGTCAGTTAGTACAATAAATGAAAAGGGTGGGGAGTTACTGTACCACTTCCAGTATGATCATACTAATTATTTGACCTGATTGTGAGAGATGGTTCATGCAAATTTTCAGTGCTCAAGTGGAGAGTGGTATGTCTGTGGAAACATTCATGCATAAAATGATAAGGAGGCCATATGGCTTGCAATCAAGTTATGCACATACTGTCTATCGTCTCTATTTAACTTGTGACATACTGTGCTTGGATTTTGTTTGAATGGTATGGGGTAGAGCCTGTTCCTACATAATAATAATCATTATTTATTTATAAGGATAAATACCTGCACAGAGAAGGAAAGCTTGTTGCACTGCAGATAAAGGTCATGAAAGGTTAGCAACTCCTCCCTCTGCTCACAGTCTCAGTGAGAGAGAGAGAGAGAGAGAGAGAGAGAGAGAGAGATTTGGGGAGAACTGACGAGAGATGTGGAGGAATTGAGAGAGGAAGATGTAGAAAGAGGGATGGAGGTGGAGTTACTGTAACTGTAAAATTGGGATGAGAGAAAGAAGAGAAGGCAAATGATGTGAATGTGAGGACTGTTTAGATTAAAGTAAAAAGAGAATTCAGAGGATAAATAAATAGCGAGAGAGTGGGCCTGAGAGGTTGAGAGAGAGAGAGAGAGAGAGAGAGAGCAGGTTTCACACAGTAGACCACTGACGGATGGTTGGCATTTAGCTCCCCACTACCTCCGGAAATAACTAATTAAGCATAGTATGGTGTGTGTGTGTGTGTGTGTGTGTGTGTGTGTGTGTGTGTGTGTGTGTGTGTGTGTGTGTGTGTGTGATGTGTTTGTGTATGAGGACAGAGCTGTGAACTGTGACGGATAAGGGATTTTATTTAAATCAGAAATGAGTTGTGTTTGTAATTCTATTAAAACACATTTTATTTTTTGGTAAAAGCACCATTTTCATCCTGTGTCTGGTCTTACAGGAGCTTCCGAGATGCCATAGATTTGGTTCTTTTAAGATGCTTTGTAAAAATAACAATGCTTTATTCATGTGCACTGACTGATGTTGTAAAGGGTACCAGATGATCAAAAACTGCACAAATAACTGAAGGCAGCTGGAAGAGCCACTCCTCCGTAAGTGTTCAATCAAGCCTCAAATGATTTTAAACTAGACAGACATAGGAGAGGGTTTACATTTTGCCAAACACTACCAGGTCCTGACACATAAGCTTTTGTTTTGATTACCTTTTCTGCCCCGTCCATCTTTTGTATTGTCTGACTATCCCCTTCTGGAATAAATGTATGGTTTTTTTGCTCTTTGCATGCACCCCACATAGTTTCCCTAATGCTACTGAGTCTGAGAGTTGTGGTATTGCTTTTGTGGAAGTAGTCTAATACAGTTATGAGCCGGGGGTATGACCTCCTGGCAAGTCACAAGATGATTTTGGAAGGGTAGTTTCATATTTTCCCTTCTTCCCCTCTAACATCCAAGTGTGAGTGCTACATTTCTGCTGACCTGGCATTCGCTCCAAGAATCAAGGTCTATTGAAAGAATACTGTAAATATAAATGTGTAACATTTACAAACATTAAACAATGTTGTGATTATTATGTATTCTTATCTTATGACTGCTTATTACAATTAGAATCTACATCTAGATAACTTTACATTTTACCATTCTGTGTTTAAATGTCCATGTCAGTATATTGCATAATAGCCTGTACTCAATTTGCATGAACATGGCTTGCTCTACATTCGGTTATAAACACCCCACTGGACAAATTGAATTATTTCAGCTGCATGGACATTCAATACAGGAAAGGAGAGGAAGAAATTAAATATGCTAAATGAACTCTTTTTATCATCATGGAGAAGATTACTCCTGAGCTATCTTGGGAAAAAACATGCACAAGCATATGTACACATATTTACTATCAGAGACTGGCTTTGCAAGGCATAGTAGAATTAGTTAAGAAACTTTTCAACTGTTAAACTGTACACATCATCCTCTCTCTTTTATGACATAATATGATGCATCGACATATATATATGTATATTGTTTTGTTTAACATACATATTTTTGTCATTAGGTATAAAAGCAAAAGACTAATGAACACACCAGATTGTATATTAAGTAAGACCCACTGTTTGCTTAGCAAATGCAGCATATTGCTTTGCAGATAGAGAGTCACATAAAAGCGACTCTCTCACAGAAAGCATTAGGTGCAATTTCATAGACAGGAATACCCCATTGGCTGGATAATACAGAACAGCTTACTGTTGTGTATCATGTTTGTAAAATTTGTAGAGTTTAACCGCAGGCTTTCTGAGATATTTTGTCTTTCAACCATCTGGTATCTTTCTCTGCTGCTCATTTTTCCTGTTGATTATATGGAGGATTGCCAGTGAACTAACAAAGTGTTGTCCTCAGACAGATTTTGTTTTAATAAAGAGAACAGGTTCTGTAGTAGAATTTTGATTTATTAAAGTAAAACATTCACAGTGTATAATAAGCTGTAAGTTTTGTTTTAGCAGTGATGTTTTAAGTGTGTAGCGTCTCAGTTGCCTTTTTAAATCAACTTAAATAATGACAGGAAAACATGTAACACAATGAGCACAATCTAGTCTCTGAGTAGACTAGATTATAATAGACTGTATTAGATGATGATTATTGCTAGGTCAAGCACAGGTCCCAATGAGCATCATACTTTTTTGACAAAGACTAACAGACATTTGACTGATTTAACAGTTTTGTATAGAAATATTAAACATTTTAAAAGCAAATTAAAAAAAGTCCATGTCTTTTTGCGGGGAAAAAAAGGACCAGTGTGTAACATTTAAGAGGATCTATTGGTAGAAATATAATATAATATCCATAAGTATGTTTTCATTGCTGTATAATCACCTGGATTTAAGAATCACTGTGTTAATGTTAGCTGTTTTTATCTACAGAAACCACAGATGTGGAGCTAAGTAGCCAAGTTAATGGACCCCTATCAGAGGGCTCCACCTGTGTACCACCTTTTTTTCTTACCTAGCATTTAGAACTGCAGAAGCTGTGCAGGTAAACCTTGAACAAATATGAGCTTGAGTTATTTTGGATCTGGAATTGCACATACTGGGTCCTTCAGTGGTACACTTTTAGTGGTCAAAAGAGAGGCAGAGTCAGAGCATGGATGTAGGAACAAGACGCTGAGGAAAGAAGAACCACCAAGACAACTGACAGAAATGAAGAGATGAAAAGGGACACACAGGCAGAAAGCTTTTATACTCAAGGTAAAGTGACAAAGTGCTCTTAAGAAAGAGGAAAAAAAGTCAAACACACAGAGATGAAAAGAGACAGCTACAGCTTTCCCACTAAACTCCACCCAAGGAGACAAAGTGCTCTTCAAGTATCTTGAGCTACTGGCAAACACTTCTCAAATGCACACACTGTGTGTTAGACATACAGATCAATTGTACACCCCTGAACTGCATTCACACACACAACACATACACACCTTAGTTTGCTAGGAGGGGGATGAGACACAACATGCTCACATCTTCTCTATATATGGATCTGCTAAATCTAAACACGCACACAAGGGTTACTTTTTTCATCAACACAGACCAGAAATAGCCGGTAATCTTGAACACATTATCATTTAAAAAAAAAAGACATCCAGTGCATTTTGTTTATATTTGCATACACTGGTTAACACACCTGCACACAGACATAAATCACATGCAAATTAAATTATTAATCACAATTCAATTTTATTTGGGCGGTGACTGTCATGCGTAAAGTATTGCCATGCAAGACGTAGCACACACAGACACACACACACACACGTTCTCTCTCGTTGTGTCTCGCACATACACACATACAGTACTGTACGTGGCATGTGTGCAGCAAAGACATGATTTTCTGCAGTTTACAGTGAAAACAAACAAGTTCTCCATTATTCATGTTGATTAAGGAAACAGCTCAGTTTCTGTGTTTCACTAACAAGCCAAACAAGAGGACGGGAAGAGAGGGAAAACGGCAATTGCTCTCATTCCCATCAGCACATTCAAAGTCACAAACACACACATATACACTGCACTATAACTAACACACACACAGCCACATTCAGCTAACTCCTTGCCATCCATAAATGACAGATAGCTCAAGTTCTGCATGGTTGTGTTGGGTGTCCCTTTCTCTTCATGGTGTAGGTTTCTACACAATGCTGAGTCATCATAAGTGTATTTATAGTCAACACACATGTGATCTCCATTTAGCTCATTATGCAAATTTTAAAACCAACTCGCTGCACCTGTGATGATTAAAAGGGGTGAACAGTTATGCAAACATGTATTTTGTATTTGTAATTAATTTCGATCAGCTTGTACCAATCGGCTTCCTCTTTGATATTAAAGGGTCTTTTTGTGTTCATCAGTGTCAAACTCACCTCATTTAAACAAAAAAGAATACTTTTACTATGTACTGTATATAGTATACCTGCACATAAATATTCCAACAGCAAACGTTGAGCAAGAAACACATTTTATAGTGTAACATAGCGTACCTGTAAGCTGCATAAATGGCATAGTATCACATGAAAAGGTCGTGCTGATTTCATATCTTGAAAAATTGAATTTCATTGTGTAAGAGGACAGAGGTGAGGTACCACTGATATTTTCTGTATTTGTACTGAATAGGTTTTAGGCAGTAGCAGGGATTTTTACATCACTGGTGTGGAAAAGGATCTCAATGAGACTTTCATTTCCAATATGTGAATTAAATTGAATTAGCAAGAAGCAGAACAAGCTGTCATTACGAATCTTGGGAATACATACCTGGCCGACACAACATAATTAACATTGTTTCTTGGAGGTATAACAGAGAGAAATAACCTTGTGATTTGCGATTGAGAGTATTGTTGTTGGCACAAAGAAAACTCTTACAGTTTCTTACATCCTTGCAGAAAACTGTAAGATTCTTGCTAATTTGTGTTTCCCATGGTGAGCCCGACCCTGCATACTGATGACAGAGAAGACGATAGAAAAGGGGCTGTTTTGATGCTAAACTGCCATCTGAATTGCTGGAAAACACATGCACACTCACACATCCATGCATGCATATACATTCTTCATATTTTCACAGCCATATATACCATACATACCTCCACCTACCCACCCACCCACATGCATACTTGCACAAGGTTGCACGATGTTTATTAGGTTGAAAAGCAGACATTTGGACCACTTCCCTTCTTTTGAATATTCATGAGCACCTGCTTTCTACGAAAAACTAATGGCATCACCAACATTACCACAGGCATGTATATGTTCCTCTGTTAGGCTTTGTACTTATGTGTGTGTGCGTCTGTTTGAAGTAAATGTTATTGTAGGTGAGAAGACCATTTGAAACTGAAAAGATGGAACACCTGCCTTAAGATAAATTGTTGTATGGCAAATGGAGACAGTGTTTCTTATATGCATATTCAGTCATTTGCCAGATAATTTGATTCAAAGCTCTATTGATATCCAATGAAAGTGACAGTTATTAGACAGAATTAGTGGGCAAAACTTTCCACATACATTTGTATATAAACTTAATTACAGTGACCGTATATTATAACCTAGAGAAATCATGCAGATGAAAAACACTTTTTTTGTGTCTTTTTCTTGTGTTATCTACACCTAGCCCTTTTTTTGGTAATGCCTTAATTAAAGCAGTCTGTGATTAAACAACAGCATTGCCTTCAGATTCTAATAATGTAAATGCTTCATTATTTGCTGGAAGGAGGAATAACCTTGTCACTATGAAAAGTGGATAGCACAAATGGCTACCCTTGACTCAAAATGTATAATGTAATGCTGTATAATATGCCTCTGTATCATCTACGACAAAAGCCAAGATAATTTAGTAAATTATGGGGGAGCTTTATTAGTTTCTTGGAAATTGCCTAATCTACTTAACGCCAGGAGCCAGAATTGTTTAATATCTAAATTGAAATGCTAACAGGCCATTGTCCTTTTTCGCTCTTTCCTTTTTCTGTACTTTACTTGATTTTTGTTATTTTTCAATGTGTTATTGAAAGATGATAGCATTTTTTCTGGTTATGTGTGTGAAAATGAAGATGTGGTAATTCAAGCACTATGCACTGTAAGGGTTAGGTTACAATAATGGAGGCGAGAGTGTTAAAATGTCACAATGTGGAGCATATTTTTAATGCTGATGTAAATGTCAATTAACGTCTGTAACAGCTAATTTAATTGACTTTGTGAAACAAAATGCTGCACATAAAGGGAAATGAAAGAAGTTAGTAGCACAATTCAAATGCATTCATTTCTATATATTATTAACCTATATTTAAACAACGGTAACACTCTCTAACATGTCAACAGGCATCCCACTGATGCCTTATTGTAGGTAACATCACAACTTAAAATGTATAGACTCCGGGTCATATTCACGAAGCTGTGGATGTTTTGCCCCAGCAGTCATAAACACTTTCCTAATCTGTGTGCAGCAGTATTCGGGGGGGGGTGCGTGGCTCTGCCTGTGTCAGTTATCAAGATTCTGCTGCCATTTGTCCTCTTTAAAGCAATGGTGTCCTTAAAAGGCACGTTTTGTTTTTTTGGTTTTTTTTATCTTAAAATATTGGCAACACTGCTTGAAGGGGCCATTATATATATTCGTTTGTGAAATGAATTAATTTTCAGAGGGCTCCACCTATCAACATGATAAAGAAATATCAGACCAGATGCCATGAGCTCTGTATTTCTGATGACATAATGATTATCATTAAAACTGGCTGTGTTTGGGATTTTAGCAATGTTTTCTAATCATTCAGAGAGACCTGCATGTTGACCTTTGGGGACAATGAAGATTGATTGTACTGAAGAACAGTTCCAGGAGATGAATTTTAACACAGTTCAGGCCAACAGTGTCTGTGGTGAGAGTCTGAATGTTTATATGGTTCTATAGGTTACATTGTTCCTTGTGATATAATCCCACTTCTCCATTCCTTAAACTTTCACATACTGACATTGGGATTCACAAGTAATAACCAACAACGATGTGGTGAGGACATGTCATGTGATTTACACACACACACACACACACACACACACACACACACACACACACACACACACACACACACACACACACACACACACACAAACCATATTCAGCGGACATAAAAGCCTTGATGTAGACCCCCACCTTCCCCATCCAATCCAGTTCTCTGCAGGCACATTCACATTACAGAAAAAATCTGTCCTCCCTCACTCACTCACCCGCTTACTCACACACATACACACAGATACACATACACACACACACACACACACACACACACACACACACACACACACACACACACACACACACACACACACATACACTGCTGTAGGCCTGTGCCATGATTGGGGTTAAGCCTCAGGTTATTACTGGGGAGGGTGAATGGAACATGGAGATGGTCAGATATGTTGTTTGTGTTTGTGTGTGTGTGTGTGTGTGTGTGTGTGTGTGTGTGTGTGTGTGTGTGTGTGTGAAAGAGAGGAGGAGAAGATTTGGATTTAAAATCTGCTCTTTAAATAAAAGACTGTGTAAAGATCCATTTAAATGTCTGATAACAACAGCCACACAGCAACAAAATCAAGGAAGAAAGGACAAAATTAAATGATAAAACATAATCATTGTTTTTAATTTAAACTGTATACCTAATATGAGTAATGTGGAAATACTTCTATTTAACATATTAAAGGTCTTCAGTATAAAAAAAAGAAAATCTAGGAAAATAATCTTTTTTACCACAGCAAGAAAAACCTGCCTATATTAGGCCACATGCAGAGTCTGACATAGGCCTTAGATTTAAAAAAGGAAGTTAATGTTTTTGCCGACATGTAAATATATTTACCAGTAGACGTAATAACTGACTGAGTTTTGAATAACTATTGGTAAAAAAAATAATAAAAAAAACATCCAATGTCAAATTAATTTCTTTATTTTTGTTTATAATTCACACACATGTTTTGGGCTTGTGGCTATTGAAATTTGACACACATTACTAAACCCAACAAAACAATGCTTTCATTCATCGTTTGCATATCAGAGATACTAATTGATACATTTTCTTCCAATGGAGGAAAACATCATTTTTCTTCCTTCTCCTGGCATCTTTAAGCCATAATCATTACAGTTTTTTCCAATTGCTAAAACACAATTTTGCAAACTAGGCTGGTTTTATCAAAATACTTAACACAATTCACAAAACCACACACCAAACTGCAAAATACCTCATATATCCTGCAAAATGAAGCACTGCAACCAAAACTACATATAGCATTATCAAAATCAAACTTTTGCACCAAATGGCACACACTTCATTCATATAACCAGATTTTTGTCTAACAAACTACACACTGTTGGGCATAACGAAAGCACTCTCATCTTTAGTATGCCTTGCCATAATACTAATATTTAAAATTGTAGAAAATTCTTCAGATTGTTCACATGCACAGAAATATTTGCAGATACACACATGCTGTTGAAACATTTATTTATTTATTTTTCACCAAACAGGTCAGTGCAACATATGTACAGCAGATATGTTTACGTTGGAGTGAACAAAAATATGCTCACAAAAAACAATAAACTGAAAAAGAAAATTGCAGAAAAAATATATCTAAAAAAATTTCTAGTATAGTGCTTACTTCCTGATTGAAGTGGTAACAATTAACCATTGAGGTGTTTGGCCAGGTGGCACATATATTGGCCAATTAGCTCATGTAGTGTCATTTTGAATGGCAGTGTTTTGAGATGGCGAACATGTGACTTCATGTCAGATTGTTGTGACTTATGCAGAGAACCGTGTTCAGTGCATTTAAAAAGTGTCATTTTGAATTGCAAAATGTGTGTAAAGCAGAAAATGTGTTTAGAGTTTTGGAGATTTGAGAAGAGGTTTTGCTCTCTGTGTGTCAGTTTAAAAAATTGTGCTATGCATGTCATTTTAGTGTGTTAGCAACTGGAAAAAACTGTAAAGACAACAGCTTATAGCTTTTCAGTCTAATTGGTGACCATGAGAACACATCAATGTAGCCAAAATGTCAGTTTGCATGGTGATATCTTGCAGTCTGATTAACTTTGACTCCGTATTATTTGATACAGTAAACTAAAGTGATAGTAGCTCCCCATGTGAATTATAGTGTATTTGAGATAGTTGTTTGTAAAGGTAAAACGCATATACAAGGAGCTAATTAGCCACACAGGCACTAATTATAACCTACAGAAGAGTGAGAGCTACTCAGAGCTGCAATCTGTAACTTTCCACATGCTGTTGGTGCCAACAATGGAGAGAAGTAATTGAAGTGGTGTTCAAACTACAACATATTGTAGTCACCTCATTGTTGTGTGTACACAGCTGCCTAAATATGAAAGTCCTCAACCACCCAGGGCTTCTATAATGTGTGTTCTCCATACACGCCGAAGGGCTTAATACACAATAAAGGCTGGACTGTTGAAGTTCACAGTAGCATTTATTGGCATTATGAGTCTGAAAAGTAGCTAGTGACCCACAGACAGCGAGTTTCACAGTAAATGCCACTTTTAACTTCTAACAAAACACTTGATGCAATGAACAAAATGAAGTTTTGGAGTTTTTAAGAGGTACAAATAGGTGAAAAGAAAAAAGGATGGAGCCAGATGAAGAGAGAGAGAGAAAAGCAAGAGATGGGTAGAGAGATGGAGGCAGAGGTTTGTGACCGCTACATTAGCCTCTGTGCTTGTCTCCCTCCAGCACCATTAGCATATCATTAGAAAACATCTGAACCCACAGATGTTGGACTCTTAGCCTGGCAGGCTTGCTGAGAAGCCAACACACACTAACACCCACAAAAACAGGGCTCACTGCAAATCTAGTACACTCTCACAGTGAACACACACACACACACACACACACACACACACACACACACACACACACACACACACACACACAGTGTAAACTCCCAGATGTTTTATGTTGGCCCATGGCAGGATCAGAGAAGAGGAGAAAAGAGCTGGCACAGATCTGACTAAGAGATCTGACTGAGAAAAATTCTGTGTGCATCCATTCAGTAAAAACATAGTAAAGTATCGAAAGATGGACATGCAGACCAAACAACACATGGCAATGTCTGTCCATTTTTATGCTTTATATTTTATATGTGCACAGATGCATGTGTTTAGATCTGTATTTATATGTATAGGTAAGCCTTGTCATCAGTGCACATTTGTGTATGTGTGTGTTCATTCATTCGTCCATATTATCACGGCTGTTTATAGCCATCTGCCAGCCTGTAGGGACTGTTCTGTCTATGATCTGTCAAACAGTCTGCATTTAGTCCGTCTTGCCAGAACCCGGTAAGAGCATTTAGACAAGGTGTGTGAAGATCCAGGACCATCGCACAAGAGGGTAATCATTATCTGACAGGCACCCAGGGATGGCGTTTAATGGTTCTGGCAACTAGCCCGGGTAAGTCATTTGCCTGCCGGCTCCATACCATCTCCACAAGGATACATCAGACAATGAGACAATGAGGACAAGTTGAGACATGGGCAGACTCAAGTACAGCAAGTGCAGATTCTGTAAAGTCCCTAAGGCATCAGGTGATTTTATAAATTCAATAAAACTATTTCAATACTTCAAAATATTTGTACTCATACATTATGTTGACAATCCATAACCAAACTACTGCAGGTTACTTCTTCAGAGCGTAAGAGGAGGATTCTGGGAGTTCACATATATAAGCTCAAAAATCTCGATGATGATGAGAGGTGCTCTGGGTAAAATGCCTTTTCTCTACAATGACTTTGTTAATAACTAAGAAAGGCAGTAACTGAACCGGCTGTTTAAATTGATATTGTCATTACATTTTGCTCACAAGGCTGAACAGAGCAGTCCAAAATGTGTCCGAAACTGCACAGCTCATTTCCTGACATAGTGTTATTTAAGAATATAAAACATGGAAAACTGTAGAATGACGTTTTTATGTATACTAACCCAATGTGGCATTATTTATATGTTTTGGACAGTGTGAGCACATAAATGCAAATTATCAGCATTAAACAATTCTCAATCAGGTGTTTGGAAGCATTAGAACTCTTCTGTGGGTGTCTGCATATTTTATCACTGGCACAGACAGAACTGTGCAAACATATATTATTAGAGACACATACAGCCACTGACTGCAATACATAAACAAAATGCTTTACCACGGAAGGACAGTGGGAGCATTCAATTCTTCAGAAGCAACACACAGTCATTACAGGCAGACACTTTGATAGTTTGTTGTGAAAACCTCAGTGCCTTCAAACGGCAGATGATAAGCAATTGAAAAACAGCACTGCCTATCTATACTTGATTTATTATTTCAATTTGATTTATATTTTGTTTTCTTCTAAGCTGCATAAAATTACACAGGGTATTATATTAGATACATGTTAAAGCCCTCTGCGATATTTTTGTTTATTAAAAAAGTTTTTGTTACTGTTTTGTGAATATAATGCTAAAAAGAAACCTCATGCATGTTCCTCATTCATGTTTATAAAGGTTAGAGAAAACATCAATATATATTTTTTTATTTACAGTTAAAAGCCACTATATATTATATATATTACCCTCTAATTTAGTGAAGAGATGTAGATTAAAGTCAGAACAAACACAATCTATCAGGAAAATTCACATGTGAGTACATGTGCACAAGTACTGCATGTGCATGTTTTAATTAAAGTACGCGTTCTTCACACATTACACATTGTCAGTCTTAAAAACAACAATAGACTGTGCCTTGTTGAGACAATGATGAGCACAACTGTGCTGGCTTAATCGCTGAATTACTAGCTACCTCACAGTTCCAGCTGCCTGTAATTTAGTCTGACGTTAATTCTTGCCGGTAGTCATATTGATGCGGCACGCTGCCACTCTGTCACTGAATCAAACCATAATACCATTTATTTACAAGTCACGGTTTATCGGCACAGAGGGCTCTAATTTGACGGGTCCAGGAGAGACTGAGTGGAGTCTGTAACCGTAATGAGCACACTAGTTAAATCAGTCATCAGTGTGCTTTGCAAGGGCATTCAAAGCTCTTCAAAGGTTTGCGAATCTACAGGAAGCTTGTTTCAGTTTTGCACTAAGCGGCAATTATTTACTAGGAACTTTGTTACATTTTTATTTACATTAAAAATGTTATTTGACTTTCACAAAACATAAGGGACACCAATGGCCACTTTTCATAGAGATGCTAGTTTTCTGGAAATTAAGTATTTTATCTAATTCCAGGAAAGTTGCACATAAAAAGGTTCTCAACAAGGTGGAGCGTGGATTTGCATAACAATGAGAAAAACAACACCCATGTCTGTGTTGCATTCCCACTGCCTTCTGTTCATTACTGTTTAAATATTCCTCCATCCTTTACTGAAAAAAAATCCGCCTCAAGTCACAGGGGCTGAACAATTGCTGCTGCATGTTATAAATGCACTGTTCACCAGCTGCCATTGACTTGCATTGATCCTCACCTTACTTAGAGTAATACAATGAGTCCCCAGCTGCAACCTCACAGTGTAACACCATCAATTGATTTGTATCCGCTAATGTTCTTTTTGTCTGTTTCCAATAAGATACAAGATAGCTGCTGGGGTTATGGTGAGAGAAATGAGTGAGAAAGAGTATGGCAAAAAGAGATATTCTTAAGCAGAAATAAGGGAGGAGGGGAAAAAGCGATTTCGCTTGGTGCAGTAGGTTGAGTTAGAGGAAAGAAAGGCTTGGGGGCAAAAAGGAGATGAAAAGATAAAGGTGAAGGAAGGATACAGAGAGGGCTGGTGGATACTGATATTACTCTAATGATGTGCTGAAGGAAATGCAGGAGGGTTAAAGGAGGGATGGAAAGTTGGAGGAATACAGTTAAGGGGATGAGTCACAGGGCACATGGCTAAGGTGGAGGATAAGGCAGGAGCACTGTGGGAAGAGGAGTATGAGGAGGAAGGGGAAGGAGGAGGAGGAGGAGGACGATGAGGAGGACGTTTAGATGATGAGTCATCACACGTAGGGGATAAAGAAAGAGAGGATGGATGGATGAATAACCAGAGATGAAAGTGGAGGGGAGGAGGTTTATTCTTGTAACCTTTCAAGCAGAAGTGGTGATAAGTTGGCTGGGTGACTGCTGACACAGACACAACACCCATGACACAATCTATAATGATAGATAGATAGATAGATAGATAGATAGATAGATAGATAGATAGATAGATAGATAGATAGATAGATAGATAGATAGATAGATAGATAGATAGATAGATAGATAGACATTGCCATTTTATGTCAAGAGAAAGATTTCAAAGGTGCCGACTAGCATGGTGTCCATTAGTGTGTAAAGTACAATCTATGGGAGGTCTTTCCATAATGACCGCTCGCTCTGCATGATGACAGCAAAAATAGATGATGTTGGGACAAGGGGAAATGGGGGAGGAGGTATTCTCACACACACACACACACACACACACACACACACACACACACACACACACACACACACGCACAGACGCTCTTCGATCTCTATAGTTGCTGTGGGAAACACAAGTCCATTTACTGCTTTTACTTTATTTCTCACACACAACTCAAAAATGTAATACATCCATATACAAATCTTGCACTAACTTGCAAGAGGTTTATTTGTCCTATGTGTCTTTTTTAAGCATCCACACACATAGTGACTCTTCATCTTGACTCCAAGGTCTCAGGCTATTGTCTACAGGTGCCACAAGGTCACCTGCAAGGGTTAGATGGAGATGACAGATACAGATAGACAGCATTAGTAATGTTGTCTGTTGACTTACACAGAGCTAAGTGTAAGTGTTGGGGTGTCAGATTGTCTGCCATGGTGCAATAGCACATTTCTAATGCCTTGGAAAGAAGCACAAAATGTATGATTTTCAGTTCTTTTGAATAGCAAACCACTAAATGGGAACAAAAAATCTAATCTAAAAACTTACCAAGCTCACCATTTGGCCAATGGGGTTTTGCATTATGTCTACTGAAAAGACAACTTAAAATAGGAAAACATGGTAAGGATTAAAGAATCAATTCACTTTAATGACCGCACAGCACGGCTAGTAGAATTTTAGTTCAAGGGCTGTATTGCAGTGGAGGGAAAAATGTTTCTTGAAACAATTTGTTTTGGACAGCAGTGATTTATATCACCTCCTAGAGGATAACAACTGAACAGGAGGTGGACTGGCTGAGTGGGAGTCAGGGCCCGTTCACACTGCCTACCTGAGCAGCGCATGTGCATGGCGGTGCATCTTGCTGTTTATTTCAGTGCCCATATTAACAGATTACAGCAATCACACTGCCCGCCTGAGACCCAAGCGAGACGCGGCAGCAGCGATACTTCACTAGATAGTCAAGGTCTCACCTATTTTTTCCGCGAGCCGTGCATGGTTCCCAGCAAAAATAGACACTGAAAAGGGTCTGTTCATAGTCATATTGACGTTATCACTACAGCTTCAGTGTCTATATCGGTAGAATATGTAACAGAAAAACATATATATACATTTATTTTTTAAACTCAACACCTCTGTAGCAGCCATATAGTTGACACGCTGTCGGTGTAAACACAGCGTGCGTGCCAGATGCAGTTGTTAGCACTGTAGCCATCACACGCTGCTCAGTAGTAGTAGTAGTAGTAGTAGTAGCTCTTTGAGCATGTCAGCAAATGTCACCAAGCTCACAGTGATAATGATAACATGTTGATGTTTAGCAGGTATAATGTTTATCATGTTCAGTATCTTAGTTTAGCACGTTAGCATGGTAACTGCTAATTAATATGGCCAGCTGTGCTCAGCAGGCAGGGTGCATCGTCCACTAATCGCAGGGTTAGTGATGGTTGATGTCTTTGGGCACAAGACTGAACCCCAAATAGCTCCTGATGATTGGGCCAGCAAGTTGCACGATAGCACGCTGCCATTACTGTGTTAGTGTGTGTGTGTGAATGGGTGAATGAGGCAAAAATGTAAAGCACTTTGGATAAAGGTGTACTACTGTATATAAATGCAGTCCATTTTATTATTACTGAACACAAGGTACAGCTGAGGATGATGTGAACATCACTTTTTTCAGGTATTTGGTCATAAACCATTAGACTAGTTAAAAATTTGACCTGTCAATGATACTATTATGCAAAGTCATGGGTTCCGTGTGGTTGGTCATCCTGAGAGGAACATGGACGTATGTACAAAATGTCATGTCAACCCATTTATTGTTGTGGAGACATTTCAATAAAAAACGAAACTGTCAACCTCATGGTGGTGCTAGATTGAAAAAATTACCAAAATAATTCATGTTGATGCTCTCTGTACCAAAGTTTGTACAAAACTTAAGTTTGCAAACCCAATGATCGTTAGGTTTCGGGCTCAATAACCATGAATGGGTGAATCGTGACATGTTTCATCCATGATGCACCAAGGTTTTGAAGAATCTTGAGTTGTTGAGATGCTGGCAGTAGGCCAGTGTAGGCCATGTTATGTTTCAACTCTGGCCAGTAGAGACATGGCATTTGACTTGTTAATTTGTTCTCCAAACATGTACCGCTGTTATGCCATACTGACTATAAACTTGATCTCATTAAACACATTTTACACCAGGAATGGGGGAAACCTTGTACAAACTGCTATTGCTCATCTGAATTGTTGAGAAATATCCAAATCAATTAAGGTAAAGATTTCTTCTTTAACATCACTATCATCGTGTCAGTATTTACTCAGTATGATGTGAGTCAGAGTAAAAAACTAACATCAGCATGTCAATTAACACATGCCTACAGGACTCTCTGTTGATGGGTCTTTATTACCAAGGTGGTATATTGACTGTGAACTAAGTAATTGACTTTGGTCAATCCAGCAGTCAAAGAGTATGCCTGGGAGG
This sequence comes from Dicentrarchus labrax, assembly GCF_905237075.1. NCBI lineage: Eukaryota > Metazoa > Chordata > Actinopteri > Moronidae > Dicentrarchus > Dicentrarchus labrax. The sequence continues at coordinate 16,866,199 of NW_026136704.1, forward strand.
CAATAGATATGTGGATGACTGGATTTTAAAATATTGGATATTGATGTAAGAGAGACAATGAGCAATATATTTCTACTGTGGCTTCATCCATATTGAGTTGCTTTGAGCAGAACAGAAACATGTGCATAATGTTTAGTGCTGTAACCACTAATTCCACATGTTAAGTTAAACTGTGCAATAAGATGATGTAGGTCATGCATTAGCAATGGCATTATTTGTTTTTGGCAGCACGGTGGAGTACGTTTGAAATTCATGCCCTCACTGAATAGTACAAAAGACCTGTTTTCACTAAACTGACTCCTGAGTTAAATAAAACACATTTTTTTCTTAACATTTTATAATGAAATGCATTAATAATGTGTCCCAGGGTCATGATCCATTTTCTACATTTTAAAGGCAACAGAAAATGTCATCTGCACAAAATGGGCAATACTAGAGATACAGGATTTTTAACAGGAGACAGACAAAATGCAATCATTTTTTCCCCCAAGTGTATCAACAGTGCCAGAAAATGTAGTTTATTTGTTGTCATGTAAAACAAAGATTGTTTGGTTGTTGCTTGCTTGATTGATTGCTTGAAGCTTTCCTTTAATTCCTCGCAATCCATGTCTTTGAAAAAATCCTCTCAAGGACAAATATGGATTCAAAGCAGAATTTCATCTCAAATAGACTTCTTGTATGGCATGTTATCCTTTAGATACTGTAAAGCTTGTTTTTTTGTCATTCTTGATTCTCTGATGTGCACTGCTTGTCTGCTAGGCACCACAAACTAATACACCTGTTTGTTTAATTTATTTTATTTGTTTTGATTCATCAGCCTATGGCTAGGCTCACACAAAAACACAAGAGCCATTTGGACTCTTCCTTTTACGTGAGCCATATGTCGTTGGACTTTTGAACACCTGGAAGAGCCCCATGCAAACCTGCTGGAGGAAACACATAAAGAAGGACCAGGAACACACTTTGTCACAGTTGCCTTCTTTTAAAAAATAATCAAAGAAGTAATGTCCTGAAGGACTATGATAAGAATGAATATATTCATTTTGGTATCATTGTTGATATTGGAGAGCATATAAGATTATGCAACACTTTGAGCATCACACTGTTCTCCTATTGCTTGCTTTTCGGTGCCTTGTTTCGTATGAAAAGCATCTTATTCACTTGATTTTTTTACTATGATTACTGATATGGATAACTGATTAATTAAAAAGTTGGATACTCCTAATTAATGTTTTCTGAGAGCCACTGATGTTAGAGGTTGACCATTAACGGTGTCACATGGAGTTCAGTGAGACACGTACCTTTAAAAGATGATTTTAAACACCCAGCAGCCCATTGTACAAGGAAAATATTCCCACAGGGAGTATGTGTTGTGTGTAATTGTCTGCATGTGTGTTGAAGTGTGTGTCATGATGTAAGCAGAACACAAAATGCATTAGCCTCATTTAGTAAGAAAAAATCCACCACAACCTTCAGCCACATTTACATACAGTAAAAAGCCTACTCACAGAAGATGGACTGAAGAAGGATGACAACACACTGCTAAGAGGCAGCAGAGGGAATCATTATCGAATTCAGTGAATTTTCATAAATAAGTAAGAGAACTGAGTCAATGAACTCCTTTATGAGACATTTTGTTCAGAATTTTACATCTGCAGTTATTTCAAGCTAAAAGTAAACTGCAATGAATCACCATTACCCAGCGAACAAGCAAATTAATGTACAGATGGCTTAAACCTGGTCTACCAAGAAAAGTTTGGGAAGTTACTTTAGATGAGTTTACCGGCACTGCATCCTGCACACCTGGTTAGCTGGCTCTTGTTTAAAGTACAAAGTACATTGGATCTAGTATAGCACCAAACTGTCCATATTCCAGCATTGCCAAAGTGTTATAATAAATTGCAACCAGATGAAACTATATGTTAATGTTTCTGTGGAAGTCTAACCACGACAAACATTCAACATGCGTCTTACAAGACTGAAAGCATCATTAAGGTTATAAATAAACTGATGATGGTCATTTTTATTTGCTAGACAATTTGAAAATGAAAAACATTTTTCTAAAGATACATTAAATAGTGAGTAAGCCTTGGCTATCCCTATGTGTATTTGCAGCATATTACCAATGTACAGACAATGATACTGTATTTCTGAGGTAATCAGAGGCTTTCCAACTACACACAGTAGTTAAAGTCTGGTGCAAATGTTCACATTTAGTATCATTGGCACACATCATTATTATTATGAGGATTATGACAAACCTAACAAAACCTGTTTAAAGGATGTTTATTTGGCTAAATTTCAGTTTCAAGAATAAAATGCCAGAAAATATCCCACGATATAAAACACATACCTTTCTGATAAGTGGCATAAACATGAATGTGAAATGGAGGTCAGGTGAAAGAGTTGCAGTCTGCAGAACTGGGTAATTTTACTAATTAGCACACTTTCATCCAGAGAGAAGTAACTAATCAGTGTCATCTCCTGGTGTGGTGTTTGTTTTCAGCACTGCCTGCAGACTCTGTGCTCTCAGTGGCACATGGTGCCAGAGCAGTGAGGAAGGAGCCAGTTCTGCTCTCCACCATGCTGCCTGCATGTAGCCTAGTTTGATTTCAGCACCATGGACAGAGTCCGGCTGTGCGATGGGGGAACTAGACGCTGGCAGCATGAGGTTTAAAAACGACGGTGCTGTGCTGTTTTGCATTTAAAGTGTGTTACATGCCATTCTCTCTTACACCAGTGATTAACCCCCCAGATATACGCGTGTCTGTATATGAGGGCAGATTCACAAAAGATGTACAAGTATAAAGAGTTGGCTATTTCGACCATAAAATCAACTTTAAATGAAGATTATGGGTCATCCATGTGTCTTACCTAAAGCTGACACAGTCCTCAGTCTTATTTAAAGTAAATTGGCACCCTGTCTGTATAGGAACGTGTCATATAAAATGTAAAAAATGTTGAACTCGTAATTTTTTCCAGCCTATTTGATTTACTCGTGTGCTCTGCAGCAGACCGGGAAAACCCCTCAGAGATGGACAGACCGCATCTTTCACTGGGACAAGCCGTGAAGCATCCCTTTCGTTTTGCCATCTGGAAAAATGAAACTGTGCTCTCTCCACCGTGTAACTACGCGATCCCAGACCGTCTGTCAGTTTTACCGACCTGCTACCGGCAGGCTAGATAAAACGACTCTGAATGGGATACGGCTGTAACGTAATGCTCTCACATTATGTACCCCAGGCTGTGATTCTTCTCCGCCGTTTTATTTTCTTATTGTAAAAGCTACACAAAACCTTTTTTTTTTCTGGCTCTTGTCATTCTCTGAATGATCGAGCTTTTCTTTCCTTCTTTTTATTTTTTGTTTTGCCTTTCCGTGGCCAGATGTTTGTGCTCATGAGGTCGTGACGTTAAACATCCACAACGATGATGTTAGCGGGTCCCCGGGGCGCCATCAGCGTCCCGCAGCTGTGGGCGGCCTGAGGTTTCCCTCCGTCAGTTGGCTGCTACCTTGGTGGGACGTGCCGAGGCTGGTTTGGCCGCGGAAGTGGACCGGTGCGTTAGGATTGATTGGGTTTGTAGTGCAATTAGTTAGGCGCAGACAGAGCTCCCTTCACCTAAAGCACAACACATCAGCAATCTTCATTTGCCATTTCCCCCCTTTTCACTTGAAACACTTTTCTTGCGAAGTAGTGCGCGCAAAACACGCACGCACACTCATTTGGATCGCTTTTTTTTCTCCCTCCCCTCCTTTTTGGCTTTTCCCTACATGAACCCCGACCAGACCTTATCAATAGGCTACAGCTATGAGATTCAGTGTTACAGCAAGTTAAAGAAGGCAGACAGGGAAGGGAAGAGTGGGAGATGGAGAGGAGGAGAGGGGTAATGAGAGAGAGATAGACCATCTGAGTGAGCGAGAGAAAAGGAGGGTGTATGGGTGAGGGAGAGAGAGAGAGAGAGAGAGAGAGAGAGAGAGAGAGAGAGAGAGGAGGGCGCGCATGTCCAGTTCCTCCATGCAGACTGTTCTCCCAGCTCGCCAATCATTCTAGCGAGTTTCCCCACTCTTTCTCTCTATCCCCGTCTTTACATGTGCACCGGACGCACAGCTCTCTCCCGAGCGGACACTGCAGGGGAAGAAACGAGCGAGCCCACCATGGAATAGGAATACTGCTGGACCAAACGGGGGAAAGAACTCTCTCATCTTTCTTCTTTTTTTCCCCTTTTTTCTGACGCCTTTCCCCCTCTCTCGCATCTCCCCCCTCTCTCCCTCTCTCTCGATGTCTCTCAACAGTTTCTGAAGGGATTGAAGGAAAGAAAAATGAGGATTATTATTTTTTCTTGGCACTTTCTCGGGGTGTATTCCGCCCTTTGGGGGCTGGCGACGGGGGCTTTCCCCAGCTCAGTGCAGATAGGTGAGTTGGAGGATTGCTGATTTTACGCACGGACACTCAGATCTGATACACTACACTGAATACTAGTTGATTTTTAGCGGACAGCAGTCACCAAGGAAAGGGGGGGGGCGCACCGGGACCCTCCGAAAACACAAAATCACTGTAAAAACTCTAGAAATTCCCGATGGAACAAGCGAACATACAAGTATAGAAACAAATTTCCTTCTGGTGCATCTTTTACTTTTTTTTCATCCAAGATATTTTGTGCTAAGCGGAGATTTGTGTGTCTTCTCAGCTGTGGCTCAAATGCTTTAGAAATGCACACACACTCTTTCACTCTATTTATCCTTTTCCTGTTTTTGCTTCTATTTTAAAGGCTGTTCTGGGCTCATGAATGTTTCAGCGAGCTTTGTTCCCTTCTAGTCTTCTTCACTGTTTCTGTTTAGACACTGCAGTATTCTCTCTCTCTCTCTCTCTCTCTCTCTCTTTCTCTCTCTCTCTCGCTCCCCCTCTCTGCCCTCTCCCAGTTACCCTCATGTCAGTGCGGGATAAGCCTGGCTTTCAACCTGTACTGTAGATCAGAGATAAAGTTGACTAAATCTGAATCATCATTGACTTCCTCAGTGCATAAAAGGACCACACATGCATGGATTCCCTCTTGCCTCTCTCTCTCTCTCTCTCTCTCTCTCTCTCTCTCTCTCTCTCTCTCTACACACACACACACACACACACACACACACACACACACACACACACACAAACACACATATTCATACACATGCACTTCAGCCAGATGAGGAGTCCAGATATGTCTCAACATGACACATTATTGCTCCGGTTTCTCGAAGAAATCTCACAAACATTCTCATCTGTGTCAGTTTCTGTCTGTGTCACACAAACACACACATTCAAATAGAAACTGTGTGCTTCCACTGACATTACACTTGTGTGCAATGCAGAGATATGCAAATGACTCCTTAAGTGAACTGAAGAGCCCAGTGAATGATCCTGAATGTATATTTTGAGTTTTTAGGAGGAAGGTCGGCAGGAGAGAAGGAAGGGGCGCATATGTGTGCTTCTGCATGATCACGTATGCTTCATACAGTATGTATGTGCATGCATGCATGACTACGTGCGCATGTATGCTTCCAAATTTAAAAGTGTGCACCCACATTCTGTCCAAATATGTGAACGCATACTTGCAGCTGTGTGCACAGCATACAGCAAGTGTGCATTTTTATGACTGCATGAGCAAATTGTAAATGTGCACATGCAGGCTTGAAAACCTGTGCAAATATGTGTGTGCGCCAAGCAGAAAATATTTAGCGTATTAAGTTTATTGGCAGCTGTAGGGAGACAGAGTCAAGGAGCTGAATCTCATTATAGGACCTCCCAGCTGCCCCCCACAAGGAGTGATGCAGTGCATTCATTATCACACACATGCCTGTAGGCATGTGTGTGTGCTTGCATGTATGTATGTGTGTGTGTGTGTGTGTGTTCTGAGGGGGAATTCTACCCTAAAACAGAAATCACACTGGAAAGTTTAATGTCAATGACACCAAATGAATTATTCTGTTGCGAAATGTGCTTTGCGCATACTGTTTTGTCTTTGTGCATACATGTGTGTTTAGTGTCTGGCTTTGGTTACTACTGACAGGCATAATAAGAAATTCTGAGAAACACAGAGAAAGAAAAAATGTAAGATGAGGCCAACTTTTGGCACGAATGAGACACACACGTTATGTAGTGACGATTGCTTCGTTCAATATGCTCTGCCTCCCGACTCCTCCCCTGTCATCTTTTCTTCCTTCCTTCTCTCTCTCTCTCTCTCTCTCCCGATGCGATGTAAAGGCTGCACAGTCTGCCAGTGTAATCCAATTCAGTTAAGCTGAGTCTAATTCAGTGAAACTTAAGTCACATCAGTTCATTTCAGTTCAGTTAAACCCACTGTTTGACGCAATGTAGAAATAATCTATAGAACTATCATTACAAACACATTTATATCAGTGATATCCACAGCAATGCAACCAAACAAGTTCTGTTCAGGTATTGAACATATATTAGGCACTGCTGTCTCTATTTTTTTTACTCCATATTGTCAGCTTTACTGTTTCTCATCATCTCTTCTCTCCCATCTAATTCTTCATCTTGTCAGATGGGTCATATTGAGGGATACTCTCATTTTTAAAGGCCAACTGACACTTAGCACTCGCCTCCCTCTCCCTTTCTTTTTGCATGGCCCAGGCTCCGTCTTTATTTAGCTGACACTTTCTGATCTGGTTTTCTTTTATGTCCTCTTCAACTCATTATCCTTTGACTGCCTTCTGCCCCTTAGTTGTCTCTCTTTTCTTCTCCTCCCACTCTGTCCCTTCTCTGTCTTTCTCTGATTTCATCAATGAAATGTGCAGTGTGGGTATCCGTGAGTGTGTTTCTACTCATGTTTCTGTGTGTTTGTGAGTGCTGAAAGACAAATTACCTTTTGTAACAAAGCTAATGAAGATCTTGGCTTTCTTCTCTCCCTCCCCTCCTCGGTTTTCTCTGCCCTCCCTCCCTATCTATCTTTCCATCCCCACATTTCTCTCCTTCTTCCTGTCTCTCCCTCTCTCACCACACTCCTATGCGACCCCCTCCCGCCCTACAATAACTCACTTCCTTTCCTCTCCATCATGTTCTTCTCCTTGCCCTCTCTCTCTGTCACTCTCTGTAGGGGGGTTGTTCATTAGGAATACTGATCAGGAGTATACAGCGTTTCGACTAGCTATCTTCCTTCACAACACCAGCCCTAATGCTACAGAAGCTCCCTTTAACCTGGTCCCACATGTCGACAATATAGAGACCGCCAACAGCTTCGCCGTCACCAATGCATGTAAGTATTCAAATGTGTGTGAGTGAAAATGAAGCTGCAACAAATGCATGCAAGTATTTTCTTTCTTTCTCTCCATCTCTATTTGACTTCATTTATCTCTCTCCGTGTTTGTTTTTCAGTCTCTATCTCCTCACCACACTGTTGGATAAAGCCAGGTTTAATTTGGAACTCAAGTTGTTTAAAGGATCAGTTCATTATCTTTGTCATGTACAATACAGCAGCTGAGTGGTGTTTGGTGAACATGGTCTTTTTTTTCCCACAGTTGTTGAACACATTTTAAAATGCTGATTTTAGACACTGTGAAGAACATTTTGGTTAATTTGGCCAACAATTATAGACAATACTGTTTTTTTTCATCATTCATCATACCTTTTCCCCTCTGTGTGTTACTCACATTTATTCCCTCTTAGCACCATCCCATCTGCAAAAAAAGGTAACATCACCTATCACAATTACAGCTTATTGCAACTATAGTGAAGAAAATGGGTCTTTTGTGTTCAGAACAGAGAGGAACAGTTGGTACTTGTGTCCTCTCTGATCTTTTGAAGGATAACAGCTAATCTTTCACCATCCCTGTCTGTTCTCTGGGAGTTGAGATCTAATCCTTCACACTCCCTCTTGACCTGGAAGCCTGCGAGAGAGAGTTTGTGATGTTTGTACTGGCAAGTCAGTGTTAACAAGGCTATGTGGGCAGCCAATAGTTGCCAACATTTCAGTGTGTGTGTGTGTCTTGAATATACAAATGTCATGATAAACAATCTGTACTTATCACAGTATATGTGATTTCTTCACAAGGAACTTATTTTTCTTAAAAACAAGACTGCAGTAAATCTCATATATATCATATATAAAACTGATCACAGTGTCTCAAAAACATCAAAAGACTCATATGATGGATTCTCTGGTTTTATGCGACATTAACCATAAAGCCAGTGTTAGCCATTAATACTTCTTTGATTCGATTTGTCTTTGGTATATTTTACGATAGACATTTGTCTGTTTTGGGTTAAATACAGATAATGAAAGAATAGGAAAAAAAGAACAATGAAAGAGTAAGAATAACCAAACACAACATGCTGGAACATGTTTCTTAAAAACACCATTTTAAGATGAATTTGCACTTATTTGACACTCACCAGTTTAACAATGACATCCCACCTTTTTGCCAGGACTGTGAGATGTCCTTACTCTGAGAGTTTGCTTACTCGAGCTTCTTGCTGACAGTGGTGGAGCTATGCTGTGGCTCTCTGCATGTATTCGCATGACTGAGAACGGAACGGTGGTTATTTGCTTTCTGACATCTGCTGAGTGACACTGGTTTACACTAATCTAAATCCCTTTTGATGTTGTTAGACGTGTCTCTGTACGTGCTTGTGAGTGTTTGCCCCTTTGAGATGGGAACAAATCTCTGAAGGACACCTGTTGTGTAATTCTCTTGCTCATCTGCCTCCTGGTGAGATCATTTAATGTCAGTGCATGAGAAGGGACTATGGTTATATTATTATTTAATGATGTCATTTTGTTTTAGAATAAGCTTAGGTTATTTACTTATACGTACTATGACATAGAGTGCTGTAGGAATGAGTCCAAAACCCTTTTTTTAAAACTTAAAACCCTTCGCACTTCCGGTTCCCCTGTCTCAAAGGGTGTTTTTGATGCCTGAGAATTTTGAAGTTGCTAACAAATGGTTAAACGAGACTACAGAGATTGTCTGGAACATTAAACATCAGCATGCTTAACAGGCTAATATACTAGCAGCCTTGTTGTGTTTTTACTCGCACTCTTGCAAACTATTCCAACTTAAACTTTCCAGCGTGTAGATTTAATTTGCAAATGCATCCATTCGGACAATATTAAAACCCACTACTGCATTAAGGATAGACAGAAATGGACCGCCTCAGTTACCTCTTTCCATCGCTTGCTGCTTTGGTTGTGTTTTTTAACTGCTCAAATGCTGAAGTAATAACTGTTTTGTTTTTGTCTCATGGGATGCTGATGAGTGAGGCTAGGTCGCCCTCACTAAAGCAGCTTTCTTTTAAGGTGGTTGAATATGTTTGTTGTATTACCTCCAGAAGAGCCCACTGTCTAACTTTGGCTTGGGAAATATTTGATATCCATTCCCATACCACTGATGTTGAGTTATTGGTTGGCACAAACCACTCATTTGCCATTCTAGCTGTAACTCAGGTTGCATTCTTTACAGTGTATCACCCAGGGAAGATCCACATGAATTTATTTGTCCAATCAGCATAGCCATCTAGTTGGCTACATCAGTATTGGTTTGTTCATGTAGCGCAGATCCACTAGTCAGTGAGGTTATGTGAAGTTTGGAAATTGAAGAGGACATTAAGTACAGCAATCTCTACGATTCACCTGAAGTAGATATGGATGCCCTCAAGATTGACCATGATCTAAAATTGCCAGATCGCCCACCCATACTTTGATACAACACAAAATTAAAAGTTAGAGTAGTGGGGCTGAGCAGTATGTGGTGGTTATATTGATTAAAGAGAACAGCGTGATATTAAAATCTGTTTCCCTGGCTCTATAACTTGAATGTCTTCTAAAGCACAGCTTTTTGCACTGTCCTTACAAGCTGAATTTAAGGGTATCCTATCATAACTCCTCATTAACACAGTCCTATGGTTCATCCATCTTATTTTAGGGAAATTTTCAAGTGATTGTACTGTAATGTGTCACCTCCTTATCTCATTAAACTTTAACAAATCGACCGCTGGTGCTGTTAACTATAGGCAGGGCAACAAAATCAATACAGTATAATGCAACAATAGAGTACTTCTCCTCATGATATTATATCAATGTGTTTAACAAGATTCTTTAAATATCTCCAGGTTGTCCATTGACAAAAGCTGCTCCATTGTCAAACAAGCATTCTGCTAATGGCAAAGACATGGTTCTTTCTCATAAAAGTGCTTCCAAGTCTAAAAGAGCTTGAATATCATTTAGCAATTTATTCATGTTGTGTTACATATGAGAACAATACACTTAGACATTTTATATATTTTATTATTGTAGGATTTAACTGCAGCTAAATGCAATCATAAATTAAAACCGTGTAATGCAATTTCTTGCCCACTGTATTGTAGAACAACATGAATGAATAGACTAGTTAATACAACCTACAATGATCGGAAAATTAATAGTCCATCTACTACCTCCCACCCACAAATATCATCATATGCTGCATCTATTTCTGTCCCCTGTTCAGCTGTGTGAGTGGGAAGGTACACATTCAATACACATCAGGTAGCCTTCTTATAATGTAAAAGGAGAAGTATGAATTGTATTAGAAATGGGTAAAGGGGTGTGCTGAAGGGAAAAGATTGGGCACTATCACTTCTGTATGTACACAATAGGTGTTTTACAATATGCATGCATGTGCTAAAGCCCAACTGACTGAGATATGTTACATCTATAGCTGCACAAAACATGCAGAATACTGAGCCGTGAAGCCATCATACTGTCAGATAGTGTGGAACAAGTATTTTTTTCTTCAGGAACACTTTCTTTTTCTTTGGGTGTTTACTCTTACTATTGGTTAAACCAATCAGACCACAATCTCCTCCAATCATGCTGTTGCTGTCCAACATTAAATCTGATCCCCCTCTCTGCTGCCGTTAGCTGGCCCCCCCATTCATCTCCAGTTCGTCATATCCAGTGGCCAAGTGGAGCTCTTCAGAAGTCCATTCCTCATCATATCCAAAGCCATTCTCTTCATCCCTTTACCACCATCAGTGTCCTATACTAATCACAGTTTCACCAACCCCTTCAAATATGATGACGTCACAATGGGGTCTAATCGCCAAAGACTGCACACTTCTCATCTCTACTGTTCACATGTCAATTAAATACATCCATTCAAAAATAAAGTCTCATTGAAATCCCAGTAAAAGACTAAAACCAACAATGAATCCATCATATTAACAATTTCCATTTTTCCAAAAACTCTTAATAAGACTGACAATAAGAAATTTGCTAACAGATCACCAAAGTTAATATAATTTATCCTGAGGACGACATGAATTTAATTTAGTGGCAATCCAACCAATTGTCGAAGGGGCATTTCCATTCTGAACCAAAAAAGTGAATCTCATAGTGGCACCAGATGAAAAGTATGGGGGATTAATCCTCTTGACACCGTTGATATCTGTATCCAATTTCAGAATCAGAATCAGAATCAGAATTATGTTTATAGCCAAGTAATTTTTTACACCTACGAGGAATGTGTCCTGGTGCAATTGGTGCATGAAATATACAAATACAAATATACAAATATACAAATCACACAAAAATCACACAGAAAAATAAAGTATTTTCAAAATATAAATAAATAAAGATAAGAAAAATAAGAAAAGAAAACTGTGCAGAAGACGGGAGTGCATTATGTAATGCATACTGTATATACAGGGTGGGTATAAGAGTCAGACAGGGTGGGTATAAGAGTCAGAAGAGTTCATGGCAACCCATCTTTAAACACACACACAAGCCACACTGTTGCACTGGCTGACACGTTCCTTCATTGCCATGAACATGGCTGCTGTAGTTTATTTGAGTCAAGTATATTAAGGAGCATATTTAAAAGCCTATTAAAACTATATATGTATTATATAAGTTTAAAGATTCACTTCTTCAGTGGAAAGAAATGTGCGTAGGACTTGCGAGCTACAAAGGAAAGTTGGACAGTTTTTAGTCTTTTCATGTGACTTGCTGACAGTAAAAGTTATACACAGAATAACACTGGCTTTATCTTTAAAGGGTATATATTTCTTCTCTCACTTGTGTTTTTCTTTTAACATTTCCTTTTTTTTTTTTACTTTTCTGCTCAGCTACCAACTCTCTTACTGGTTTGTCTCTTCCTATTTCCCTTGTCAGAGCCGGTCTCTGGCCTACCTATCGTCTGTCTACCTTTCTCTTATAAGTGCACACACACACACACACACACACACACACACACACACACACACACACTCCCATGCAGGCACTGGGCCATAAGAGGAGGAGTGTTTGGAAAATGAACCTCTTCTATGTGAACCGTCTGCTCTCTCTCCGCAGGCTACACATAACAAGCGTAACCACTTCTCTCTCTCTCTCCCTCTCTCTCTCTCTCTCTCTCTCTCTCTCTCTCTCTCTCTCTGTCCCTCTTTCCATCTCTCTCTTTCTTGCACTTGCTTTCTCACTTGTTCCATCTCTCTCATTCTCCTCTCTGTCACTCTTCCCCTTGTCTCCCCATCTCCTCAGATTCACTCTCTCTCTCTTCCTCTGCTCCGCTATTCTTCGTCATGTTCTGCCGTCTCTCTCCTCCGCACAGGCGTGGTGAATGGATCTCTAAATTAATCCACGACTCTTGCTCCGGGTGGTGAGCAACGCTCCACATTAGAATAGGGAATTCTGCCTCTGACCTTGGCTAGTTCCTCTCTATTCTAGTATTCAGGAAGCGTGAACGGATCATAAAAATCCCTGGTCCCCATCGTTTTCCCTATTCACAAAGGAATACAACCCATTTTCTTGTCCCAGGGTCACACATGCATATATCCTCTGCTGTTGTTGTTTACTTTGTGCACATGCATGCCCATGTGTCTGTCTCGTTTGTAGTATATAGACACATATATCTGTGTAGGTGTGTGTTTATGTCTGGCTTTCTCCTCACTGTCTTTGCCTCTGTGTGTCTTTTTGATGTGTCTCAGCCAGAGAAGCACACTATTTCACTGAGCTCACCACTGCGTCTCTATTCACTGGCTTATAGAACATAATGCACATGGATTAGCATGACCAAAAGCTGTAGTGAATGGTGTGCATGTGTTCATGTGGGGGCATTTCTGTCCATACTGAATGCCTGTGTGCAAACCTGTGTGTCACTCAGGTGCACAGTGAATGTGACTGTGTGTCCTGCAAAAAAAAAAAAAGCCCACTGAGACAGAGCGTGATGAAGATAGACAGAAAGTGATAAGGTGAATTAGGGATGGAGGAGAAAGAAATGGAGAGGAAAGGATTTGTAACAAAGAGGTGGTTATGGCTGGTTTGTGGTGCCAGAGCTGAGAGATACAATGATGTGCTGTCATGGCTTTAAATGTGATTCTTGATAGGTGGGATAATTCTTCTATTTTAATCTATTTCATGTCCAAAACTAAGACAAATGATATATATCTATATCTATATTATATTATATTATGTCCTGTACCTACTGTACTGTACATCAGTAATGATAATGATGATGTGTAGTGGGGTGTAGTGGTTTGGGTGGTTGATTATTGCGGTGATGCATATCCTCCATTTGTCATCTAGAGTTAATATAGATTGTGCCTATAGTGAATTATTGACAAATCAATACTGTTTATGTATTATTGACTGCCACAGATTGCATTTACATGCAGGCTGCCCCTGATTATCTTTGCAGCCTGACTGAGTCAAACTGCTGGGAGTCAGAATCTCCTTGAGGTGTCAGTCTTGTTTTGTTGTTAGGCGTTAAGGACAAAATTAATTAATTCAAAGATGCGAAGGCGATTAGGCTTCTGAATTAGGAATTGTAGTTAGACCTACACTCACGACAAGTTCACATCTTATCAGTCCGTACATCGTTAACACATTTGCATTATTATACAATTCTAATTAAATATTTACTCTTCACCGCAGCGTAACCTTGACTCTCATGTTGGCTGCTGTTCACTCGCCACTCTTAGAATAAATCTGTGATCTTCACACACTTCAGGACCAGGACCTGGGTCATATCAAATTATTGTTGATAAGGTGTAATTGGTTGGCAATCATTGCATGAGTTAGTCAGGGTGGTCTAGATTGATTCTGTAAACTCTGCTGTGTAACATCAAACAAAGAGAGTATGTGGTAAAAACAAAGGACCAGACATTGAAGCTGGGGTCAGTCATTGAAAAATGGTTTGTGGTTGGTTTAAGATTGTTGCATCCTATTCCAAGCTTGTCAAATACAGACGCTTTGGCAACCTGGGAGCACTGACAACACCTGCTCTTCTGTGTGACTCGCCGTGCGCCACTTTGTTTGTTTTCCATTTACCACAACCTAGAACATTGGTATTCGACGACCTGGGAATAAGACTCAGCAATCAACAATCTTTCTCCAGAATGACTGACCCCACCTCTAACCTCCCACCGCTGCATTTGAAGGTATTACTGTTTTCTGATGATGTTAAAGGTCTAACAGCATCAGTAATATCGGTAAACACAGGAATGAAACAGGTCATGTTCTGCTCAAGCTCAATATATGGTTGTGTGTTAAGGGTGTTTACAGCACAGCTAAGGAGCCTATGCACGTATCCATTATAGCAACGCCATGCTTTGCTGTATCTGATGTGCATCTCCCCAAAATGGAACTACACGCTATTGCAGCTATAGAAATACCATACAGGGACTACAAGAACTGTGATCAGTCTGCATGGAACAATAATGTGTCTGATATGTTTTTTCCGCAAAAAAAAGTATAATTTTCACATTAAAATCGTTAAAAGGGCGTCTACTCCTTCTTCCTCATTAAAAATTACAGAAACTATGAATATGAAAGTTTTGTTAATTTATAAAGTTTTCCTGCTGGACACAAGATGTCTCCTACTTCACTGTAAAATCCATTGTCAGGACAGGCCTTGGGTGCCGCAAGTTTCTACATTACACTTTCAAATTATCTGTGATGTCAAAATTATGCTACTACGCCCCGTATAATTTTCATTGAGCACAGAGAAACTTTCTACTTTCAGCACATGAATGTACAAACATTCTTCTAGTGTCCAACTCCAACATCCAACTCTGCACATACATCATACAGCACAGTTAAACTCAAACATCCAGCTGTAGGAACAAGAATAAAAACAGCGCAGGGGGACTTTAAGTAACGCATATAACTAAAAATGTTATCCCCATCGCCATTCCTCTGGTCACAGCAATTGCTGCTGTATATGAATGAATGTGACAAGGCAAAATAATGTTAAAAGATGCCTGGATGTAACTGTTCTATGAGGAAATATGTTGATAGCCATCTTCTTTATCTCAAGGTAAATTCAAGAATGTAAACAAAGTTAATATGGGAAATGAAAGTTGAAACAGCCTGATCACGTACAATACATGCATCTAGTGCTAACAGGTAAATTTGATACCATAAATTACACTATAAAAACCTTTGCTACAGTAGGAATGTATGGTTGGACTCCCACTATAAATTCAGAAACATCTTCGCTTATAGTTTTGTGTTGTTTTTTCAAAACAATTTTCACTGGCTTTAACAGTTCTTGCAAGTGTAAAGCTCCACCTAGCTCAACTTTTCAGTTGTTCTTCACAAACTGATCAATCACAGTACAACATAAAAACTGTTACCAACATTTCTTAGTACTGATTTTTTTCCAGCATGTCTCAGCACTTTCCTGCACTTTTCCTTAAAGATGCCAAGTGGAAACACATCCTTACAAGTCCTTATTCCCCTGTTGACAGGAAAATTACTGCTTCTTTGGTGATTTAGTTGTTAATTGAAAGGGTGTTAATACAGTGATGACCATATGTGTGTGAAGACACACAAAGAGTTCATCCGTGTTTCACATCATGTCCAGGCTTGGAGCTTTTATTAAATAGATTCCTGGAACACTGAGCAACACCCACACAACACACAAACACAAAACATTTTTTTTACACAGTCTCACTCTCTCTGTCTCACATATATACACATTGATTTGCCAACCTGTCCATATATTTCAAACTTCCTCTCACACAGCATTTCCCTGTTCCTTTTCTACGCTCACTTCTTTTATTAAATGGCTCAGTCATGGTGTAGATGATTTGAGACGCTCAATAATAGCACTGTACCATCATCTTTATTGGTGACGTTTTGCGTGGTTATATGTCTTCTTAATGGCCACGCTGGGAGAAATACAGTGAAATGATATCTGAAACCTTGGCAAGGCAAGGAGATTTATTTTGCAGCAAGCCTTCGTTTATACATGTTACTGGCATACTGAAAGTGCTGGATAGCTCTGACAGCGCCCCTAAATGCTTTTTCTGGCATCAAGACACATTATCAGGTTCAATTCAATTCAATTCAATTTTATTTGTATAGCGCCAATTCATAACAGAAGTTATCTCAGGACACTTTTCAAATAGAGCAGGTCTAGACCGAACTCTTTAACATTAATTACAGAGACCCAACAGTACCACCATGAGCAAGCACTTGGCGACAAGGGCAAGGAAAAACTGCCTGTTAAAAGGCAGAAACCTAGGACAGATCCTCCGGCTCTAGGTGGGTGGTCGTCTGTCTCGACCAGTTGGGGTGAGAGAGAGAGAGAGAGAGAGAGAGAGAGAGAGAGAGAGAGAGAGAGAGAGAGCGACAGACAGACAGACAGGTGCACAGCAACAACAGTATTGGCAATGGCAGTCAAGCAGGACCATGGCAGGAGGCTCCACCAGGATCCATGAGAACCTGCGAGACGAGAAAGCACAAGAACTCCGGGGAAGAAGTGGAGTTAGTAACATGCATTAAAGGGACATGAATGAGTGCAGAAAGAGAGTTCAGTGCTCATAGCATGGCAAAAATGGATTAATTTAATTCAAACTTCCCCCATTTACCTACAGGTACCTTTACTGGAGGATTATGTTGTTAGTCACCACTTGTAATAACTCTCTAATTTACCTGCTTTATATGTTCCCATTTAGTCCCCAGTTAAAGTATGATTTTGTTACTGGAATGGTGATAATGAAACAGAAGTAAAGAGCAACAATACATCCAGTACATCCAGGTACACTGCAGCTCAGTAGTTATTTTTCTGTGCATATAGTACCTTCCATAATGTCATAAGTCCTACAAGCTTTACAGATGGCAACTCTACTGATCAATGAGTTCAAAGCTTCCTCTTGAATTATGTTGCTCTTGCTCCGAACAGTTGAGTAAACCTAAAAGACATCATCACATACATTAGGTGTATGTGTATATATTTGCATTAGCAAGCTAACTGCTTGAAAACAATCAGTTTGACAAAGTATTAAGATTATATTCACAGCAGTCTGTTCTTACTTATGGGTTTAGTAAGAGGAAAAGCAAAGATTAGAGCTTATGGAGGGACATTCTAGAAACTCTTGGACTTTGTGGTACAGTGTCTGTCACACACAAACTTACAAAGGTGGAAACTGTCGTTAGAAAGATGTACTAAAGTTTGTACAGTCCTGTTGTGGCTTCTTTTAATGAATATTTAAGACTAATTGTGGTTTGGTTTGAGTCACTTCCAAGTCTTCTCATGTTGACTACATCACATATTTAGGATATAGTTTTTCTGCTAAACTGCTTCATAAATTAGAGAGATTTTCTCATAATCAAGAATAAAAAATGTATAGCAGTTTTTGGAGTAGCAATGTGAAGCTGTAAAGGGGAAATCTGATTGTTTCATCCTCTGCTGCTGTATTACAAATTAAATGAATGAGACTGCAGAGGAACATCTTGTACTGTAGCGTACACATACTGTATAACTTAATCACATCAATGAACCCCACTTTGTGAATGTTTTTCATATTTATTTTCAGTGGATTTCAGCAGCAATTGGGTTATGGAGCTTGCAACTCTTCAATTGAAACAAGGTCAATTAAATTGTCCAAGTATGTGTCCAAATATTAGACTATTAGCTTAACTGGCTCAGTCATCATGTAGATGATTTTCACTGTAATGTTGGTCCTTTGTTCCAATCTGTTGAGGTAAGTCAGTATAACAGATACTAACTAACTTCACATCAGTTGGCAGCTTTGTGCACACACACAATTGTGGCCGAGAACCTCCCTACAATATCAGTTTTTAAATTTTTCACCGGTGACGACCAAACACTGAACAGTATTTTGTGTGTGTGTGTGTGTGTGTGTGTGTGTGTGTGTGTGTGTGTGTGTGTGTGTGTGTACATACGTGCATGGTGGCTTATGTGGTGAGCTGTAAGTGCTACCTGAAGAATCGCTCTGTTGCATCATTTTATTCTACCCTCAGCAGTAATGACCAAACAGCAAGCAACATTATTAGACTGTGCACCGTCTCGCAATGCATTCACACATTTGCTCCAGGTAATCTGATTTCATTTAGTGGTACAATAAAACAGACTGTTTCACAGTGTGTCTCACTTCTTTCATTAAAAAGTCCACAGCCAGTGAGTTAAACTGACACCACACTGCACTAGCGATTGTGAAAGGGTTTTTTAAGGGCAGTAAATGTTCTTTCTTTCACAGATAGTGCTGAAGGTTGTGTTGCACAGACAGCATTAGACTTAATATTTGTCAACAGTTATGACATACTGTATTTTTTGGGAATTCTTTTGTTCTTTATTGCCAATTGTGCAATAAATATGGGGTCCTTCTTCAGTCAAGACCACGTCTATGCTGACAGCAGTGCTTCCAATCCTTGCTTTATTATACACCTATTATACAGTATCATGGAATCAAGTTGTGATCTGTAAGATTTCTGTCCTGGTTTATTTGGCGACGAATATCAAAAACGCTCCTCGAGCAGATACTTTCTTCAGAAGAAGAGCTGGTGTATCTGTTTACACACAAACTCATTAAAAAATAATTTCAGCTACGATCTGATTTCATGCTGCACAGGAGTGTAGTTTTCTTCAGAAAAGCAGGGCACAGTAAAGTTGGTCACCTGGCCGAGAAACAGCTCACTGTTTTTTCTTGTTCCATTACATCCTTGCAAAAATAAAACAATGATCTGTTGACAAAAACATGCAGCAGACTATCATTTTGTTGTGCTGACTCATTGTTGAGGAATGATCACTAACAGCAGTAACAAATACATTGTATATTCTTTGGCTGCTTGGCAACAAAAGCCACTTTGTGTTTCCCCAGTGTATTGCTTTTAATGTGAGGCAGTGGCAGTGGGATGTTGTGTTAGCATTACCAGTAAAAGTGAACAAGAAACAGCGAGGTTGTTATCAGTAAGATACAAATACACTGGATAACATGCATTCTCCTGTGAATTCCTTGTGTAAATTAGACAATCTGAATCCAGTGAAACCTAAAATGTTATGATTTTTAAAGCCCAACATCAGATATATCTTTGGAGTAAAGATGTCAGTTGGCAATATTTTACACCTATATTCATTAGCTGCAGTTCTGACAGTTGGTGCACAACAAGTTTTAGTTATTAGGGTGAAAAAAGCCAACTGGACAGCATTTAGGGAATCATACTGCTACTAAAGCTGCACAGAAAGTCATATTAATGAAATTCCTTTTTGTGGGTCTGCAGTTCCTTTAAGCAAGATGAGACAGAGTGAAACAGTCTTACTGCAGGTTTTATAGACTACCAAGCCTGAAGCTAGTTGAGTAAAATCCTCCCACAACATGCTGCAGTGTTTTGTCTGGTTCAGCCAAGTAATATTAAAGTAACAATCAGAAAAACATTTTAATTAACTTGCTGTGGGGAACGTCAATCAGTAGGATGGAGGGTTTTTTATGAATTTGAGGTCAGCACCGTATTCTCTCGCCTGTTTGTTCAAGCCTCGATAGTAATGAACAGTGAATAATATTATTAGACCGTGCAGCATGTCTCAATGAATAGCTCCATTCCCTCCAGGTAATATGACTTCACTGGGATAAAAGGCAGACCGTGTCTCTTTAACCCACACGCTGACCCACACCCACACACTTGTATACACACACACACACACACACACACACACACGCACACACACACACACACACAACCTAAGAGCCTTGACTGCCTCTGTCTGTCTAATGTGTTTCATTAAGACCTCTATTTTCCCACTAGGCATGATAGCTGTGCCGTAAACAGAAAAAACGTCTGTCTGTGTTTGTTTTTCCGGCGTTTTGGAAGATGAAAAGCATAAGAAGAGATGACAGCGGATTTTAAGTGTTACCCATCGCCTTAGCAAAGCACCGGCGTGTTTATACTGAATGGAGCCATGTTCGCAGTAATTGTCTGTGACGTCTTTTTGTCGTTCTTCACTCTCTCGGCTTAGCCGCTGTTGTTTTCATGTTCTGATCAAAGGATTTCCATTTCCAGTCTTTCTTCTCTTCTCTTTCATTCCTCTCACTTTGCTTTTTTACGCTTATAAGCACAAGCATGCACTCATGCATAATCGCAAACACAAACATGGTGCTTTTCTGTTGCTTCATTTTTCTGCTTCTCCTCTTTTCTGTATTCCGCACCTTCAGTTTCCTTGAGTCATTCTCACCATTTATCTTTTGTTTTCACCACACTTTAGTCAGTATTTCCTTCCTCCCTATCTTTCTCTATGTCTCTTTCACACACCCACCTCTGTCTGTCATTTCTCTGTCTCATTACTCATTAGCTGTTAAGTAGTGGCTTTTGGTGTGGGACAAAAGCTGTGATGTGTGCATAGTGGATTTCTTTAAACTCAAACCGACACATTAGCTGCTGAAGCACACACTGTACCTACACCTACGTCATCTCATTTGTCACCTACAGTATCTCTCTGTCCCTGTGTTTGTTTTGATTTTGATTTTGTCTCTCTTCACTTATCTCTGGAAACTTGGATTCTCAGTAGAGGATTTCAGTAAATTATATATATTTAAATAGCGCAGTATTACTGCAGAACAGTTGATTTGGATACTTCTTCTTAATCATGAGGCTCACTATGCAATTTAAGTCTGTTTCTCTCCCTCTTACACACACGCACGCACACACACACACACACACACACACACACACACACACACACACACCTACACACACACACACACACACACAACAAGAACTCGTCCCCAAACCCTGTGTGTGTGTTTCCATGGATTTATGATGTGGATGAAAGGAAGGGCATTAGTTAATATTGATGAGTGCTGCCACTCAGTCCTTCTCACTGAGGCTCACTTAGAGATGAGAGGCATGACCTTTAGACACACACACACACACACACACACACACACACACACACACACACACACACACACACACTTACACTCACAAATGCACACAAAAAAACACAAAAACCCCACAAATGTTCAGTACATTCATTGTCGTATTATTAAAGTTGAACTCTTCCCAGTCTGTGCCCTTAACCGGAGAAACCTAGCGTCTGTGTGTGTGCGTGTGTGTGTGCGTGCATGTTGGTCTGCATTGGTTAAAACCATCAAGAACGTTGAGATTCTTCCACATCTCAAAGCCAGTGTCAGCCTTGAACCAATTCGTCCCTAATGGCCCATTGGTATTCAGCAAGAGTAATAGATTCCTAGGTAACCACCAGGTAATTCATCACACTTACAAACAGGAAGAGACAGAGTAGGAAGCAAAAAAAAGCTATTAAACTGATCAGAGCACGAGCTGGGTTTATATGAAGGGAGAGAAATGCTCTCATGGAAATAGAGGAAAACAATTAATTATGCACTCTGTGGTGATTATTGTGGGGGCAGATACACATGAAGAGGCAGGCAGGGCCAGCACATATGAAGTCACATGCACATACACACTCAGCAGTGCATTTGAAGCAAGTCATCTAACCTTTGTGTTAGACAGAGAGATGGCTGCTGTGTATGTTTGGGCGTGTTGCTGTTTGTGTGTTTACTGGCCTTAGAGGTCAATTTCTTTCTGACAGCATTGGTATTTATCCCCTTAAGCTCACTGGTTTACCTGTGTTGGTGTGTGTGTGTGTGTGTGTGTGTGTGTGTGTGTGTGTGTGTGTGTGTGTGTGTGTGTGTGAGAGAGAGGAGAGAGAGAGAGAGAGAGAGAGAGAGAGAGAGAGAGAA
This sequence comes from Dicentrarchus labrax, assembly GCF_905237075.1. Taxonomy (NCBI): domain Eukaryota; kingdom Metazoa; phylum Chordata; class Actinopteri; family Moronidae; genus Dicentrarchus; species Dicentrarchus labrax. Next base: position 16,888,179 of record NW_026136704.1, read on the forward strand.
AGAGAGAGAGAGAGTGTTTATGTTTCAAAAGTCACATCACGGTTTGCCCACTCACATTCTGGCTCTTCTTGCTGAGGTAGTAGAGTGCATCAAATAATATGCCCGCACACACACACACACACACACACACACACACACACACACACACAATCGATCTGGCCCTTCAGACAGTCATGGTGATGGATGGATACTCCCTTGCTTCTATTTTTACCCCTGAGTGTCTGCCTTCTTATCTACAGAAACACCTAGAAAATCCCTGTATAATAATAAAAACCACAAACTAGTCTGTATGTGTGCTGGGAGGATGTTTGCGATCGTTTGTATTTCTTTGACTAGTGTGTGATTTTAACCCTGGTAGTAGCCCAGCACGTTTCCTTCCTGGCTGTGCAACATCTTAATTCAGCCTCCTGACTCTCCTACATCTGAGGTAGTAAGGCAGAGCCTCAATTGGTACTACTTGATGCATCACAAGGCGGTACTTGTGGAGTTTTCCATCTCTCATATAGAAACACATGATCAGTATTAGAATAGAACAAAAATTTCTCAACTCATAAAGGAATACTTCATCATTCACTTTATAAAAACAATCCATATCCATTTAATCCAAAAGCATTTAAATGGGTTTGATGTGTGTCTAAATCTATGAGACAAATGTAGTAAAGTAAAATGTATAATATTTGCCTCTGTATGTAGTGGAGTAGAAGTATAAAGTTGCTTAAAATGAAAATACTCAAGTATTTGTACTGTACTGTAGTAGTTACATTCCAACACTGATCACAGATAAGTGAAAACACCTATGTGGGTGTCAGTGTCAGTGTGCAGGTGCCTAAAGATTCAACATATGTCAAAATATTTGTAAAATATGATGCATCATATTATTGATTAAACTACCAAATATAATACTGTAGAATTCACTCTGCTGTTTAGACTTTAATCAGGAGTAATAAATCACTATTAAAATATGACACTCTGAATAAAGAGTACTTTAACTGTTCAGCTGCCACTTTAACTGCATCGTAAACCAGGACACTGAACTAAAGTTTTTTTTTTCACCACAATCCCCCCTTTGACCCTCACTAAAATCATGTCCGATATTATTAGAAATATTTCTCCAGAGGCTGTGACATTGGCAGCATTATAACACTCAAGGGCAGTGTAACGTTATTATTTTACTAAAAAATCTGCCATGTTTCCTCTCATTGCAAAGCCAATCAAAACAGCACCTCAACAATAAATCTAGATTGGAGACTAATTCAAACGAAACTAGTATGCTCCCACTTGACCCCTTTATTATAAAATCATGCAGCGTGACACATTCCCAATCATTGCTTCTGCAGTGTGGTGACTCCATTTAGAGACAGATTGAGTTGGGAAATGTAAACTGAGCATCCACATTACCTCTTGGCAGTGTGGAAAAGTTCAAAACAAGGTCAGATCCTTCCCATCTGGGGTCCTTTTAGTTGGAGGAGTCACCAGAGGGCGCTTATAAATGGGATCACCAACTGCCTGGAGGACCCCACTGCTGTTGTTTTTTTCCCTCTCAAAGTTTCTCAAGAGGGTAGAGGGCACTGCTCATTGTCCGTTCCAGATATATCTAGAAGACGGATTATCATGAAAAGATATATACATATTTGTATTTCTAGAATTCTTTTTTGTATCCATCCTGCCATCTGTCTGCAGTACAAACTGCGTTTTAATTCAAGTAGCTAAATACCATTCATTAGCAGCTATTATTGTCTGGCGACTGAGCAGCTGGAGGAAAACACTCTACTTCGAAGCCATTGATTGCAATAGTTGTCAAAGTACAGTCAGTAATTACATATATACAACTCCCATAGGTAAATGTCAAACTGTGCGCGGGAGTGTGTTTTGTGTGTCAAGATAGAGTTCATTACTTTTCTATCCCAAGTTAAGCTCTGCAGTCATTATTTTCTTTTCTTTTCTTTCTTTCTTTCTTTCTTTCTTTCTTTCTTTCTTTCTTTCTTTCTTTCTTTCTTTCTTTCCGTCTGGTTAAATCAGTTGATCTGCCACTCTGGTCCAGACTGGTCCCATGACTTTTCATCTAGCACCACCACCAGATCAAAGTGTTCACTTATTAGATGGATTGGCCCAAAATCCTGTCCAGAAATTCATGGTTCCCAGATGATGTATCATTGTGATTTCACTGATCCTCTCCTTCTCCTTGAGCACCAGAATGAGTGTTGGTTTGATTTGGTTATTCTTGAACTTCTCATAGCACCATTAACAAGTCAAAACTTCAAAAACTACAGCTCCCATTAGCCTCAGCTATACTTTGTGTTTAATGCTAATGTTAGGATGCCAACATTCTAAACTAAAATAGTGAATACTTTAAACATTATATATACTAATCATCAGCATGTTACCATTGTGATTGTGACCATGTTAACACACTGATGTTAGCATTTAGCTCAGCACAGCATCACACTAAGTAGCCACTACTTTTCTTTCTTTCTTTCTTTCTTTCTTTCTTTCTTTCTTTCTTTCTTCGTATTCTTCTCCTATAACCTCAGACAGGTTTTGGTGTTTGTAAGGCAGTAGGTGAGACTAGAAAGGAAAGATTTGGGTCAGGAATGTGTCGTGTCTGCTGTAGGATGGAAGGGGAGGGGCTAGAGAGGGCAAGAGAGGAGGAAGAAATGAAGAAAAAGGCAACTCTTCAGCTCACCAAGAGATACAGTTTAGAGCTCTGTATGCTTACTATATGCTGATCACTATTTGTGTATATGTTGCCATTGTTAGCTGCTCACATATATCTAGATGCTACCTGCTGTGGGGAAAAAAAACCATATTGTTACCCTCTTAATGTTCGTTGTCTGTAGCATATGCATGAAAGTAATAATGATAATTGTGTTTGCGAAGACAGTGACAGTCATGAAAACAGTGCCCCCCTACAGACAAAAGCATCAACTATGACAATCAGCTCTCTGTGGATTATTACACTGTGTCTTATCATGGCAGTGCTTTACAGACTGTGAATTATTGGAACCAGTGCACATGCACTTAAAGTCTCTCTCCATCTTACTCATTCACACGACTACAGACATGCACACACACGTCCTGTCTTCGCTCATTCTCCCACAGGCTCTATTCCACACACACAAACACACACACAAACGGTCCCACGCTCGAGGGGATGATAGGATGATAGTACAGATGGCATACTAGAGTAATATTCTCCATATGGGAAGGTAATATCGTCAGAGCAGTCGTCTGGGGAGAAGGAGAGAGGGCGATTAGATCTGCAGAGAGAAAGTGAGGGCTGAATGGCTGTTGTACATGGCCACAGGATTTTACAGGACTGAAATTGCTAATGTAGAATAATTGCTGTTTATATTATAGTAAGTAGATAGCAGTAAATGTAGTTGTAAAAAGAATGATAACACAGCTGTAGGTGTCCATTGAGGTACTTTTTTTATTTGGATGTGTATCAGATCATATTTTAATCTCCCTCTTGAGAAATAGTGTGTAACTGTGTATATTTTCATATTAATAAGGTATCATTACGTTGGACTTCTTGCCATCATTCCTACCTTTGGATAGGATAACACTGGAGGGACACTGTGGAAGTGCATAGACACAGAAACTCATTATGTCTTTAAGTGTTTAATCAAGGTAACTTGCAGCTAAGACTCATTTTATAAACTCAAGTACTGTTACTTAAAACTCAAAGATAGCGTTTCTGTTACATTAACTGATGTTCCTCTCTCTCTAGTAATTTAATGCATACAGGTGAATTTACAAGGCTGCTTAGTTACCATGGTGATTGCTTGTGGTGATTACCAATTCCCACTGGCAAGAATACCTGTGAGAACACTTTCTCTCAAGACACGTCTACACCTTCCTAAACCCTTTATTAGGAAGTGAATAATAGAAATTGAGTTTGGTCACTGCCCAGAGTTTCATTTTTTTATTGCACTGTAGAACTATTAAATTACTTTGATTTAACAATGATGACATAACATATTCACACAGTTTTATTCCATAGTAGTATTTGCTTCACCCATTGCAAATATAAGAGAAAACCAAATCATCAAATTAGTATTTTATCTTCGGTTGCCCCCATATAAATTTTATCACAGACAAAAGCAGTACACAGAGGAAGAGCTAAATAAAAAATGCTAGACTGATAACTGCTTTAATTATGCCTACATGTTATGTGAAATTACTCATACTAATGTACTGGAAATGCTAATTTGTCTATTTAATGACTTCATGTTGTGGTTTAATATATTGTAGCTGTTGTGATCTCTACTTGTTTCTACTAATGACTGTAATGTAGAGATTATCTCACAGTGCATATGTTGTCATGTGACATGTGATATGTTTCTGACCGCATGATTAGTAACATCAACATCGAAAAAATACAATGTTGTTCAAACACAGTCCTGGTCAGTATTTTAAGTCAGAATGTATCGTTAGACTTTGCCTTTATCAGTAAGCAACAGCAGTGATGCTACACTATATTACATTTTTCATCCACCTCATGTCTTCTCCACTTTGTCTATTTTGCTGAAAAAAGGGGACATTTTGTCATTCATTGTTGCATCCATAGTTTGGCTCAAATTCATATTCTGATAAAAAAAAATGCCAAGCAATCTGTGTAACTGTGTCACTATGTTACATAGTAGTTGACTCAGTATACAAATGAATAGCTAAATTATCTTCCTAACTACTTTTTTAAAAGCCTAAACCAGTTGACAAAAGAAAGTAAAGGCTTTTTTTGTGACAAGTAATCAAGGTATATGTAGAATGATCAATCCTCCACTTCATTGGGTAGACATTTGTTTTTACATTGTGTTTAATGTAAGTACCCTAACATTCATCATCCATTTATCCATTACATATCACTGAGAAGAGACAGCACGAGCAAGAGCGATGACATGATGTGATTTAAAATCTTGCAAGTACATGACCTGTACTCTTCTCACTGAACCAACCAGGACACTATCTGTAAAAAAAAAAAGGGTCACCCACAACATAATTTACCTTCATAAGAGGTACTGAGTGTCATTACTCTGCATACTCCACCAAATCAGTTTTGTAGAAACAGCTCAGACAGACTGAAGGGTATAGATTGTAGCTTCTTTTTATAGCGTAAATCTATTTTTCATGAGATGACTTCTGCTTTTTGAGCAACCTGGACATTTTGAGTGTTTGCCTACTGTGTATGCTACATACAATGCTGCCATAGAAAAAGAGAGAAAACGAAAAATGGGAGGAAGAGATACAGAAAAGACACATATGACGTTAACTACGTGTTAAGCTTGGGAAACATGTCTTCCTTATTAACTGGAACAAGAAGGGATATTTTCTCTCAGGCAGATTATAGGCGGCTAGGCGGTGTGTTCCTGCATTGGTGCTCATCCAACCATCCATCTAAGCAGTTGCTCATATCCTGCACGTCTTTGCACATTCTTCTTCATATTTCATTTTGTGTGTGAAATTATCTGGCCTGTTTGTTTGCGGTTATCTGCATGCAAACAGCTTAGCCTCAAGAAAGAGAGAGAATGAGTCATTATCAAACAGAGCTCCTGAAAAACTTGATGCGCAGATAAGGCTCTGAATATTTATCTGCATGTGTGATGATATGTGTATGGCATATAAATCCAGTCGTGTATGCAATTAGCATGGTTTGTGTGTTACAGGGAAAGCTTGTGTAGCTGACCTAAAGCCAGTCAATGGATGTTTACTGCACAACATAGAACGCTGTTTATCTGATCGAACTTAATTAATCTATCCCCGCAATTAAGATGCAAAAAGATATAAGTACTATGAGAATGTATAAATAAAGTTGTTAATGCTGGTTTTCGCATGATCTGTTATGTATGTAAGAGTTACCCCTAGCTGTGTGAATCAGGCTAATGACAAAGCCCTTGTATTCTGCTGACATACAGCATTCTTCCACTACCTTTTAAATGGTTTGGCCCAAGTTCCCAAGCCAATTACCTGTAAATTGATAATGTTTACTGAATTCACAGGGCTAAACTGCACCTATTCCTATCTCTGACTTTTATGTGTTTTTTTTCATATGCATGTGTTCTCTATGGCTGGACTACTAATTAAAAATGTGATGAAATGTCTGAACTGGAAAAAGAGAAACATTTCTTTTCACACTATTTCTCTGTCAAGGAGAAGTCTGTTTCAGACAGCTTTCTAACTAGGACATTCTGCTGCTGTGCGTCTCTGATAAACTTTTTTCATTGTATCCATTGGACAAATCCTCAGCATTAGATTCCCTACCCAAGAAAAAATAAATCACTGAAAACCACAGTGGGAAGAACATTTTAAAAGAGAAAGCTGTGTCTGCAGCTGTGTATTGTGACTTGTACTGTGAACACAAAACCTGAACAATAGCTGCAGTGCGATTATACATCTTGCAGCCCTAGTATGTACATGTGCGTTTGATCACCAGACAGTATCCTGGTTGTGATGACTGTTTATGTTTAAAAACTGCAAGAATCTTAAGGTTCTGGTTCATCTAGCTCTGGCAAAACTGGAGAGGTGCAGCACTTCAGATAAGTGTTTCTGCTCTTTCACCTCACTTTTATCTAATGAACACTGGATAAGCTGCTTCTACAGAGTGTATTGTATTAAGCCCTGCTGTATCCACTTTGTTAACAGACTTTGTTTGAAATCATATCATGTACATATTGTATATTCATAAGATAAAGCTGAAATTAGATTTTTATTTAATCTTTTATTTCCCTCTTGTGAGTTAGCTCCTGTTACATTTGCTGTCAGTTCTAAGGGCATTTTTTTCCATAGCAAAATCTATTATCAGTCTTTATGAAAAGTTGAAACTATGTACTTCTATGTGGTTTTCTGTCCATTCTTGGCTAAAAAGTAGATAATTTAATAATGAGCCCCACACTGAAAAATGCATAAAGGTGGATCAGGAGTTAAAGCAACTAGGCTTTAGCTCTATGTTGCATAGTGCTGATTCTGAGGGAACCACCGAAGTAGACAACTGCAGATCCTTGGATTAGTACATTTATACATTTTTAATCTAACGGTTTGTCTTGGGGAAGTTAACTAGCAATGCCCTTATTTTCTCATTATGTGGCCACACGTATTCATTCATAGGCAACTTAGTTCGTACAACCTTCTCTGACTTTTTTTTTACTGGCCTCTGAAGAGCTCCACCGGAGCAATAAATATTGAGTGCTTTGTTCAAGGGCACCTCAACAGTGGTTGATGAGAGAAGTTAGAGCACTACTCATTACTTTCCCCAAACCACACTTGAACCAGCCTCCCTTTGGCCACAGTCCCACAGTCTCTCTATCTTCAGAATCGGCCGCCAAATGTTTTGCATGGTTAATTCAGTAGCGTTACCCTAGCATTTAGACAGATGATTTTAAAATAACATTAGCTTCCTCACTCATTGTAATTCTCTAAATGATACGCTTCAGCTAAACACTAAAATGTGAATTGAGCGGTTTTGCAAAGGAACAGGGGTTGAAGAGCATGCAACAACCTTTAGGGACGTAAGACTTTTGGAGCCAATTCATTATCCTTTCACTGAGAAAGGGCAAACCAAACTGCTCTCGGAACACAAGGACAATGTGCAAATAGATTAGGTTCACAATTATGTTTTAGAGGTCAGTTTAGATGTTTATGTTGGCAGCTCAAGAATTTTAGCAGCAACATTTTCAAAAGGTTTCTGCGGGAAACTTAAAAGCTGGTTTTGTCCTTCCTATATGATTTGCTCTGGGTGTAACTCTTTCAACAATGTCTCAAGAGAATCTATGTTTGTTTAATCGTCATATTCGTGTGTGTGTGTGTGTGTGTGTGTGTGTGTGTGTGATTGTGTGTGTGTTTGCACAATACGTATCATTGATGCTGTGAAGTGTTCATCTAAGGTTATGGTGACACTGTCCTGAGGGAAGAGGGAAATGTATGAGCATACAGAGATGGCGAATAAGTGTGTGTTTGTGTGTGTGTGTGTGTGTGTGTGTGTGTGTCTGCTTTCATCAGCAGATGTTGACTTTTTGCTTGAGGACAAGTACTGTTCACTGTGCTGCTACCCTGCAGTGTGTCTGTGTGTAGAGACTCCCAGGGGGCCTGAAAGTGTAGTTACACTCAGGGCAGAACTGTGGACACTCACAGGAACAAGGAGAGGGAAAGGTCCTGTTCTCTCACACAACTCTCTCTGTCTCCTCATCTCTCCTTTTTTCATTTTTGCTTTGTGTTATTCAGGTGTGCTTTTACTGAACCTTGTGAGCCAAATGGTCTCAGATATTTCAGGGGATAGATGCAGCAACAGAGCAAGGTTATTATAGTTAACTAAAACTAAACTATAAACTTAAAGTAGGTGTGAAAGAACATGTTGGTTAAATAAAATAAAAATAAAAACTAGACAAAAACAAACTAAACAATTTTTTGTACAAATAAAAGAACAAAAAATTAAAATATAAATATACAGGAAATGTCTCTAGTTTTTGTCAATTTGGTCAAATTTGTCAACACAACATGCATGAGTTGGTGAGTCATTGGTGGATATGTTTATTGAGACTGGGATGTCTACATGACTGTGAGTCAATGTTTGTATTCTATTACCTATTCTGAACGTCTTAAATCTTGACCCTGGTACTGCTGATTACATCAGGTAAAGTCTTAATCAATTGTGTGTTTTGTGTAGGTGCATACCAATAAAGAATAAAGGAAATCACAATATTTGGTAAGCAGACAAGAGTAAGATTACCACAAATTATCTTCTATTTTACCTTTAAAGTAAATTAAATGCTTTAATTTGTAAGTATGGAATATATTTTAAACCAGTAATCCAAACCCTATCTGAAGAGCAATACCTTCATCAGCATTTGTATTGATAGTAACAGGCATACCATCAGCACTGTGATAGCCCATACAAGGTAAGCACAGTTGGGACCATATCACCAATCATACACACATTGGTCACACTCTAACCACAGTCTAAAACACAATAAACCCATTAACAATACAGGAACACAAATAAAACGATACTTATGTCCCACTTTCAATGAAAGTAATAAAACTAGTATGTTATTACTTTCAATTTTTATATTAGCCATATTTGTGTTGTTCTCTCTGTTGTAGTTGCAAGAGAGCAATGGTAATTTAGAAGAGTAATCCCCAAATTAAAGGTCCTTGTCTTGCACAATTACCTACAATGAATCTTATCCACTTTGAAGAGACAATAAAAAACATACTTAAGTTGATGCTTTGCATGAGCAATACAGATCGCAGATCCTCAGATCTGACCAAAAATATCTAATGATGAGTCCTCTAATCCTCTATTTCTCAAAATGTTCGAGATTTTGTCAAATTCATAACAATTACTTTTGCCTTGCTGAAACTGAACGTATTGCCTGCTTGCCCAAGAGTGTATATTCTTCCTCTTTAAGCACAAAATATTCTCACAATTTATTCTATCATTTCAGGGGACAAATAGTTTCGAGTCTCTACGGATTGGACTCGACTTGTGCATTCCTTTCACCAATATTTACTGATAGAGTCAACCTGAATTATTATTACAGGCAGGCTTTTCACTATATATCAACTAGCCACCATATATTACTCAGGAGATTAAGCAAGATTATTCACTTCACATTTTCACTTGCTAATTAGCTTCATCTGTCGCTCTAATCAACGTTTTATATACCAACTAGCATGATTTATTCCCCCATGTCTAGGGCTCATTTTAGTCCTTGACAACTACATTAGCATTGAAAGTAACATGTCATTACCAGACAAGTTTGTTCACAAGTTTCTTTTAATGATTAATGTGTTGGTTTTGGATTCCCAAACCTTCTGTCTAAGACAATCTGTGTTTACCCAGGCTGGGAGCTCAGCAGACACACAAACAGTAGCCACAGTCTGGTGGTTGGTTTAAAGATAATGCAGTTTTGGTCTCAGTTTTTGACATTTGGTTTTACACTTCACAGTCACATGTGAACATGTTCAACCTGCTGGTACATTGCACAGACTGCATCCACAGTTAATGCCAGGTTGTCCTTTCTGTTACTTCAAGTGCCTGTGTGGTCATTACATGTGTATTTTGGGGCTTTCTTTTCTCCATCTGAACCAAACAGTATGGCTGGTTATATACTACCATAATCCTACATTTGTTATACAGTGGCTGTACAAGTATGTACTTTGTGCTGTTTTATTTTGCTTACGCTGTAAAGTATTCTATATAAAGTATATATCATTACATTAATACACTCCCGTCTTCTGTACAGTCTTATATTTTCTTATCTTTCTTATCTTTATTTATTTATATTTTTTAAAAAAATACTTTATTCTTGTGTGATATTTGTATATGTTTGGGTGATTTATATATTTTTGTGTGATTGTATATTTTAAGCATCATTGCACCAAGACAAATTCCTCATATGTGTAAAAACCTACCTGGCAATAAATCCAATTCTGATTCTGATTCTGAAGTACACCAATAACATCATGAGCTCTGACAGGTAAAGTGAATAGTACTGATTATCTCGTTATCATAGCATGTGTTTTGTCCTGAAGTTGATGTGTCAGAAGCAGGAAAAATGGGCAGCGTTAGGATTTGAGCGACTTTGATAAGGGCCAAATTTTGATGTCTAGAAGACTGGGTCAGAGTATCTCCAAAACTGCAGCTCTTGTGGGGTGTTCCCGGTCTGCAGTGGTCAGTACCTATCAAAAGTGGCCCAAGGCTCATTGATGCACGTGGAAAGCAAAGGCTGGTCCGATCCAACAGACAAGCTACTGTAGCTCAAACTGCTGAAAAAGATGCTGGTTCTGATAGAAAGGTGTCAGAACACACAGTGCATCACAGTTTGTTGCGTATGGGGCTGCATTACATTATGACCACCAGGGAAGCCCAGGCTAGTCGGTGTATTTGCAGATAATGTCCAAATTACATTAGATAATCATAATCAAATACATGAAGTAAAAATGTCAGTAAGTCTTGGTGCTGAAACACTGTGCTATTAAATTGATAAAATGTATAGGTGCCAATTTTCTTGCAAATTTTGGTATAGGAAACCACACAGTAACCTATTAGTGTAGAACAGATTTAAATATATACAAGCTTTTAATACTTTACTGACCCCTGTACCAACATGCTATCTTCACCTCCATCAGCAGATCAGGGACTGCAGGGTCGATGACGCTACAGAGAGCATATCTCTGAACTGGAATAAATACAAACAAATAAGATTTGGTACTCCTAATTAAATAGCTGTCTTTGCTCATTCTAAAAGAGATATGAGGCACTTAGGGCTTGTGTCCAGAAAGCACCTCTTTTTTTAGCGAGCAGCAACACTTAGCAGATGCTTGGGGAAAGTGCTAGTCATGGTTCCTACTGTTGCTATGAGACGATATGAGACTACTGGAAGCACAAAGCTCTTTGGGTAAAATTGGTTTTTAACTTTAATCACACTTGCACATTGAGTAAAAATATGCTCAGCTCTTAGCACTTTAAGGAGCAAGCATCTTTTTCATTGCAAACAAGGAGGTAAAGAGGCCAGCAACACACAGCTTGACTGTGTACATGGAGACATCTGCAGCTGAAATGCAAACAGAACAGAAACCAACAACTCTTTTTTATTGTGAATATTTGGTTTATTTTGAATACTATGTTATATCACTTCAACTTATACATATATGGTACAGTATTGTTATATAGTAGTTTTCTACCTTAGCAGACAATGCACTTTACAGTTTTCCTCTCATTCATACATCAGTGACACACCGAGTGGTACCTGGCCATCAGAGGCAATTGGATGTTCAGTGTCTTGCTAAAGGGCATTTTGAGATGTGGACATATGGAGCTGGGGATCGAACCAACATTCATACAATCAATCGGCAACTGGTTCTATACTTCCTGAGCCAAAGCCTGTGTGATGATGAGTCAGTTGAACTTGACTGGACTTGAACTGAACTAAGTTGAATTGACCAAATCATATAGAAGTCAAACAAACAAGTCAAATTCAATTTAATGGTAGAGTAAAGAGACGCAGAGAAGAGAGGCCGGAGGAGACGATGTGATAGAGAAGGAGACAGAGGAGACAAGCAGGAGAGTAAGATGGATGGAGTGAAGGAAAAACAAGGAATAGCAAGGTGAAGAGTGAGACAGCAGGAGAAATGGGTGGTGGGATGTCATTTCCTTTCTTAAATTACTGCTCTGTTTATCTTGTGAGCACACTCAATCACGGTGGACCTACTCAGCTGGAAGGGCACAAACAAACACCTGTCTGTCTGTGTGTATGTGTGTGTGATACGGAGATGAGGACATATTTTTATTACTTTTTAGGACATTCCATCAAGTAATACTCTGCCATTCCTTGTGGTTATAAGAATGGAAAAGGATAGACACACAACACACACACACACACGCACACACACACACACACACACACACACACACACACACACACACACACACACACACACAGATTTGCCTAGTTTTTGGCTGGAATATGTTTTTGTCTCATCTCTCTGGTCCCCTAATAAGTCACATTCACACTCAGTTCACACTCAATATCTCTATCTCTCTTGTTGCTGATCGTTGTGTACCCATACATTTTAAAGTCAAAGCAGAAGAGACAAGGACGATGACATAATGAGAGTGACCGAGGCAGGGAGACATTTTCCATTTTATACAGCAACAGCAGGTAACTGTGGTAAATTTATCCTCCGACAGTCTGCTGTACCGTCTGCATCATTATACATCAGTCGTCAATGTTTTTTATGGCACTGCAAGAAAAACTTTTGAGATGTGAGCTTAAACTTTCTCAGCCAACACTGGAAATCAGACTAGTAACCTAAGTTATTTCTTTGACTTGCTGTGTGATAACAGTATAAAACTGAACTATTGTCTTACCATGGAGAGATCTAGCAGATTTGGGTTAGCTTCCAAAGCCAAACATAGCTTTGGAAGCTAACCCAAATCCTCACTGATACATTCAAACTTTTAATTACTAGAAACTTCGTCTAATTTGAAACTGACATTTTCAGACTCAAATACTTACTCTTAACCCAAAGTTTTCAAATTGAGCTACAGTAGCTTGTCTGTTGGATCGGACCACACAAGCCAGCCTTCGCTCTCCATGTGAATCAATGAGTCTCCAGTTCAGTTTTTCAGTGTTCAGTTATGGAGATGCTCTGATCCAGTCATCTAGCCATCACAATTTGGCCCTCATCTGGTAACTCAAATCCTCACGCTGCCCATTTTTCAACTTGAGGACAAAATGTTCACTTGCTGCCTAATATATCCCACCCACTGACAGGTGCCATGATAACGAGATAATTGGTGTTATTCACTTTACCTGTCAGTACTCATGATGTTATGGCTGATCGTTGTAACTTGAAGAATAAAGATACCGGTGTTAACTGATATTTTTATATACCCAGACCTCCTGTGACATGCACACTTCTGTAATAATGTATCTACTTCTGCCCTAGTCAGCTCTCTGTGGGATTGCAGTACAAAACACAGAAGGAGCAATCACACAGAGACATTTCACAACAGAGGCATCCGCTTCAAAAATTGCCTATAGGTAAACCATGTTGGGGAAAAATGGCTCCATGCACCTCGGGCTTCCTGGCCCGTGTGTGAAATTGACAAGATGGGAATATTTGAAGGTTTATGCATGGCTACAGGACTGCAAGGAAAATAAAAAAGCATATCACAAGGTGCATGCCAAGTGTGCCATACCATAGGAAATCAGTGGTTTCTGCAGGTTTCTCTGTGTGATCGTTCCCACAGAGGGAGATGAAAGCTCAGTACTTACATACAGTATGAGGCTAGCATAGTGAGTGAGTTTCTCCTCCCCTCCTCACTTTCTTCTCTTCTCCTCCTTCTACCCCTGTCTGCTGTGATGAATGGTTTTGATATCAGCCGTGTGAGCTTGTGTGTGTGTGTGTGTGTGTGTGTGTGTGTGTGTGTGTGTGTGTGTGTGTGTGTGTGTGTGTGTGTGTGTGTGTGTGTGTGTGTGTGTGTGTGTGTGTGTGTGTGTGTGTGATGAATGACTGTGTTCGTACCGGACAGGCCCGCAGGGCTTTAGCTACTGTTAGTAGTGCTTAAAGATGACTGGAGTAAAAAGGGTCTCTGTCACATCTCTCTCTCTCTCTCTCTCTCTCTCTCTCTCTCTCTCTCTCTCTCTCTCTCTCTCTTACACATACACACATATGCACACACAGATTAGCCCTGTTTAAAGGATTGTGTCCTAGGGGTACACAGCACAGCACTGTGACAGGTGACATGTCGTTTCCTTCTCTCTTTCTCTCTTATCTTTTTACTGCCTCTGTCTATCTTTTATCTCTGTGGCCGCAGACCTCATTGTTGAGGCAAAGTTTCCGCAGTACATTGTTAATATCGTTTGTGCTGCTCCAAATGTGTGTGTGTGTGTATGTATCAATGTGTGGATGTTTTACGGGTGTATCATGCTGTGGGCAGATATGCTTGAGCCACAGTTTTGCCGTGAGCCTCTTTTTGCTAGTTTCAGTGTTATAGGATTTATAACACGCCTCAATAAACACAGGTCGTATGTATTATTTTTTAATAATGTTGCCATGTTAACAAGCATTGCCTTATTCTTTTAAAGGCATGAGAGTAAGAGGAAATGCTTATTGCAGTTGCTGCTTATATGTTCAACAAAAATGATCCTTTGCTATGGTGACACATTTTCTGGATGTCACAGACCAAATGTGTATGGCAGCCATCGTCAGCTTAACAGCCAATACAACATTCAAGGATCCTCATTAGGGACAGCCTTTCTTATATGTTCTTATTTAAATGTGCTTAAAAGGCAACATATAATCCCACTGTGATTAGGCTGTGGTGATGAGTTCTTCTGGTACTTCAGGGTGCATAGAATATGGAACACGAAGATCCTGATTTATTTCTACTTGGTTGAAATTATTTACAGCTAACATTATAAAACTTTATAAAATTAGTACCTTTTGAAGGCAGTTTTTGTAAATAATCATGCTAATTAAGCAAATTGTGTCATCAGTGTGCCTTTAGGTGCTATATTACAGCTTTGGTCCAAGGGTTCACTTCTTGTTGTCAGTTATCGGAAATTGTCTGAGAAAGTTCTGACATATGTAAGTGCTTAACATGCAGTATTTGTGGAAGCATTATAAGTCACTTGCACTTCCCTTGAGGCAATATGTTGTCGAACCGCCATACAGGCTGCAAGAAATATCTAGAATACTTTGACTTCAGCAGTTTTGTGGGTAATGCCTCTTGGTCGCTTTGACGGGAGAGCAACAACCGACTCTGTCACTGTGTGTGTGATTGTCTGAGCCCGACGAGCCTGATGTTCCAAGTAATGTGCTGAGCTAAGAGATATAAACTTGAGACACTAATGAGATGTCACCAAATTTGTTCATTTCCTCATGACTTTACAGAAAGGGAAACCGAAGTGCTGATTGGTCATAACCATGGCTCATTGGAGTGAGATCCAGTTACAACCAACATCAATGTTCAAACGCTTTTGCATGTAATTCTCTCGCTCCCCATTTTCTCGTCACTGTCCATTTTCGCTGTTGACTAATGCAGAAAATGCCACCAGATTCAGATGGAATTTTTTTGGGCCCATGATTTCCCTAATGCGCAGGGTTTCACGCTACATCACAACAGGATATTAAAAATTACAGAGTGAAATCCAAAAATGGCTATTTATGAAATGTCAATTCCACAGCCTTGCTACTCATTTGGTATTAATAAAGAGAGAGCTTTGTTATTCAAGATATTACTTCAACTTACTTTTCTTATGCCTGACCTTTTTGATATGACTTGTGCGGTTGTGAGGGGTCTGCAGTCTTTCCCTGCAATTACAACTCAGTCAGACAACTCACGTTTGAAATGTTTATTGCAGCAGTACCAAACACAGTTTGGTGTTTCAGCTTCAACCCCAGATATGTTTCCATAGAGATACTGGGGAGTGATGAGCAAATATCCCAGACCCCCGAGCCTGCAGGTGGATGCTGGGGTGCTGTTGGGGCTTAAAGAACAGGCAGCAGTACCGATGCAGGGCAGCAGTGGCATTGACAGAGCAGGGGGAGAGATGTGAAATCTACTTAATCTACTTAAATAGACCCCCAAATTGGGAGGGTGTGTTTGGTTTATGATCATGGAGAGTGAGGCAGTGCAGCTCGAGTCGACTCCCTGAACTAGCTTGCAGGCTTTACTCCATTTAACAAGTTGCCTCTATCACATCATAACATACAAAATGTAGACCCATAAATAATAAATACATATTTTTAAAAATCACACATCTGTATAAGGATGAAATTGAATGATGTTTGATTCTAGCGTCTTATCAATATTACAAGGACAAAATTATCATCAAAGAGGTACAGACAACGTTACTGATCACATAGACTGAATGTTTTTTTGTTGCTTTTTTTTTAACTGAAAAACATGTAAACATGAACATACTTCTTTTGGCCCTGAGTAGTGTCTGCAGGTCTTCCTCTCAGGACGTGTACAGCCCCAACAAACTCCACTGATAAGGTAGGGCAGCCTGTATGTAGCCTGAGGCAAAGCCCAGGGCAAAAAAAGTGCGCACATAATAACTGAAAGTGACTCAGATGACCATACGGTATTAACATTTTTGTCATTTTATCGTCTCCTCTGGTCTGTATGGTGACTAAAGAGAATTTAGTGGCCACCTTGTTCATTATCTATAGCTGTAAAAGAAAAATATTAAAATGCACAGTTCATCAATCAATTGAGGAAAACCAGAACGCGGAAGGAGTAAATGAGCTTTCAAATAATGCTATGCCAAAGAAAAACATTATGTGTAAGCCAGTTGGAAACTAGAATGAGGATCGAAGCCAGCATCATCCCTTTTGTATCTTAAACATTTACCCTTGTGAACAATAGAATTTGAAAACCATTAAATTCCTACCACCTTCCTCGTTTATTCCACTTTGTGATTGTTATTAGAATTCTCACTTCAAATAATCACAACCAACTGTAAAAATTTTCATTTTTTAGATTATCCCAGAGTGAAAGCTAAGTCATCACACACTTGGGTGGTTGATTGTCAATTATTTCCTTTTTTTAAAGACTTTCTTTTCTTGTTTGACTGCACAAGGGAGGAAGCCATGTGTCAGCAACTATTAGCATATTCACTAACTGCGACAACACCAAAGGCCATACAGATAGCTGTCCCCCTCTTGGGTACCTGCCCTCATTTTCCCCAATCAGTACTCTTATTATTAGAAGCTTTATTCATGCAGCCTGAGGGACAGGGCCTGGAGGAGCAGTCGTAGGAGGACGGGGGGGAGCAAGAACAGGTGCAGAGAAGTGGAAAGATGTAATCAAAGAGAATAAAGAAGTGACAGTGGAGTGTGACAGTTTTACCCAAGAGCTTTTTCTACTGCTGTCCCTCACCTCTGACCCCATATTCAGCCCTGTATAAAAGACGTGCTCTGGATGGCCTTTGAGGCAGTCGTGTGCAAGTGTGAGTCTGAACCTGAATGCGTGCGCATGTGCTGTGTTCATTTGATGATCCAGGCACACACACACACACACACACACACACACACACACACACACACACACACACACGCACAAAGGGCTATAAGAGCATTTAAGGACTAAATGTCTTTTCTTTCTCACTTTTTCTTTCTGCCTCTTTCTGTATATCAAACTTCAGTATCCAATTTCTTCTGCTTTCTTTCCTTACTTCCACCTTCTCTCTGCAGTGACTCTGTTTGGCAGACGTATGCTGTCTCGTCACTGTCAGAGCCCCCTTGTGGGTTTTGGAACAACTTTCTTCCTCTCTAGCTCTTTCTCTCTCTCTCTCTCTCTCTCTCTCTGCCCGTTTCTTCTTTCCTTCCCTCGCTGAGAAGCCACTGAAGCCCCCTTTTCCTCTCTGCTTGAGGCAGTTTTGTGAATAACGGACGATAGACAGACAGGAGAAGGAGGCAGACACAGGGATGAATGGCCTCATTCACAAGCACAGTGAACCACACACACACACACACACACACACACACACACACACACACACAGAGAGATACAGCACAGCACACAATACACTATCACTCTCAATAATCACCGCCCTGTTTATGAAGCTATTGCAGCTCAGTTATCTTGTAAACTATGTTCTAGTGGAGAGGATCAGATATGAAATCCATAAGGTGGCAGAACTCCCCTGCCAGACTATTGATCGTTAAGCTTTATCTTTAATCTTGTCTTTATGGTGCAGCTCATGGGCTCACTTGAAGCCTGGTGTCAGTATTTACGTGCATGTGTATTCTATAAATGTATTTTATTAAACCAGACAATTACAAAATATCTAGTAGTTATAAGTTGTAATAACACTGTTTAATTCTCCATTAGTTATTCTCTTGTTTTTTTGTCTTTGGCTGAAAATAGTTGGTCACTGCTTAAAAAGTTCTCCTGTTTGCCGAGCATGCTCTCTTGAAGAATATTCATCCTAGCATTGCTGCTTAGGATGGATGAGAAGTAGCTGTCTGGGTTAAAAATAATTGCTCCATGTTTATCTGGGAATGGACCTAATGGAAGGTATTTTATTAGACTACTCCAAGTCTAATGAAAAGCAGTCTCGAAAAACAATAGTAAATAATTGAGTTATTTTAATGATGTAATTTGTGTGGATGTTCTACCTCTACAGGATGTTTTTGTTCTGTAATTTTATTTTACAGGCAAAGTATTTGATAAAATTCCTTCTAACCTCTGAGTTGCCAGTTTTTTTTCTTCTGAGAAGTTGCTCCATTGTGCCATAATCTATGTTATAGTGTAGGAACAAATATGAAATCCATACAGTGACTGTGCTCTCTGC
The DNA here is from genome assembly GCF_905237075.1 of Dicentrarchus labrax. Taxonomy (NCBI): domain Eukaryota; kingdom Metazoa; phylum Chordata; class Actinopteri; family Moronidae; genus Dicentrarchus; species Dicentrarchus labrax. The sequence continues at coordinate 16,906,985 of NW_026136704.1, forward strand.
CAGATACTATTGATCTCCAGACTGTGTCTTCTGTCCTGTCTTTATAATGCTCCTCTTTAACAGAGCTACAGTTCCAAAGACAGTACAAACACAGTGTTTCATTGTCTCTACAGAAGGAAACTTTAATGTATAATGGCATGTTTTGTTAATGTGTACTGTCAGTTTTATATCCATACTATTCTGTTGGGTTCTCTGTAAGTATCCTATCATTCAATGTTCAGAATGGATGCAGGAAACAGTGTTTAGTGAACATCATTCATATCATTAAATGTATATATTTTCTAATGATATCATTATTTTTATTAGATTTTTATTATTATAAAATTATATTTTTAACAATGATGTATTTATGAAGTCATAAGCCAGTATTTTTATTTTACATCGCCTCTACTGCTAAACTTCAGACTTGATCCTTTGTCTGTCTTTACAATGCCACTCCCTCGGAGAGCTGAGAGCAGATATTAAACACTAAAGAACAGTAGGAAGTGTTACCCAGCATGCAAGTCTCGTCCACCTAGTGAGAGCTATGCCATTGAATTCACTGAGGCACAGAGATCTTCCCATTCTTCTTCATTGAACGTTCAACACACTAATGCCACTTAGAAAGACAAGGGCATGCAAAGACATTTGAGAGGCTGTTGCACACTTAAACAAACGCTCCCTCCAAAACTTTATGGAAAGATACTGGCACAAAAGTAGCATTGGAGATGATTTGTGTAAGAGCCGTATGCGAGATATTTTAGCATAATCATTCGCTTCAAAACCAGCTTAGGCTTTCAGTTGTACCTCTTTCTGTGACTTCTTCGCAGAGGGCAAGGTGACAACCCTATCACCTAGAAATGACATTTATATACAACTGATTTGTCACGGCAAATGGGTTTTGGTGAATATGCAATGCTGCCGAGATAAAATTTGTCTCTCAGCATAAAATGGAAATGTTAATTAATGTATCAGTAAAATGTTCTCTATGAATGTATTTCATTAGTTTTCACCCAAAACATACAATCTTACAACACAATATCCGCTTGTAGCTAAAGCACTTTTAACTTTTTTATGATTATGCTAAGGCACTCACTCTGCTTGCAGGCTTTTTACACTGCATACACTCTTAGCCCAGGGCAAAGGATAGCCCTGGGCTAAGAGTGTATGCAGCTGACCCTGGAATAACTTTGCCCTCTTTCACTCATTGTTAACCCAGGGTTAACCTAAGCCCCTGCCAGACTATTGATCTCCCCTGCCAGGCTAAAGTCAGGGTTATCCCACTGTGGAATGTGCCAGGATTGTGCCAGTATAAAAGCCTTGGCCTAAGTGCTGTGTGTAGTCCTTAGGTAATGATAGGGAAAGATTGTGGTATTGGTTTAATACAGAAAAAGTGAAAAAAAAAAAAAACTGTACAATTCACTTGCAAACAAAAATTGTCTGTTCACTTAACCCTCATAATACCTTCCCATTGACTATGCAGTTGTGTTCCTCCATCATGAATTTGACCCTAGTCTGGTTTGACTGGTTTAAAAAACTTTGATCCAATACTGTGTTTCACCTTATTAGTCAACTCAATACCAACTCATTAACACCAAGCTTGACCCAAATTTCTATAATGTAGGGTCAGTAAACCTCATTTATGCAAAAATAATATTGCATTTTTTTGTTTTAAAAAAATAATAATAATTTTGACTATAGTTAATATAATAGGATTATATGTTGATTGATTATCACAGTCTGGTATATGTCAAAGTTTAGTCAGGACACTGTTTTGAAAACATACTTTTTTTTTCAATGCTGACAAATAATGACACCTGTTGTCCTTCAGGGTGTGTGTGTCTGTGTGTGTGTGTGTGTGTGTGTGTGTGTGTGTGTGTGTGTGTGTGTGTGTGTGTGTGTGTGTGTGTGTGTGTGTGTGTGTGTGTGTGTGTGCGTGTGTGTGTGTGTGTATTTGTGGTGTGTGTGTGTATGTTATATGCGTGTATGTGTGCGTTATATGCGCTGTGTGTGTGTGTGTGTGTGTGTGTGTGTGTTTGCACAGTGTAACCCAATGGCCCTTCAGGGGTCAAATTACGGTAGGGAAGTGTTCTAAAGTTCAATCAAACACCCAAAATTGATTTTATGTGGAGCTCCCATACCATGAAACCATCCATGTTATTTTGGTAAAATTAGATTTAAAAAATGCCATATTTATGACATAAAGAACATTGAAATGGGGTCAAAAATGACCCCAAGACATTATGAGGGTTAATCCAGGTAACAATAATGGAGTTTTTTGGCATTTCACTTGATTTGACAGCACAGTATAGAGAGGCAGGAGCGAGAGGGAGCGAGAGAGAGAGAGAGAGAGAGAGAGAGAGAGAGAGGGGGGGGAATGACATGCAGCAGGAGGGCCAGGGTTGGATTCGAACAGGGCCCACTGCGGTAAGGACATAGATATGTGGTTCACACTCTACCAGGTGCTACCATGGTCCCCAGCGAGTTAATATATTTGTCACCACAAAGTAACTGGGAAAAACATGTCTATGGTTTCATTTTACTACTACTGTAAAACCGCCGTTCAGTCAGCTGATTACAGTGGATTTCAAACCGCGTTTCATTTTTAATGAAAGTCTGTGCCCCTCACCTCCCCCTCCTGGCCATTCTGCAGCAGTAATGTTAATTACCCTTACTGTTAATGAGGCAAATTGTAGAACAGAGTGGCTGCTACTCCTGCTACCTTCATGCATTGTTGCCTTGCACACTGTAATGTGAGTATTTTAATTTAATCAAATTTTAGATACGGTATGCTGAATAAATAGCTGTACTTTTGTTTTGCTGCAAATTGAGTCACAAATTGAGCTAATTGTCACCTAGCTTAGCTGTAAGTTGGTAATTAGCACTGCTTGTCGTGTGACTCAGCACTTTTTGTTTCAAAAAGTTGGAGCCTTAAATGGTGTTCGTAGGCCTTTAATGTGTGTTGGTTTGATGTTTTACAGTTTGGAAATTAAAGAACCAGAAAGGTCTGTTTATTGCTTTGTTAGCTGTGCTAGCTTAAAGTCAACTCATTGTGAGGACAATATAATAGCGTTAAACAATTATCAGCTTTAATAAGATTTAGATAAGTAGCCTAATATTTCCCATATGGGTTTGAATACGTGTTCATAATATTGTCATGTCATAATATGATATTATATTATCATATTATTGTTGTTCATACATTGTAACTGTTTATACTCTGTTTACTTACACAAAATGGAAACGCTTCAGATCCTTAGTTGAATGGATAAAAAGTTTTTCCAAGTACCTGAAGTAAAAGCTTAAGTTACTCATTTAGCATATGAAACTTTTGATATGACTCTTTTGGAAATGGAATAACTATTAAAAGCCTCAATAAAATACTCAGTTACGGATTTAGATCGATAGAGAGATAGATAGATACTTTATTTATCCCGAGGGAAATTCAAGTACTCAAGGATTTAAAGGTAGGAGGCAAAGATAGGAGCAAACCTAAATTTCAACTGAACTTTTTATTCTTTGCACTTCATACTTTTTCAGTATGTTAACTGATCAGGAGTGTTAATTTATTCTCCACTATGAACTAGTTGTGTCAGTCTGGATTAGAGCTTCAGTCTTTGTAGAAACTCCACTGCTTGCTGCAGGATGCTCCACTCTTCACTTTCCTCTGCAAAAAGAACTCACGCAGTGCTGAAACAGAGCAGAACCAGGAGCTTATCTCTCTTAAGGATGCTACTGTAAATGGCTTAAATGGTAAATGTCAGTGTAAGGCATTGAGCGGTAGATTTCTCTCTAATTATATAGCTCACAAAAGCTTATTATTGGCATTTACCTTCCCTCACACTCTAGGTATCACTATGCTGCACTGTAGGTAACCCCGGGCAATACCAGGAAAAATACACCGTATGGTTTGTATTGCTCATTTACTCAGGTGCTTCCTTTATCTTGGCCTTTACCTGCAAGTAATGAGAGCTCACAGTGTTTTTGCAGTGTTTCTTTGGCTGTCTGGAGAATGTCTCTGCAGCCCGAGGGTTGTTATTCAGACTAATGGGTGGTAAGCAACTTCAGCCTCAGGACAGAAAGTCGGAAAGTTGTACAAGTGTTGGGAGATGTGGTATATGCTTTTGTGTGTTCAAAATGCGCATAGGTGACTATGTGTCTCTGTATGTGAGTGTTACTTTTTATGTTGTGCCGTAGTGCAGTGACAGTGAAATCAGTAGCAGGTTTATCTGTGAGCATCTGTTCTTGCTGTCATGTGAAATACAAACAAGTGGCCGGTCTAAAGACATAAGCACTGTGCTGCTGAGAGAGGTAAAGAAAGATGGAGGAAGGGAGAAATATGGGAGAGAGCAAACACAGAGAAAACACTACCAGAGAAGCTAAGAAAGCTAAGCTATTCACCTGTAAAGTATTGTACTGCTTAAGCAATACATTTCCTACCCTGTTGTGCATTACAATAATTCAATATAAATTTGAGTTTGAAAAACGGGGAATAAAGTACGACAGAAAACAAACAGTACGCGCATGATTGAGAGGGCTTTCTAAATGCACGGAGACACAAATGAAATGAATCAGAGCGAGGCTGGGATAGCTGCAGGGGAAGATGCAAGGATGCTGAGGCTTGATATACGGTATGGAGTAATGCAGCTAAAGGAGGAATGTTTTAAAGAGATTTATGGAGAGGTCTTCACAGAGAAAGAGAGACTAGTTTGACAGAGGGGGCGAGCAATTAAGAACCAAAAAAAAGACAGGAGATTGTACACAAAAAAAATCGAACATATGGAGATGCTGAGAGAACAAGCAATGGGGGAGGCAACGAGAGGTAGAGGTAGAGGGAGTCCCAGGAGACCTATTGTGTCCGATGCTTTTACTGTGGTGATGATGCACCGTGCCGCTGGTACCCTCCTCTCATTAAAGCTTTATGAAGCAAGCTTAGCACACATTTTATTACAATGACGCCACTGTCTGGCACATTCCAGCCTTGCGGCGAAGGTGGTGGTGGTGGTGGTGGTGGAGGAGGGGGTGGCAGAGAAACAAGCCCATGGAGACATACATCAGAAAGGGAAACATGGGAGAATGAGAGTATGAGAGTGTCAGAGAGGCAAAGCCATGGATCAGAAGGCATGGATAGAAAATAAGGGAACAAGGGAATGAGGAGGTGATGGATGGGAGAGAAAAACAGATAGAGACTGGATGAATGAAGAATGAGACATGCATAGAGGTTTTTGTTATGTGCTCTGGGCCTGTGTGTCTGTACGGTTGCAGATGTCTTGGTATTGTTTAAAAATGGAGTGGTTTGGGGATTACGGCTATCAATATTTCCTTAAGTTTTGATGGAGACCCAGGAGGTGGGTGAAAAATAAAATTGCAGACAATGATGTCACAAACTTGCATCTAGGCCAGTAGTTTTAGTCAACTTTCTAAAAAAAACCTCATCAGTTGGCATGGGAACGTGTGCAGCGTTTTCTTTTTGTTCTGCTGCTTTTCTGTTTTTGCTCTGTTCCCAAAAACAGCTGATCCCAAAAAACACAAATGTATTTAAAAGCAAGGGAATGACATTTGCCGTGACTCTGCTGTCAAAGAAATTCAATTGTATGTTGGATTTCTTTTGTCCTCAGACAGTGTAAGGACATGATTTCTCTCAGCCAAAAGCCATTTTTCATCAGTAAGCTGCCATCCTGAATGAACGGCAAGTGATACTTCCTCCGCGAGTTTCAATCTCAATATATGCGCACGCGTTAACAAACTGTCTCTGCTTGCAGTCTGCTTAAATCCTTGTCATTTCACTATAGATTTTAGATGAACATATGCTCTTATCTTGTGAGCAATTAATAAAGTCAACTTGAATGATTTAGCTTAAACATCATCGTCCATTCCAGGTACTTAACTGTTCTGGTGTCCCGGTAGTTTATCACACACAGTCTCATCTCTATAACCATCTTTCGACGTTGCTGAGTGCTCTGAAGTAACGAATAAAACCTGAAAATACCATTAAAAAAAATCATCTTGGAAGACACTAAGTCCGTTGACTTTGAGGACGCCATGACTCAGCTCCTGCTGAATGACGCATGCTTAGTACGTAGTATGCTAGTTCTCTGAATTGAAGACATTTAGCTCCTGTCATAATCGGAGACTAAATCCCTGCCTTATCGCCTCCTGGGTGCAGGGGCCTTGGCTTTGTTTAATTGCCACAAGCCGAACCGTCAAAGCTGCATCTCCCTCAGTGTTTACCCCCACTGAGGCTTATAGCTGATAATGGAATTACTCTGAGTCCCAGGAGGAGGGAGAGAGGGAGGAACAGAAAGAGGAGGCAGTCATCAAGGAAGAGAGGGAGAGAAGAGATGAAGGAGAGTGGATGGTGGAAGCCAAAAGGAGAGGGGATGGATGCAGTGTCCGAGAGAGAGGAGAAGGTATGCGATGAAGTGATGCACAAGGTGATCAAAAGAGGGGGAAAGAGAGAAAAGGTTACAGAGTGATTGCTGGTTGTTGCCAAAAGCAAACTCTGCAGTCCCCCCCCCCCCACCTTACTGTTTACTCTAGTGTGACGTATTACAGGGTGGAGAGTGAATTATGACGCAGGATAGAGCTCAAGCTCAAAACATGCCAGCCTGAAAGAATCTAGCTGAAAGGATGAACGGGGCTAAAGAGAGAGAGGAGGGGATGAAAAAAGGATGAAAGAGAAAAAGGGGCAGATAAAGGGAAACATTAAAGAGTGTAAAAAGAAAAAAAGAGTTGACACGCACTTAACTCGCTGAAATCCTTAGAAAGGGAAGCACATGCTCGTGCGCCTGTAATAATATGCAAGACTCTGATTCACACACCCAAGAGCTTTTTTTGTTTTGTTTTGTTTTGTTTTGTTCAAACACACTTTTGGTTGAGGCACACGGATGAACGACAAACTGAAGCAGAGGAGAGATTTTTGTGGAAGTGAGATAGCCGAGGACGTCAGTGCTTTTCACTCTCCTCTCTGTCACGGTTCAAAGCTTTGGGGTGTTTGAAGACTGAGTTGCAGTGTTGTAGTGGAAAATGACTTCACATTTGAAGTGAGCTCCCGGCTCGGTCAAGGGTTTTGTATCTGTGTGTGTGTGTGTGCGTGCATGGATGGATCTTAAGGATTTTAAGCTCTAAGCAGGTGGGATTATTTGACTGTAATTTCCTTAACAACTGTATAAGTAGCCGTGCCAGTTTTGGCTAGTGGGAATGATTTTGTGCGAGTCAGAAAATTTGAAAATTGCTTGCTAGGGGCTTGTAGGGTAGTTTGATTTCCATCCATGTACGTGCAAGTGTGTGTGCTCATACTTTACAACTATATGTTTATAAAATCTGGCAAAAAAGGATTGCAAATATGTCTAATGTTCTTCTGGATAAAATAAAAGTTTGGATTTTTTAGGGGTCACACTCAACAAGCCTTCTTCAAACTGATACTTTTTCAAGATTTATCTCCGTTTCATTGGATTTTTTGTCACATTTTTGGATGCTCACACACACACACACACTGAAAGAGCGCAGTTTGTGGGTTTAATTGGGAGTGAGAAGGTGTAGCTGACACAAGCCGTAGCCGCCGCTCATTAAAATGTTTGACATGTTTAACCAGATTCCACAGTGTGAATTGAATTAAGAACCTTTTGTATTTCTCTGTCCCAACCTCTTATTTGCTATTTTTCTACTCCGTTCATTAAAATCATAGCAAAGCTCTCACAAACAGCGTATACTCTGTATTTGTGTTTTTCTCCATTAACCCTCTTTTTTCCCCCTTCTTCCTCACATCAGTCTGTTCTCAGTATTCGAGAGGGGTCTTCGCCATCTTTGGCCTTTACGACAAGCGCTCAGTGAATACGCTGACATCGTTCTGTGGGGCCCTGCACATCAGCCTAGTGACGCCCAGCTTCCCCACTGAAGGAGAGGGCCAGTTCACCCTGCAGCTCCGGCCATCCATCAGAGGGGCTTTACTGTCACTGTTGGACCACTACGACTGGAGCCGATTTGTCTTCCTCTATGACACAGACAGAGGTAAATGCACAGGGACATACACATTAACTAGGTATATGAAGAGCCAGTGTTCCAAAATCACCCAGTATTATTGCCGTAAAGTTATTTTAAAAATATTTTTTATTATTTATTATTCAAAACCCTATACATACATACATACAGTATATATATACATATATATCTGTATAGTATAGGGTTTTGAAGGTGGTTTCCATATGAACAAGTATAAACATCCAGGGAATCAATTATTTACTCAGTATTATTGTTTTATTGTTGGGCCTTGTAGGTGATCTAAGAGTATAAAATAAAAAATACATTAGTCATTAATAGTCACTGGGTTCAGGGATTGGGGGAGGGAACTGTATGACTCCAGTGATGTTAAAGTACTATCAACCTCTGTTTTTCACTACATTTTCTTTCCTTGTTGGTTTTAAAGAGAAAGGTCAGAGAGGGATTTGGGGAAAGTATGCAAAAAAGGGTTGTAACTCAGTATTATAGTCAACATTCACTTTATACTAGAACTATCCAAATGAATGTGACTGGAGCAGCATTGTGTCCTTATGGCACCGCCAGACATTCATACGCTCTGCGGTGATAACAAGAAACTAACTGGATAGATGTCTTGTCTTCTTTATCTGGGCTTAAATTAAAAACTCAGTTATGGAAGATTAAAATAGATTTCCTAATTATTCTGGTTCCAAACACACTTTTATGCACAAAGAATTATCCATTAATTTGAGTTCAGTTTGGCATGGCAGACTGAGAACAATATTATAATATCATCAACTCATAATGATACTTTTAAAAGTCTATTTGCCTAATATTATTTGGCCTTAATTTAAATCCCAAATTTAGCCTTGTTTTCTTGTGGAAAAAGAACAAAGGCTGTTCTTCTGGATCCTGATGAAAGGATACAGCTGCAGAAACAAGGGTTTAATTTGGTACTTTTCAGCCAGAAACTAGGGTTTGGCATCGACTCTTGCAACGTTCACCTGCCTTTAATTTAACCATCCCATCATGCAGTGCACGTAAGTTAGTGGAGCAGGCACAGCTGACGCCTTCGGCCCCTAACCACTGTCATGGGAATGCTTGGCACGTTATCTCTCCCTCTCACACAAACACATAAACACACACACACACACACACACACACACACACCTACACACACACACACACACACACACACACACACACACACACACAGACTAATTCCCTGCCAGAGGGAGAGAAACACAGGTCAAACATGACGCAGAGTCCCCAGACCACAGTATAGTGGCGTGTTAGGGAATCAGTGAGCTGAACAGTGTGTGTGTATGTGTGTAGTTGTGTGTGCTCTGTCGGTGCCTCTGCCAGCCTCCCTCTGGTCCAGGTTGTCTGAGTGAGTACCCAGGGGGGAGCAGAGGGAGAATGAGGAGGGGGGGGCGGCGGAGCAGGTGAGGTGAGTATTGCTGGTGGAGCAGCTGAAAAGAGAGGAAGTAGAAAAGACAGGTGCGAGAAAAGGAGGAGGCAAACAAGGTGACGGGGGAAGAGACAGGAAGAGGGGACAGTAGAGATGTGGTGGAGGGAGGCAAGGGGGAGATTACAGAAAGGAGGAGTACGGGACAGACAGGATCACAAGCCTCTGGGGATATACAGTAGCATATAACAGGAGGAGGGGGTGAAAGGAGGGAGAAATGGAGCGGAGGATGGATGCGTAGAGTTTGGGCTGTGCTCACCCTTGACTTGACCAAGGCAGGGCCCTTCATTATAGGCTCCCATCAGGCACTGCTGCCGGTAATGTGCTGGAAAATGTGTGGTAACGCTGTGATCTGTTTTATGCTTCCTGCTCTGCTCTGCTCCACAGACAGCCTGCAGACACACTCACACACACACACACACACACACACACACACACGCACACACAAACTAAGGTATTTCCACAAACCTGCATACAAAGACAAATGAGTACACACACCTACCAAGTAGTGCATAAATACTGTACACACACAGTAGATGAATGGTTGTGCATCTGTGCGTGCATTACATTAAGTTAGACAGTAAAAACAAAACATGTACACATAAAACAACTCATAGACAAGTGCAACCCCTAAACACAAATGCATTCATTTAGGGCACAGAAACATTTATTTACAGTATCACTTGTGAGGCTGAGAGGTGAAAGCACAATCTCACACCACACGTAAAGACAAACTCCACTGCTCTGCAACGTAACCACAATAATACACACACATTCCCACACATACACACCGTGATTACTGAGGGTTCAGATGTGCTTTTTGTTTCAACTCAAGCAGTAAATAGCTGCCTCCACAAAAGTAGAAAAAAACAGGGTGACAGTTGGCACGGTTGCACTGCAGTGTGTGTGTGTGTGTGTGTGTGTGTGTGTGTGTGTGTGTGTTTGGGTTTGTGTGTGTGTGTCTGTGTGTGTGACTATTCATGTCACTGTGTTTCATGCCGACATATGCTCTGTGTTTTCTTTCTGTGCACGTATGAGACTGGGGAGATATTTTTGTTTTACCCAATTCCCGGAGCAGAGTTAAACACATATTTGGAGATTTGATAGAGAGTACAATGATCATTTTGATAGAAATCCTTTAGCTGTATGACAATATTATAAAGGATTAGGGCTGCCCCCTAATAATCAACTTAAGCGATAGTGGCTGAGAAGAGTCTTAGTTGATGCGCTTTTCATCACATCGCATAAAAACAAAAACAAAAGTATCAGGGAATTGTTGCAACATGGATATTTTCTTAGGTGAGTTAGCCATCCTATTAGCTGACTATACCCAGACTGGGAGCTCAAAAGAAAGGGGGAGTTACTACCGTAGGAGCAGAGGGACACAGCGGTGACTACTGTTAAGGAGCGTGGACGGAGTGAGCGTCAGAACCGGAGCGGAACGGGCCAATGGAGGCCAGCCGATTTACAGCGGCTCCCAACAGGACTATTATGGCTCTGGGGGGGAAACACGGCGGGTTCAGGCAGCCACAGGAGAGGCATCAAACTAAGGAATAGGAACAAGTCTGTAGAGTTAATGTTAATTTGTAAGTAAGTATTTGTTTTAGTGAAGTTGGAAGTCGTGTTTTGAACAACAAGACTTGTGTGATGTTATACTGTGTTGAAATCTCCTTGCTGGTTGCTCTGACAGATTCATTACTGCTTTAATGCATTATATTGTAAATGTCCTACGACTAGTCGAATATATGCTTTATTTAGCGACTGCTAGTCAACCAAGAAAGTCTTTAGTTGGGGGCAGCCCTATAAAGGATTATTTAAGGATTTTTCTACGTGTTTTGACCCATCGAGACAGCTGTTCGATGTAATGTACTGTCATTCATTGTCACTGATGTTGCCACCTGCTGCTCATAGGCTCATATTAACGTTAATGCTCATCTAATATCCCACTTACCCCACGGGTGTATTCAGACTATTCACAACTGCAATCCATCATATTGTAGAAAAAAAAAATTCTGTGTTTTGTTCCAGGCAATGAAATTGAGTGTCAGTGTGTTCTCCAGTGAGTTGAATCAAAGTTCAATACTGAACAAGAAGCAATGAGAAGTTTAATTTCAGTGAAATGTCACTATCAATGAAACTGACCGTCTCTATTGGCACGTAACAACTTTGTCCCGTTCTGAGCTCTGTGGGTTGGTTTGATTAAATGACATTTAAGAGAGGACCATTCACGTGTTTTACGCCATGATTGAAGACAAGACATTCAAATTTTGTGCAAACACATTGTGGTAATTGAGATCAAATAAAATATTTTGTAATACCGGTATGACTTTTTGGCTTTAAATTTCACCTGCAAATATTGCTAAAAATAATTACTCCATGTACCAGCTACGGGGGCTTCCACCTCTTACAGCGTTAATTCTCTCTTTCTCTTCTTTCCTTTCCATTCTCTCTGTTGTCTAGGTTATGCAATACTGCAGGCAATTATGGAGAGAGCGGGGCAGAACGGCTGGCAGGTCAGGATACACACACAAACACACACGTTCCTGGAAACATGCCAAAAGAATTGTACACACACAGTGCATACACATACTTACATCCTTATTTCTTCCAGAACAGTTGTTAACCTGCTTGTGGTTACATGATCATATTGCTACATGCTACTTGTGTTTGTATGCGTTTACACTTTTCTTGTGAATATGCATGTATGTTAATTCAGGTGAGCGCTATCTGTGTGGAGAGTTTCAATGAGGCAGCATACCGCCGACTCTTAGAGGACCTGGACCGGCGTCAAGAGAGGAAATATGTCATTGACCTGGAGCCTGAGAGACTACAGAGCATCCTAGAACAGGTAATATTACTATACCAAATTTTCTTACAAAGGTAACCTTGTATTATAAGAGCACTGTATTATAAGAGCATAGTGGCACTGCAGTCAGCAAAGTGAGCAGACATGTAAACCCATCTGGCTCATAATTTATCGTATAAAAAATAACAAATTACTGCATTACTAAACACTAAAGTCCGTAGCTGGGACTCACAAGATTAAAAGAATAAATCACTATCAGCTTACTGCAGGCACAAAATGATATTTGACACTGATCTGGCACCTGAGGGGCCCTACAGCATTTCAGATCATGAGATACTGCTTTATTGGAGGCGATGCTATACCTTTATGTGGCACGGTTACTATCACTGAGATTACTGCAGACAGGGCAGAGATTACTTCATTGACCTGGACTTAACAGCACTTAACACTTAATAATGAAGTACAATCACAACACAATGACACATTATTGCCACCTGAAACCACAGTCAACACAGCACAGGGTAAGCTATTTTGTAAAGTAATTAAAACGAGAACCTTTATGACAATTCAAATAAGTATTACATTACAAATTGTAGTATCTATATTTTTTATTTGTTCGCTGCACTGGTGGCTGTCTGCCTGCTGTCTGCTTCACTCAGCTTGTTGCAACAGCGCTCCTTATGCTTTTTGACATCTGGAAAGAAAACAAGATTTTAGTTTTTCCCTGGAGTTAATGTGGGGAGAAAAATGTGACTTCCCCAACAGCTACATCAGTGTGTGACTGCAGTAAACGCCCCATACTGTCCACTCAGATACAGATTTCCATCACACACACACACACACACACACACACACACACACACACACAAACACATACTGTATATGAAGGCGCACACTCTGACACCTTACGCTTGTCCAAGTTCATTAGATTATCTGTCTTGCTTGATGGTTGAGCTCTGACAGGTGGTGTGTCTGTTGTGTGTGTGTGTGTGTGTGTGTGTGTGTGTGTGTGTGTGTGTGTGTGCCCTTTGACTCAGGTTTCAGTGTAACATCCCATTGGTTCTGCCACCTGTCATCACATCTGATCCTCTGTCTGCACATCTGACAAACTCAATGACACACACAGCTAAACACTCATGCATATACACACACATGCAAGCTTATCTTTAAAATACATACCAGTGCATAATTCATGCTACAGGCAATCAAACGTACACCACATACATACTCGCACAGCTACTCGCACACATACAAACATACACCAGTAGCAGCATCCCAGACAGAAAGACAGACAGACAACTTCTTAATTGGCTTCTGTGGTGTGTCAACAGACAGACAGACAGAGACACACACACACACACTCTAGTGTATAGTGAGACAGGCATACAGACACAAACACACACTCCCGTCACAGTGGGCTCTGCAATGCTGGCATTGGCTAGCATCCCTGCTCTGAGACAGAGACTGCTCTGTTTGTCTGCCCCTGCCAGCTGCGATCTGTGTATGTGTGTGTGCATCTGTCTGCGTTTGTATATAGCTGTTGGTATGTGTGGATGAGAGAGACAGAATTAAAAAAAGAGAACAATTTGTTAATTAGGTTTATGCACCATGTCAATATGAAGATGCGTCTTTCTTCTTGAAATCTCACAATGTGCCATATTTCACCTCATCCAGCTGTACAGATATAACAATGACAAAACATAAAACAGATTTCAGTTTTTACTTTTGTCTGACTAACTGTCAGCCCTGCAGTCTCACACAAACACACCAGACAGACCGTCAGTCAGTAGTCATTTCTGTTCACTGGAAATATGTATTGATAGTACATGAAGTGTGGAAGAAAAGGTGTTGAGGTCAAGCTGGTATACATTGATTTTGACGGACTAGAATTTGCAGTTTTAGTTGCCTCAACCATATCTTAATCTGCTTTAGTAGCAATAAATTGATGTTGTAGGAAAAGCTGAAAACATTGAAAAATGTGTTTTTGTTCACACTTAACATATCGGCTAAAAATGTTTTGCCGATATGTTTCTGTAGGAATGTTTTTAAGTAAACCAGTTAACATTACAGTTCCCCAAACTATATTTTGCTAAAACAAAATGTGAATGTAATTCTTGTAAGGAAAGATTGGTAACCTGTCACTGTTGGATCAAGGCACCTCATTAATATTACCAAAACAAGTTAAATAATCCAAGTTAACAGAGCCCTGCTACAGGCGTAAACTCTCTAAATGTTCCAAGATGCTGCAGAGTCTGAGGCAGTATGGTGCAGAGGACAAGTGAAGTCCTCACACACTCACTCCCTCTGCTTTTAATCAGAATATGATAGTATCCACAGCCACTGCTGGGTGAGGCGAAAGATTCACAGATGGGAGGGAGTCTCTGTTTATAGTTTGACTCCCCTCCGCTGCTCCCTAAAACTAAATTAAAACAACTGTTAGTTCTCTTGTCAAGTAACTCAATTACTAGTATGTTAATTGTGAATCCCACACGTCCCCTGCTTTGCCGCACAATTCATGCATAGCCAGTAGCAAAGAAATAATGTTTTTTCTCTCTCTCTGTTTTTCTTTCCAGGCTGTCAGTGTGGGGAAACATGTAAAAGGTTACCATTACATCATAGCAAATCTGGTAAGAACTCTTAATGGCATTGCCGTTGGCTGTTTTAGTAGCGTGTTTGTGTTTTGATTGCCTACACGAGAATAATTTCCTTTTAATAAGAGACAAGAAGGAAGGCTATTTGACAAATGGACACAAAAATTATCAAGATGAGGTCTTAAAAATAGGGTGTCTAACGCTGGGCATACAGTGTACAATTTGAGCCCATTTTGGATCAGATTTTTGTGCTACACAACTCATTCTAGAGTTTCACAAACTTAAGCTTCATCTGGCGTCATTTGCCGTGCAGTGTACATGAGGTGGAGGTGAATGTTTCTGACATGTCTACGGCAACCAGACGTCCCAGTTTGTCCGGGATTGTCCTGGTTTCAATCTGGGTGCCCCAAGTCCTGACAAATATCTGTAAAACACTAAAATGTCCTGGTTTTTTCAACATTGTCTCAGTTTTCACTATAATTAACATAATGATTATACTATTATATTTGTTTTTATTGTTTACATAGACGTTTATCATTTCCTGTGATGTCTATTACCTAACCCAATATAAAAACATAAAAAATGTGTGTCAATCAATCAATGTCTCGTTGTCAACGCTGTTGCTAGCTTATAATACATAGATAAGCATAATATACTGTGACTCTTTCTGACAGAACCTGTCAGAATGCTAAAGGTTAGCTTTCATGCCAAGGAGAAAGTTGGTCTTTTCTAAAGAGCTCCAGGATGCAACGTTTCAAAAATCTAACAGTGTATGTGCAGCGTAAGTCCTGTAAGCCAACATTATGTTTTACTTACCCCTACTTTGACATTCAGCTTGTCTCAAGGTTGTTGTTTTTTCTGCAGTTATTAGCAGAGAAAACAAACCATGCTTGCCAGTTCCACATTGATCTTTTAATATTCCCACCAAGGTGCCATTTTTCTTTCAGAATTAGTATATTATCATCTGTGTCTCCTCAACAAAGTCAGGTAGCTGCTGGAACTCACATCAGTAAATGATGTATTGCCTCAACCTTAATCCCTAAAATCTGTTCCACAGCATTTCTCTCCGGGACATTGAAAAAGGGGCCACTGAGAGCAGGTCAAGTTAGATAGGCTCTCAGAGCTTTTAGCAATTAGCATCCATCAACCCAGGATAACCCTCACATGTCTTTACTCTCTACCTCTGTCTCTGGCCCGTTCCCAAATGGATCCCTCTCCACGACCACTTCAGTACAAAGTGTCACTCTGTGTGAAGTCACACTCGCAGCTGTGGAAGCCACTCCATATTAAGTAGGGGTATAAATAATCAGGTAGACTGTTGGAGTATGTTGGAGTATGATATGTCAGCAAAGGTGCACAGATTCCATCAGAGGGTTTTGTAGTCCACTTCCACTCTCCTGTAACTGGTTTTGGAGTATTTTTCTGGGATTGCATAATGTTTTCTTCTTCCTTCCTTTCTCTCAGGGTTTTAAGGACATATCTCTTGAGAGGTTCATGCATGGCGGGGCCAATGTGACTGGTTTCCAACTGGTGGACTTCAGCAGGCCCATCGTCATTAAACTGATGCAGCGCTGGAACAAACTGGATCAGAGAGAGTATCCTGGATCTGAAAGTCCACCTAAGGTGATAAAAATATGCTGTCTATACATAGACATACATAGATATATAGATTGTAAACATCTGGCACTACGTGAACAAATTTGAAAGATTTGCAATAGTGGATCTTGTTTTCAAAAGGATGTTTTCCTCAGCAGCAGAAATGTAACTAAAGCTTGTGAGAGATTAACTTGCGGACAGATACACACAGATATTTACAGTGCACACACACACACACACACACACACACACACACAATTTAGGGGTGATGGCATCGGTGTGTTTCGTACCTGAAATTCACCACAGGCGCCAATTATGCAGCCTCTTCAAACAGGCAGTCACAGGGTGATGTGTGCATTTGAACCATGTGGTTCAGCTTCTTAACCAATCAGTGTGACCTGGCATACTGTAATGTGATGAATGCTGATTCTTCAGACTGAAGATGTCTTTGTCATGTCTGTCCTGTATGATATTCCTCCATGCTTGTCCCTCCCTTTGTCTCCAGCTCTGTAACCAAATCCACAGTTGCATCCCTTATATGTTTGTCTCATTGTTTCTCTGATTGTATATCCCTTCTCCTCTCTCCATTCACCATCCTTAGTGTCTATTTTCTCTTACCACCGATGTCCCTTTCTCTGTCACATTTTTCTGTCTCTATCACTACCACTCTACCACTCCCCCTTTCTTTTCTATCTCTGTCTTTGTCCGTCTCTCGTCCCTCAGCACTCCTCTATTGACCGGGTACTGACCTGCAGCCAATTGCGTTTGATTTGTGCATGCATTAACTGGAAATATGTCCACCTACCTATTAAAAATACATCATGCTGCAGCTCTCTGTCCCTTGCTCTTTGGCTCACACTTACACGCAAGCAGTCGAACACACACACAGTAGTAACTTTAAAAAGGCGATGCTGTGAGTCTTTCAAGGCTGCAAATATATACATACATACACGATGGTTATATTCTTACATTACTGGAACGTTATTTTACACTCAAGGAACATACTAATTGGCGATCATCGTTCTTAGATTGACCTGATCAATTCTCATTAGTTGCCCCATCCATCGATCCTGACCGTTGACACAACACAAGTTAGTGTGTTAATGGAGGTAAACCTATTATGCATGTGAACATGCTTAGATATACAAAATACAATTAATTACAACTACAGGTGTTCTTAACTTTCAAAACTTTATGAGCATCCTTGATGAAGTGCATTCAAAGATTGTCTTCCCATTGCAACCACAAAAATGATGTTTTAAGTCTGCCTTTTGCAAACAAGGACATTTTAATGATTTAACACAATAACACAAAACCAGATATCTCTAGTGACAACAGATGCCTCCAAATTGCTCTAGGCTAATTGGTGCTGTGTAAAAACTGAGCTCAGTTAGCCTTGGGCCAACTGGTAGCCTCAGGCCCAGTAGAACTCTGCTCTAATAATGTGCACTGTGAAAATTACTATTGGGGCTTGTCCGTTTTGCACTGGAGACTGGATTTTGAGTTAGCTGCTTTTGGCCATCAATCAAAATCTCTTAACCCAGTGATTCTCAGCTGGTGTGCCTGGAGATTTTGTTGAAATGTAATGAAAAAGATCAGTGATCTGTTAAGGTAATACATTAACTTCATCAAAATTCAGCCACAATACTTTTTGGGGCTTTTTCCATCAATGTATCTATCTCTTTTTAACATCTTTTTTATCTGCCTTTATCAGTATTTGTCCACGTGTAAAGCATTTAAGGTTTTCCAGACATGGGTGCAAAGCTCATTTTATAAATTAAATATGTGTGTCCAAATTGTTTTAATACTACAGTTTTTTCATTTCAATTTATCATCTCATTTGACAAGAAAAATGAATGAAAGAGCTGTGTTTTTCAGTGTGTCATTAACCCCGCCTCTGCCATATTATGTTCCCTGTGGTACAGTCTATGGTGAGATTATTTAACATCATTAAAAAGCAAAAGAGTGTACGCTGTGTTCGCACTGGATTTATTAATCACTGCATATAGATTATCCTGTTAAGCTGCATGCATAAGGCAATTGGCTACTTGCTTCGTTATCCATAACACAATGGTGACAAAACAATGGTGCCTGTTAAATTTTTGTACACAAACCAAATGTGGGCCGTCCTTAGCTTGACACCGGCATTGTCCTCTAATGGTGCCATCACCATTTGTGTCTTTATGCTGATGTTGTGAGTAATAACGGCCTGATGATTGATTCCAAATCTATTATGTGATTTGCATTGTCTATATTCCAATATTACTTTATGATGTGGATGACAACATTATATAATGGTACTATATGGTACTAACTGACTGCCATGCTAGTAGCTCTGTAAGTTTGTTCTTTGGCTCAGCACTGCTTTGACCTACATGCAAACATCACCATGCTAACATGCTCAAATTGACTACACTAACATGTTGATGTTTGCAAGTATCATTTTTACCATATTTATCATCATATTCTAGCATGGTAGCATGCATTTGCACTAAACACAAAGTACAGCTGCAGATGAGGGCAATGTCATTAGGTATGCAGATATTTTATGATGAAACAAAGTATTGGACACAGTCAAACCTGATAATGGCTTACCTAAGTTATGTGATCCCAAAAGTTACAATTCATCCTCAGTGGGACACTATGTCCACATTTCCAAATTTCAGGACAATCCATCCAGTAGTTGTTAAAATATTTCAGTCTGGACCAAAGTGGTGGTCTGACCAACCGACCGACAGACATTGCCATATCTAGAGTGTGGCTAAAAATAAATGAATAATGAATAAATTAATGAATAAAAAGATTGACTACAACTTCTTATGCTTGCAATGTTACTTTATCTCAGTCATGAGGTCAGTTCACCCATAAAAGCCTTGGTGTAAAGCATGAATGCAGACATGTACATTCTAAATGCACTGCATACATTTTTTATATACATTAGTTTCTGTGTGAAAAGTGGCACATGCTTTCTTTTATTGTATACATAATTTATAAAGCTGGTTCTTGGTTTGATCTAGAGCTGTAGAGTAAACTTGTATGAACCTGTACATTTTATCCTATTTGAGAATCCACATTTATAAAGAAAATCGGGTTTTACTTGAAGGATCTTAGCTGAACTTGGAGATTTTAACTGCTCCTAGAAATATCGTCTAGAATTTGTTTTTTTTAAAAGCCAATACTGTTTTATATGTGTCCCGAAGGTGTTTCTGTCCTACCTCTGACAGAAACAAAAAACAGTACGCTAGTTGGCTCAGTTTTGTAGTTGTTTTCTGCTTTGCTCCGATTTGGATTCTATAGTCGTCATCTGTCAGTCGCGCGCCTAAAGGCTTCTTAAGTTTCAAAGGGGAGAGATGAAAGGAGGATGACATGGTTGTGCAGCCTTCCAAAACGCGCCTTTTGGGATACAAATCAAGGGATGTCAGTAAAAGAGAAAACTACCTGCACAGGCGTGGAGAGCGTTGGCGGAGTCTCTCAGCCGACTTCCCTCTTTCCTTCCATTTTCATATCACCACTTGTCTCCGCCGTGATGTGAAGGCAGCCCGCTGTGTGTTTGACTGCCTCTGTCTGTGTGCCGCTGTGTGTGTCTGTGTGTGGGCTGGGTGGGTTTGTTGCAGTTGGATGTGTGGTGTGGTTCCCTGCTGCGCTGTGTCTTACCTATAATGAATTTGTCAAACAATCTGTCAAGATCACCACCTTTTTTGAGAGTTTCATTAGACCACAGATACTGATAATCTCCAACCCTTTCTCTTTGTCTCACGCGCTGTCTCGTTTCAAAGGTCCCTTAAAACATCAACAACTCACTCCGGAAGCGATACATCCTCTTTTAGAATATAACCCAATGAAACCATATTTGTAAAACTAAATTTCAGTATCAAAGGGAATTCCCCCAACAAAGTGGGTTTAATGAATGGATTTACAATATGATTTAAATACGTTTCAATGTCATTTTAATGGCCCAGTGACTGTACTTAAAACTATAAGCCTGTCTAAATCTGGCACATTTACAGTGATGTTACATTTACAGTGGTGTTGATTGATGTTCACCAGTGTTAACTGTGGAAGTCAAATAAAAGTCAGAGCGGTGAGATAAATTAACAGCACAGGTCAGCATGTTTGCATACTGGTGAGGTTAGTTCATATGGAGTTAGGATGTTGTAATTGTCTGAGTTTAAATTGGGAATAAATCATATAGGCCTATGGTATAGCCCTGCAGCATGAAAGTATTCTAGTTAGGCTTTTTAAATCACAGCATCTACTCAAACACTGTTTGTTTTGTATCTACGTAAACTCATGTAGTCTTGCAGAGTAAGCTACCATCACTGAAAAGATGATTTGGATGTTTTTTGTCATGGCACTAAGCACCAAACACATCAGAAAAAAATCTGTGATTTTGCTTTACAATGTCTTTGGGTTGTCAACCTTGAAATGACTGCACTGGGATACTGATGTGGAAATAGTTCTTTTGAAGGCACTATTTATCATCCACCACCGCAAACAAATCTATAAGAAACACATTAAATACTGATTTTCAGTCTATAATTAAAAAATTTGATGTAGATATACCTCAGCTTTATTTGGTTAAAAAATAACAGTTGGGCTATTTTAAGTCTAGAATTCAACCTGAATAAAATCAATGTCAGTTTCCAAACAGGGACTGTAATGCCTCTGTCTCTTTTAACATTTTTGCACTACCTGAGTATTAATTTCTGCCATACTGTGTACTTGGACTGACTTGGACTCTTCATTCTTTCATAAAAAGTGTAAAAACTTGTTAAACTGATAAAAATATATATTGTTTCTCTCTGTTTGTCCCTCCATTCTTCAGTATACCTCATCTCTAACGTATGATGGCGTCCTTGTTATGGCCGAGGCCTTCCGCACCCTTCGCCGTCAGAAAATTGATATCAGTCGCCGTGGCAACGCTGGCGACTGCCTGGCGAATCCTGCTGCTCCCTGGAACCAAGGAATAGATATGGAGCGTGCCCTCAAACAGGTTGGCACAAGTTTGATGCTGTGTAGTTTACCACTGACAGATTAGACAGATGTTCACACACACACACACACACACACACACACACACACACACACACAGTCAGTAAAACACCTGGCATGATAAAAGGGGGAAATGTTCCAGAGATCCTTGCCAACATTTATGTGTTTTAAATGCTTGTTGGGACTTTGATGGAGTACCCAGAGTTCACACATGCTTACTGTAACACATAAACTTGTACTGCCATACTTGAGGGGACACTGTAATGACTTTCATTCACTTCTCAAGTACCGTAAAACTTCTAATAAAAGCAGAGTCCCAAATAGACTTACATCTTCTTTACTAGCGTGGTTACCCGTTTGACATATAAAGGCAGGTCTGAATTAGAGGCCTGGTCTGGATTTTATAGAACTTCTTTGGATGTATAAACCTCTTAAAGCTTGGGCTTAGATTGTCTACACAAGTACATGTTTAAATTTTGACGATGATACACGTTGTAAGATCAGTTAGATTCTCCACAATTCAATCATTCATTTTACAGAATCATGAGCATATAAATATATATAATATATATATATATTCCCGCACTGGAGATTGCCGACCTAAGCATGAAGGATTCGCAGGAAATGATGCGTGCATGTAATCCAACGTTTCTGTTTGTAATATCTTATTGAGCCTCACTTTTTATTTTTCACAAATGTACTGTTAATGCAAACCAAAAATCTCATTCTGCTGCTGCTTCACATTAAATTTGTTGAAAAAATAGTGCTTGTCTGGGTACACTATGAACAGATACACCTGCTGCTTATCTGTATTTGTATTTCTTATAAGCAACTGCTAAAGAATTCTTAGACCTGTAATTTTAAACCATATAACAAACTGGAATTATTGGTGTTTACAAATCAACCTAGACTTTAAACTTTAAACTAAACTTTAAAGACAGTATTTTTCTCTTGTCCTTACTATTATTGTTGTTATAAATCCAGGTGCGCATTCAGGGCCTGACTGGGAATATTCAATTTGATCACTACGGGCGGAGGGTCAACTATACCATGGACGTCTTTGAACTGAAGAGCAATGGACCACGCAAGGTAGGCTCTCCTCATGGCTTAGAAACAAAGGTAAACAATACTTTGAATTTGTGAGTTGGACACAAACATGCCACAGCCGACTTATTCCATTCAGTTGTTGTGATGTGTTTTCAGGCTGTGTTGCTGAAAGGCAGTGTTAAATGTTTTTCATAATTTCAGCAAAATGTGACTCTTAAGCAGTAAAGTTAGTTTTAATCACAACTGAAATGACACGCACTTACTGTTACTGCATTTTTCTCATTTTATTACTTATGCTGGCTGATTGTTGAAAAATGAATTCCTTCACTGCATAATTATCTCCATAATTACTCATTAATAAGTGTTTTACTGCAGTTATAAATATCTTTACACTACAATTGAACCACTGCAGCTTGTGTTTTTGAATAGTTTTTTTGCAGTGTTCATTGGAGAGCAGCTCTCAGACAACCTGGGGGTATATGAAACTCTGCAGTGATGTAAGTGAGGAAAGTTTGAACATAATCTTTCTTCATAATAACAAAAAGGATAAGGCTCAGGTTGAAAGTAGCTACTCATAATTTCTCTTTACTGGAAAAAAAAGCATACATGTAGCGCCTATAATAAAGAAATAACACCATGTTCCAGCTTCTCAAGTGTTCCTTTGACAGCAATGTGTGTTTATTGAAAGTTCTTGGCTCACACTCAATATCTCTCAATATCTTCTACAGTTCCAATGGGAAATCTGCTGGGATGAGCTCATTCTGTTGACTTTTTTTTTCTTTCTTTATATTTCTCTCTGTTCTATCATATAGGTTCTATTTCTTTTTTGTCCGTCTTGATTTTTATTGTAAGCTTTTTCAATTTTTAAGGTCTGATTGATTTCATTTTTTTTTTTTTTTTATCATTCATTTGCTTTCTCTCTTGTCCCACTGTTTCTCTCAGATTGGCTACTGGAACGACATAGACAAGCTTGTGTTGGTCCAGAATGAAAATGCTCTGTCCAATGACAGTTCAGCAATGGAAAACCGGACAGTAGTCGTGACAACCATCATGGTAATGTACCCTGAGACTGCTTTCATTTCTGAATAGTTTGGCGGCTGTTTGAAATTTAGGTGAAGCTGTCCTTCAACACTGACAATCAGTCTTTTCAATTCTACAACCTAATTTTACCAAAACCTTGCTCCCACCAGATATTTAGGAAGTTTATGGAAATGCTAATTGCTATAAATGCAAACAACACAGCATTAAGGAGGTTAGATAGGACTAGATGCAGTAATGACCAATGTGTTAAAGACATTTTGCTAATGTAGTACGGCGGTTCACAACCATCTTGTGACACTATAGACACATCAAGTTCATGGTATAAGGAGGAGCCATTCTTTTAGTGTAATGAGTGGAAACTACTACAAGTCATAGAAATAATTTAGAGTTGAACCATGGGCTGGAGGCAGGAGTTTACTTCCCTTAGTGGTTAGTATTATTGGATACATTCAGTGTCAGACAGTCAGGGGATGAAACACAACACAGGTGTCATGTGGTAGAGTTTAGTTAATGTAAGAAAATAAATAAATCAGGTTGGAGCAGGATGAGCTGTACGCTTATAGTTGTAGTGAGCACTCACTGGCACAGCCAGGAGGGAGTGGCACTTGTCCAGCTGGAAGATTACACTAATGTCTCATTAGTAGGCAAATCTAAAACTGACCTCGGATCACTATTTAGAAGTGACCTCAGTCCAGTCTCTTCTAATGACTTTCGGATAGACACCGGTCTACAGGCCTGTATAATTATTCCTCTTTCTTCTACAAACACAGATAAAGGAGGGCTAATCGGTGGATTTGTGCACATCCTCTGCTTACATTTGATTTCACTTCACCCATCTGCAGCCCTTTTATGGTGGCCATCCCCTTCCTGTAAATGCAATCAGTCTAATTCAATTGGGCATGCAAAGTGATGCAAGTGAAAGCAACTCAAAAGACTAATTTCAGCCCAGAGATAAAACAAGCCACAGATGCTTGAGCTTCAGCAATTCAGCATTTTGTTTTAAACCACGTTGCTTCATTCAGCAAAATCAAGTAAAGTATGACCAAAATATCTGTAGTTGTACTTACACTAATAAAACACCTATAAATGGACAACTTTTCAGAGATGTTGATTTGATAATACAGCTGAAGTCTACAGTGCCTCCGGTGGCCAGAAGTGGTAGTAACCAGTCAGGTCTGCACAGAGGAAAACGACCACACATGCTCAGAGAGTAAAAAAAAAAAAAAAGAAGGATGAATTCAGCTGGACTAAATGTCCCCAGTGACAGCCCCACCTCTAGTCATGCACACTTCAACTGGCAATGTGTTAAGCAAATACAAACAACACATCAACACGATCCAATACATTTAAAGGCAAGTTGTCATTCTGTGACCAAACCTCTTTTGAATATTTGTATATTATGTTAATGTTCCCTTACTGTCACAGGCTGTTGTTATTTGTATGTATATTTGACTTGTGTCTCTGATTACATACGTTTTGTGTGGTTGTAAAAGAGATGAGTGTGCACAGAGTTTGGCATCACTGCATACGTCTTTTCGATGTTTGTTCCTTCCCTATTTCCTCCCACCCATATCTCTCTGTCATCTGACTTTCCGCTATTCCACTATCCCCGCTTTCTCTGTCACTCTCCCTCTCACTATGTCTTTAACTGCATTACCATTACTTCAACCCCCATGCCCCTTGTTTAAACCTTCATGCCTCCCCCACCTGCATATTTCTCTGTGGATGGTGACCTCAGCAGGCCTTGGCTAACGTTAGCTCAGCCACCTCCTCCTCTTTGCAGCCTCTGATGATGAGGAAGCCTCTGCTGCGACACTGATGCCGGGTCTGCAGACAGAGCAACAGACTGAAACACACACACACCTGAGTCGCAAACCCTTGGGAAAGACAGAGGACAGACAGACTGACTAAAGCAAACAAAGACTCAGTGTGCTCTGTTGATGATTTGTTGTTATGGCTTTTTTCTTTATGTATATTTTGTAGAAAATGTGTTTTTCTGTTGTTTTTTTTATTATTATTTCTATGTTTAGAAGTGGTTTAGTCTGCATTACCACAGCAACAGTGACCAAGAGGGACTGAACAGATGTCTGTGAGGCACTGGGATGCCTTACCGACTGTGCTCCTGTCTTCCTTTATGACAAAAGCCACAGTTGGGACGGGAGCTCTGCGAGGGATTCTGTGGCCACTGTCAAGATTTGATATTTGGCCACACAAAATCACCCGACCATCAGACAGCCCTGTTAATTCAGATTCTTTTCATTCTTTCTGAGGACACTACAGTCACCACCACCTTCCCTGTAACACCACAGAGCACCCGCAGAAAAAATTACCTCACAAAAATGTATAATTTTTCCATATTTTAAAATTTTTTCTGTGTGCTTTTTTCTTTTTTTTCCAAGCTAAGATGTGGGAGGAGAGTGATACATGGACAGGTCTTCGTGTCAGTCCTGCATTTCGTAGTCCTCACCTTTTGATACCACTCTCTCTCCATCCTCATCTTTCTGCTCCGTCACTCCGTAAATCTACTCAGTCATGCTTACTCGGTCAGCTGTCCTCTACCGTGTTTCAGCTCCTCTGAGAGCTCTACACCTGAATGGAAATGTATTCAACACTAGGGGCGCTTGTCTGAAGCACAACAGATCCCCACACTTCACATTAAAATGGCACCATTACAAATGTTTGAAATTGTCTATAATTTAACTTTCACTCTAGCTTTGTAGCTGCACTTTACATGTTTTATTACTTTAATTACACTGATACTGGCATTATAAATATCCTGAAAGAAATTAGATGGGATATATACAGTTTATACACATACACACCTAACGAAACAACCACCCTGAACACCTTTAATAAATGCAAGCACATAAGCTCACACACTATAAGAAGTACATGTATATACATACATATTTACACAAACACAACCTATATTAGCAAAGTGGATTGATGGCGATTGATTGTTAAGCCTGTTGGCATTTGCCTTTAAGTACTTGCTGTACTTGGTAACATAGCCCTTGAGGATATGACAGTCTCTTGTTTATGCGTTTGCTTTGGCCTCAGTTAACCGCAGCATACAAATTGCTCCTTTAACAACTTATTTATTTTAATTGGCTTTAGAATAAATATGTATATATCGAATCAATTAAATTTGCCTTTACATTTTTTTTTATTTTCTGTGAGTGATGGATTATCAAAAAGTACAGCATGCTATCCAACAAGGCTCTTCATCAGGATGCAGGACTCTCATACACAAAGCTGAAGATGGCAAATTGATATTAAGGAGCTACATTATTTATGTGATCGTATAAAGTAGGTCGAATTACATAAACAGAAGACAAAATATGCAAGCATCTGAAAATGTTGGCTTTGGAGAAATATAGAACTAGTTCAGCCAAAATGGTGACTTATGAAAAGTATTGTGGATGCTGGTTGGCTGGCTGATGGCCTGTGTGGCTGGTGAATCATTGGTTAGACTGATAACAATGCACGCTTTTGGCCAGCTGGTTTGTTACCTGGTGGACTGACTGCTATTAGTCACCTGTTTAACCTACAGGTGACTAATAGACTGGCTGACTGACTGACAAGTGGTCACTGGTTGACTTGTTAACTGACTGCTGAACTGCCTTTGCTCTCTTTATGGCTGAATAGCTAGGAGATAATCATGCTGACTCACTAATATGTGACTGGATAGATGATTAGTAGTAGTGTAATTGCAGTAATTAATAAATTAATGAACTGACTGACCAAGTGACGGACCAAAACAGGCTGTGACTAACCAACTGCCTGGCTTGCCTCTCTCTGGCCATCTGAATGGACGCCTCGCAGGCTAATTAAATGTCTTGGTGGTTGGCTAACGCATTATGTGACAGTCAGACTTTTTAAATGCTGAACTGACTGAGTGTCTGTTTTAGACAGTTAGGTGACTGTCCAGTCGGGTGCCTGTTTTCACTGGCTGGCTAAATGGCTTACATAGCAAGTCCTGTCTGCCTTTTTGGCTCCAGTGTGAAGTGTTTCATGTCTTATCAGCTCAAACCATTTGCTTCTACAAAGCCGTTCCCCCTCTTTCACCCATCCATTTTCCCTCTTTATGTCTGTCTTTTCATCCTATCCCTTCTCTTGCTTTCTGCCTCTTTTCCCCCTAATTTTTCACATTGTCATATTCCCTCTTTCTCTTTATCTCTCCTTCACGCTTTCCTTTTTTCTGTTCCTATCTATCCTCTATTCTCCCTGTAGCTATCGCTGTTTGTTTTCTGATCTGCTCCTTCATCTTTCTTCTATAGTTTCATGCAGCCAACACACCCCACATCCCTCTCTCCATCTGCGCCTTCTATTTCTTTACCATGCACTCCCTCCCCTTATTCCTTACAACCCCCTGGTCTTTGCTCCATCTCCTTACTTTTTCACCTCCCGTTTCTTGCCATGCCCATGATGCTTTCTTCCCAGCAGTAAATACATGCACTAACATCCAGCACACACAAACACACTCACACACAGAATTGGCATTACCACCTTCACACTGAGACAAAGGCATCTGGGGCAAACTGATAACAAACCTTAAGGAGACTTTAAAGTGAAACCGTTCCACTGTTGGCAGAGCTCCCACTGGTATCTCTTTGTGTGTTCTTGCTTACATAATACTAAATTAACCCTTCACTAAAATGAAGTAACCTGCTCTGATTTCAAACACTTGACCTTCTCACAAACCAGAGGGTAATTTGATTGCCTAAGATGATTGTGTACTTTCCGTGTTAACACAACTTAAGTAAATGATTCCCCTTGAGATTTAATGATTTAAGATGAAAAGTGAAGCAAAACACTTAGCTTAGCTTAGCATAAAGACTGAAAACAGGGGGAAACAGTCAGCTTTGATATGTCTGAATGCAAAAAGAATCTGGCTGCCAGCACCTTGAATGCTCACTGACTAACATGTTAAATCTAATTTGTTAACTCCATTTGGAAAACAAAACAGACAACCCTTTAAAAGTTATATCTCTGAATGAGAATTGCTCAATTAATCCGTGAATAAGATTACTGTATATTGTGATAATCCTTTCTATCCATTACAATAGATAAGGATCTCTGTACAAAGTTGGCCCAAAACTTTTCATTTAAATCGTTCCACATTTTTGAATTTGTGTCCAAAACGAATTTGCCCAGTGCTACAGCCTTTTATTGATTTTTAATGAATATAATCACGTTCATCTGGTTCCAGCATTAGCACCATTTGTTCTTTTCAGCTTGCTTTGAAATGTCCAAATAGTCTCTGATTGCCTTTGTCAAGCCTATTTTACTTTAATTCTGTAGAAAGTTTCTGTTTTATCTTTGTCTTTGTGTTCAAAATTAGTTATTTTCATTTAAGCGTGCAACTAAATTTCCATTTCTTCATCACCTGAAGAAATGTGCCAAATAATAATAATAATCTTTATACAAGTTTCCTCACAAACTATTCGGTGGGAAGTCAATGTCATGCCAGGTCGAAAACTGTCAAACTTGGGATTTCAAAACTTTAGAAATGTTGATGTAAATTAGATGTAAACGGTAATTAGGTTACAACATTGGTGTCCTTTAAAACATGGTTTTCAGCTCACATCTTCATTTCCTCTTGTCTGTATCCCTGCTATAGAGCAGTCCTCGTGGCGGTGTTGATCTATTAGAGGATTAGAGGATCTATTGCTGTTCATTAACATTATGATTCATGTTGAGTCAATGGAATGAGAGCCCCGGGACCTGCTAATGTTCCCAATAATGACATTTTAGGAGAAATGTTTTTGTATGTTCTGACATTGAACATAACAGGGACCATTGTTGTATTCGATGATGGGGATGATGTTGGTGATAAAAGAGTAAAGTGTTTAGCATAAATTAAGAACTGAATTTCCATATCCGTGGTTGGTTTTGGAAGAAATGTATTTTGTTGTCACAAATACTGATGACTGAATAATGGTTTGTAAGAAATGTGATAATGCGATACTTGGGGTATTTTTTTTTTTTTTTTCTTTCTTTCTTAATGTGTGATTCTCACCTTTTATCCCTAATATATTGTGTGACAACTGCTGGAACTGTGGCTAAATACTTTACAGTGCTTACAAACCATTTGATAATGATATCTCTCTGGATTTAGAAACAGGAAGGATCTACAGCCAGGCTAGCGGCTCTTTGAGGCTGTACTTTGGCACAGCAGTGCTTTGAGCTAAATGCTCAGATCAGCATGCTAACATGCTCAAAATGACGATGATAGCATGTTGATGTGTAATGTGTGTTGAAAATGTTGTTAGTTTAGGTACATAGTTATTAATAAAAATACTGGACAACTACTTAACATAAGTAAGAGCACTTCTACAAGAATGGATCATTTTTACATCTGGATAAATGTAAGCCCATTGAATAACCATATTAAAAAAGAGCATTTCTGTCTATATTACCTTTCAGTCATATGCAAATACGCAAGGAATTTATTTCCAGCTCTCTGTTTACTGAAGCTAAAGAGAATCAATGTATAAATCCAGCTTCCCTTTGTAGGTTTTCTTTGTATAGTTCAGTTTCCACTCTAAGATCTTTTTTTAAATCCCACTTTCTGCCTGCCTATGATCTAAACTAGCTTTCAATGTATTTCAATTTCCTGGATTTGAAGATTGCTCTGTCGATTCCCTCCAAATCTGTATGTGAGTGATTTTATTGCTCATTTAACCCCTTTCAAAACATGTCCGTCAACAATCCTCTTTGATTAAACTGTACTTGTTTTCAATGTGAATCAATTTCCTGAATGAAGAATTCAATCCAAAATATGTTATCATTTTGTATTGTGTTTTATGATCCTCATAAATCGTTTCATAGCTTGGGAGTGTTGGATATTATAAAAGCCTGTTTGATTAATTAGATGAGATTAGTCTTTGATTAAAAAGGGTTTGATAGCATTTTAATTGGCTTGGTTTCAGCCGGATTACAGGGTGAGCAGCCTCAGGCATAATACCATAACTCACTGCTCCTGATGGATGCGCTGTCACTCAAAAGTCTGTGTGCCTTTCTTTTCTCTGTGGTTATCCTGTGCAGGTGTGGTAATGTGTGCTTCTCTGTGACCATGCTTGTGTTTGTGTGTTATTGCTAATGCACCCACCAACATTAAACTCTCTGTTTGCTTTCATCTTTGTTAACTGCATGCACAGAAATCATTCTACCTCTTACGGCACATTACCAAAGCAGCAGTGTTCCTTTCTTTTTCGTCTCTCTCCCTGTGTTTTCCTCCCATTTTTCTCCTCTCAGCATTGGTGTTGTACTGAGTCAGGTGCAGGTCCCAGTGGAGGCATGTAGAGTCAGACAAAAGAATAAAACAAGGAACTAGAAGTCAGAAAGATATAAAACATCTACCTCAGACAAGGCTTTTTTAAAACGACTCTGATATTTTTCCTGTTATATAAACTCAGCAACTGTTTCCATCAAGTTTTGGGTGGCTGTGGGATGTTTATCTCCTTTAAAATGTTATCTACACAAAAATATGTGACTTTTAGTTTCCCTTCACTGTCCTACATGTAAGGTTAAATCAGTCTCTTATACTGATGTCAGAATTTTAATGTCACGATCTAAGGTTTGCCTTCACAGAGGCTGGTGTCCAACATGTATTGGTGTATTTCATAGAGCTGTATCCCTTTGTGTATGATAAAAAGTAATGTATGCTTCTTTTGAAAATGTATATAGAATAGAATGAATTAGAATAATTTTAATTGGTTTCATTTTTCTTTGTAATATGGGTTTTTCCTTGGTACAATGTTACCAACCAAAGAGCTGGCTCTTTTTCACAAGTTTTCATTTTCCTTCTTTTAATAATAGCTGCTGTCATGTTCCTCCAAACAGCTGTGTCTTTCTCCCCTTATGCTGGTTTTATAGGAGGGTCCCTATGTGATGCTGAAGAAGAACTGGGAACTTTATGAAGGCAACGACCAGTTTGAGGGATACTGTGTGGACTTAGCCTCAGAGATTGCCAAACACATCGGAATTAAATACAAGATCTCCATTGTACCGGATGGGAAATATGGAGCCAGAGATCCAGAGACGAAGATATGGAATGGCATGGTTGGAGAGCTTGTGTATGGGGTAAGTTTGGATGGACAATATTTGGACTTTAATGATGATTTTGTCAGTTATTTCTATAATGAATTGTTTCACTGTTTAGCCTATCTATTGCCAGAGAACAGTGGAAAATGTCCTTCACAAGCTCTCTGATGTCCAGATGATGTCTTCAAATTGTTTGTTTATTCAGTATATTCAGTTTAACTTCAGCTTCAGGTCATTTATACTTTACATCACCCAAAGAGTCGGCAAACTTTACAGGTTAAAATACACTCCAGTCTTTAGAAACATAACTATGAGACCTTGCATGTATGAGCAGACGCACATGCAGAAGCCCAAATATACAGGTACGAATGTTTATACAACATTAACATGATTGCTTACCCAGCCAGTGACAGTAGGAAGAGGACCATAGCACACAAAAAAAATAGATTCAATCAAGCAATTATTTGATTACCAAATACACAGGGTAGGAGAATAAAACATCTTCAGTTTACAGTATACTGCAATGCAATCCAGTACATCACAGATTATGGCTATAAAAAAATTGTGTTGAATCAACAGCTTCAACATTACTTGAACAGTGTAACTTTATAGAGATCATATACACTGCAGGGTGATTACATTGCATTATATGTGCTCCTGCTAGTCTGACCCCACTGCAGGCTATCATGCAAATAGCTGAGAAATGCTCAAAATAACTCTTATGGAGTCCATAAACTTGTCTGTAGCTCTGCGTCTCCTTAGTTACCATGTCAGTTCCCTGCAGAGACACCGTGTCTGGAAGGGTTCACTTACTTCTTGAGAACTTGGCAAGCTGGCTAATTATGCCATTGACGCCCATGCACGGTCTGATATTTCGCATTGCTGTCTCAACGCAAACTTTAACAACATGCAGAAGACAATGTCAGTCGTCACTTTGCGGAAGAGTGAAAGTGGAGACGTTGCTGCAGAACAGCGACAGAATTAATTAGCCTCCAGGATCCGTGTAGTGGTAGGTGACACAGCAGAACCGCTGCATTGACTTTTCACGTTTGATTTGTTCCAAACACTCACCGTCCTTTCTGATGACTCTTCTGCCACTCAGAGAAAAGACATTCGTAAGATTTCAAGACTTTGTCCTGCTTCGTTTTATATATGGCATTTACTCTCAGTTTATCTTTGTTACTTTTGTCTCCTGTTTTCTATCTTCAGTTTATTTAATCGTCCTTTCTGTAGTGCGTTGTGAGTTTTATATTCCTATGCCCCCTTCTCCCTTGCTTTCTTTCCATATTACTTCTGTCTTCCTTGTCTTTGTTTTGCTCTTTATTCTCCTTGCATTGTAACACTTGTTATTTGATATGCTGTTATTGTAGCCTCTTTTTAAGTTAAGACTGCAGATGTTGTTTAGACACAGATAGTGTGCTGAATGAATGATATTTTAGACTCTTCTACAGATTGTGCGTGTGTGTGTGTAGGCACTCATGCAAATGTGTGTGTAGACCTTGCAGACTAATTTAAATTCTGGCAGTGTCACTTTCATGCCCATGTATGAATTACTTCTCTGTCATTCTGATGGTTTTCCCTCTACCTCCTCTGTCTCTTTCAACGCTTCTCTCTTCCCCCTTTTTTCTCCCCGTTTATTTCTTTCATTCCCTTCCTTACGTTGCTCCTGCTTCAAACTGCAGCAATCCTTTACTGCGCTTGTCTACTTTACCAGCCCGTACTGTTTCAAATGTTATTTCTCTATTTATCTTTGGCCTCAGACATTTTCTGTTTGCAGACAAAAGAGTTCACAGGCAGTTCCTGCTCATCATCACTCACTTGTTCTACATGAAGTTGCTGCAAATTAACTGCACTACCATATGCGTAAACTAAACTAAACATATACTTTTCTCTCCAGAAAGCAGAAATTGCCGTGGCCCCACTGACCATCACTCTGGTGAGAGAAGAGGTGATCGACTTCTCAAAGCCCTTCATGTCTCTGGGAATCTCCATCATGATCAAGAAGCCCCAGAAGTCGAAACCGGGTGTTTTCTCTTTTCTGGACCCACTGGCCTATGAGATCTGGATGTGCATAGTGTTCGCTTACATTGGAGTCAGTGTTGTGCTGTTTTTGGTAAGTGATTGTTAAAAACTAGAACTCAGCACTTGAGTTGGATGGCAGGGATTGAAGAGTTTTTAAAGGCTTGGGGTTTAGTGATGAAAGAATTATTATTATTTGGCTCACAGGCTAAAGATATTTCTCAACTCATGGGATATATCACATGGTACCCTGTCTATAGGATACATTTCCAGCTGATCAGGTATAATATATATAGAGGAGATTAGACTAAAGTATAAACTGTATATATGTTTTAAGGATTATTAAAATCCCTAAAAAGTATGGCAACATTGCCTTTACCTCACTCTAGTGTATTTTACACTGTTAAAGAAAGCTCTCTTAAAGTTGTCCTATTGGACAGGAATAACATCTCAGACAGCTCTGTATGCAAGATATGCAAAAACTTAATGTGAGATATTTAAGACATGCAAGTTCACAAGATCAGGTTGGCATAACTCCTCTGACACCAGAGCGTCTGCATATTCAAGGTTTTGCTCTCTTCCACAACAGTCATAAGACATTTACCCTCCATGGTTTTGAATGTGTTACTTAGCTGTTATGACATTATTTCTCCCCCATATTTCTCCCTCTGCTCATTTGCTCCGGCCTGTATTAGAATAACAACTTAAATGCATTTTAATTTTTTGTGATGACCTGCTCCGGCCTGTCTTTCCTTTACAGACATCTAAATGATCTATAACACTTATTTTTCCTTCACTGTCTCAGGTGAGTCGCTTTAGCCCGTACGAGTGGCATGCAGAGGAACCAGAGGAGGGAACAACAGAGCTGGGTCCCACTGACCAACCTCCCAATGAGTTTGGCATCTTCAACTCCCTCTGGTTCTCACTGGGAGCTTTCATGCAACAGGGCTGCGACATCTCACCACGGTGAGGGAGAGAAATGGAGCGTGTGTGTGTGTGTGTGTGTGTGTGTGTGTGTGTGTGTGTGTGTGTGTGTGAGAAAGAGAGAGAGAGACAAACAGAGTGCATTTGTGTAGAGAGAGGTGGAGACAGTATTTTAGTATACAAGATGTGTTTATAAGAGTGTATGTCTGGGCTGGGGATAGCGTGTGTATGTTTAACTGCCTGCAATGTTAGAGTGCTTTAGTATTTGGCTGTGGTGATTCAGACTGTTGACAATGTGAATCACCTCTCTTAGCACTTTTTCTAGCTTTCACTGAAATGGACTGCTTCTCCAAGACAGTGTGTTACAGAAGCTTAAGATGTGTTAGAAATACATGCACACACACACAAAAAAAACACAAAAGTGAGAAGAAAACACCTGCACGTAAGCCCAGCAGTCATGTACATATGGGTGTGCTATGGGGGGAGAGTTAGCAGTTTTTTAGATGGGTATGAATTTTTAATGCACCACTGAAGAGAGGCAGAGTCCGGCTGTATTTTTAGAATATTTATAAGAATATGGCATTTTATTATTGATAACCTGAGAATGCAGTTTAGTGAAATATTCATGGCCATCATCCTCAAGACCTTTAGGGAGCAAATCTAAGGAGAGAAGGAGCAGCAAATAGAAGTGATAGACAATGAGCTGAAAGACGGAAGAGGTGTGAGCAGCTGAACAACGTGTGTGTGTGTGTGTGTGTGTGTGTTTGAAAGAACAATTAGAACTAGTAACAAATATGTGAATGGACACTTCTTGCTTCATCATACAACATGGAGACAGAGTGGTTCATCTTGTTTTGTAGGACAAAGACAAATAGTTACAAATTCAGATTTACTTTTAATACGCACAGTTATGATATTTTAGTTCTGTATCCCTATGATGAGATTTGTGTTTGTCTTGACTTTGGTGGAAGTAATTGCTGTGATGTTTTGCACTGCTTAGGGTTCGGCAATATGTTAACATTTTCCAACTGGCCACCGTCAGTCCAACAATTGGCAATTGTGCCAGCACCCCCTGGCAGCTGGGAGATGAGCAGCGAGTTTGCTACATGCAACAAGCTCTTGTAGCTTTAATAAACAAAATAAGCATACCAAATGTCAAGAAAGTAAAAGAAAAACACCTATTTTCCTCATTAAACTGAAAAATACAACTGCATTCGTGTAAAACCTTGTTAAGCAATCTTAGAACATACTTAATTCAAACTCAACAGAAACAAAATAAAACCCACCGAACCATCTTTATACTCTTTTCACTGTTCCAACAATAACCAATAGGTGTCTAACCATCTAACAGAGTTAGGGCACCATGGTGGTCATAATGTTATGCAGCCCCCATACGTAACAAACTGTGATGCACTGTGTGTTCTTTCTATCAGAACCAACATTATCTTTTTCAGCAATTTGAGCTACTGTAGCTCGTCTGTTAGATCGGAACCATGTGCCTAGCCATCCAAATTTGGCCCTTGTTAAAATCGCTCAAATCCTCATGCTGCCCATTTTTCCTGCTTCTAACACATCAACTTTGAGGACAAAATGTTTACTTGCTTCCTAATATATCCCACCCACCGACACATTAGCATTTCACGTTTTAGAAAAGAACAAAAGTTTTATATCAACTGCCCAAACTTAATTTTCTTCCTCCTCCTCTTTTGCTCCTCTGCCCTTCTCCTTCGTTCTTTCATCCATCTCTTTCACACTCTCTCTTTTCCTCTCTACCCTGCTCCCAGACACCTGTCGTCTCCCACTACTCCCCTCTTTGCTGTGACTGACAGGCCAATTCTAGCCCCACACAAAATGGAAAAAAAAAACGCTCTCACCAGCTGCACACACTAAAACACACACACATGCGCACACATCCGCACATGAATACACTGACGTTGCTTATACACACACATGCAAAAGAAACACCCAGTGTGCAGTTTCACAACAATCCAACACACGTATGCAGACCTCTCCTTCACTTGCAGGACTTGTTATAGATGTGTGTGTATAAGCTACAGCTGTCACAGCGATAATGTGATACTTAACATAAAGCCAGTGTTTGTCATATAAATCACCCGGCCCTGTCACCTCCAATACAGCACAACTCCTCTATAGGCCAGGATTACTGCAGTCTTAAATGATAGATTATATTCATAGAATGTGAAATCTGTCACCGATCTGTCACCTTTCTCTTCTTCTCCTTCATTTTATTTTATTTGCTGGACTTTTCACACAAGAGAAGAGGTTTCAGTGCAAACTTACATCTGAGATTTTCATATAGGCAGCTCATTATAAACATTCCTAAACAGATCTAACAACCAACGTTAGTTATGGCAGATCACCAGCATCTTTGTTAAAAATATATTGCATAGTTTATCTGAAGCAAACAAAAGGCTTCAACAGCCAGCATTAGTAAACATAAGTGGGCATCTTCCAAATGTTATCTTTTTAGTACTAAATATCCTCTTTGTGTTACTGTCCCTCAACTGCAGCTCCACACACACGTCTCTGGAAACATAAAGAGGGAATTTTGTTTTTAAAAGACAATAAGTTTGGAAGAAACCCATTTCATTTGGCTGTTGAAACCAGTATGAACATGCAGGATAAGTTAGTGCTAAAATGTTTATAGAAACTACCTGGTTATTGATATGAGAAGTCACTGTCCTTATTGATAACCATCCAGATCAACTGACTGACTGACTAAAGCTTCCTGCCTGAACAACACCTTTTTCAAAGGTTCTGACATAAACATTAAAAAACACAAATGGGGTGAAGCAGCACTTCATTCGAGTCACGCTGCTACTCTCACATATTACATACTCCACTGTTTGCAACGCATACCCAGCACACTTGTCTATTTAATCCGTCATGCTCTGCTTGCTCTTTTGTTCTGCCTAAGCTGTTACTGCTACACTGCTCACTGTGAGCATCACTGCATCATCATCATCATGCTGCTTGCTTACGTATAGCATTAAAACACCCTCACCTCCACCCCAGTATTCACCTGTAGCTGCTGATTGTAGTGAGTCACTTTCTAATCTCTCTGTGTGGGCTTAAGTGTGTGCTGCAGGGAGTGATGAGGTTTGACTGACGTGCTTAGATGTCAAACATTTGCTGTGCCTTGTATTCACATATAACCATTTCACATAAACTGACTGACTGAAATACCTAATGACGCACTTTATGATTACGTAAGAAGAGGCAGAAATATATAAAGCGATAATGGTCAAAGAGTTAAACTGACTTGTGCTTTAGAAATGAAATAATCCTGCAGTCCAGGCTTTCAGCCATAAAACCATGTGATAGATGAGTCTTCACTGTGACACCGTGCTCTGCAGAAACACTAGCTCATGTCCTTAGAAAAGGAAACGTGTCATGCATATTATCATCTTGTATCTCTTCAGTACATTTCCTTTAATCTCCCATTCCCTTGTTCACCTTTGCAGGCAGGCAAAGTCATCATCATGGTAACTTCAGTCACAACTGACAGCAGAAATGTGCTATACCTACAACAAAGACAAAGATATTAGCATATCACAAGATGTATTCCCGCTTCCCATCCAACTCCTTCACATGTCCTTCTAACTGAAATATTAGAATATTTAACGTTCACTTCTGTTGCTACATTAAGGATGAAGCATGGCACGTTTGCTTATTCGCTTTCTCAGTTTACCTGCATGCCTTTATTGGCTGCGTAGCATCTTCTACGAACAACACAATTACTCACAAAGGAGAACACATAATAGAATTGGAGATTGCGTCTCTACCCAGGCAGAGTTTCACTGACAGATTAAATCCACAGGGTCTCAATTACAGAGCATAACGCTCTTTTGTGTGGTGTGTTGATTTAGGCCAATAAGGTAGGTGTAATTTTACAGAGAAATCTGGGCTACTGGAGCTTTAGTTTCTGCATGCATCAGTGATCAAGTCAATACCTAAAATAAACCCAGACGCATTTTCTTTCACATTTTCACATTTCCTTCTGTCTTCTATACATCAGCCCGGACCATGGGTTGCTTGTTCTGGTTTTATCCATTTTATCTATCCTGCCACTTAGAGATCTTAGTATTGAGGTTGACATTTACTGTCGAGCTGGGAATAAAAAGGCAGGAGGCAGGAAGAGATTTCATTAGCACGAAAGCCATCCTTAAAATTAAGAGACCCAACACCAGTCTGATTGATATTCCCTTGAGTGCACAATAACAAAACATGATTTAGGAAAATTAAGAATATTTTAGATATCTTAATGAAACAACCCTACATTTGTTTGATTGATGTTTCCTGGAGTGCACAAAAAAAACCTAGTTAAGGAAAATAAATCAAAACAGAGATATCTGTGTGTGCAAATGAACCCTTCATATGCTTTGCAGTCAGCCTGATTGGCTATTTACAGTGTATTTATAGTTAAGTAAACATCTCCTCTGTCTTGTTTCATGTGTCGTCTTACAACCTTAATGAGCAGCTTTCGCCAACTGGTCCATGTGTTACACACTGATTTCTTTTCTTTTTTTTTACTTTATACATTGTGTAGGTGTGTGTGTGTGTGTGTGTGTGTGTGTGTGTGTGTGTGTGTAGGTGTGTGTGTGTGTGTGTGTGTGTGTGTGTGTGTGTGTGTGTGTTTGTGTGTGTGTGTGTGTGTGTGTGTGTGTAGGAGAGAGAGACTGTGTGTGTTGTGTATTGTGTATTGAGCTGCCATAGTAGGTCCATTGGTATTCAGTGTGGGTCCCTCTCTTCCTGCTGCAGTCATCTCTGCAGTCTGGGAGACACAGTATAACACACACTCCTATTCAGCTCTTCTACTTTCTCTTCTTTCTTGGTCTATCTATCTATCTATCCATCTATCTATCAATCCATCTATCTATCTATCTATCTATCTAGCTTTATATTCGAACCATCATCTTAGTTATTTGACATTTTCATGGCTAGAATTTACATGCGTGCATGTTTGCGTGCTGATGCTAGAAAACACTTTTTTTCTCCGGCTTTTTCAAACACCCTGACTCGTGCTTCACCTTTCCCATCAAGCAGAAGGTAATGGCTGGCAGCAGACACAAATGGGTTCACACACACTCAAGCGTTGTCAGTGAGTGACCTTGGGATGGCATTTGCACCATGCACCTGTCATCTTTCAGCCCAGCCTCTTTGGGTTTCTAATGTCGGTGATTGGCCTGGTCACCGCACAAAAGGGTGGCAACAAAGTGATGGACAGTTAGGTGATGGGACTGGAATCTTTCAAAAGTGGAATAAATAAATGGCAGAATAGTGACAGGTTGTACATTGAGAAAGAGAAAGAGAGAGAGAGAGAGAGAGAGAGAGAGAGAGAGAGAGAGAGGTAAACTGATCACCAGTGAACATCTCAGAGGGATTGGATCTGTCTCTGTCAATAAACATCTGAAATTACAGCTCTCTTCTCGTGTGTGTGTATGTGTGTGTGTGTGTGTGTGTGTGTGTGTGTGTGTGTGTGTGTGTGTGTGTGTGTGTGTGTGTGTGTGTGTGTGTGTGTTGTGTTTGTGAGTGTCATGTGTAAGTATTGAGCAAATGGCCGTGGGTGTGTTGAATAGTTAATGATAGCAACAGATCCAGCTAATGGTTTCACTAGCTAACTACAGTGGAGCACTGAGGCTTACTGACTAATTAATGATTAGTCTCAAGGTCACTGATTAGGACCCGGTCACACTCACTGACTGTGTTTATGAAGTTCACCAGTAATATTTTTCCTAAATCTTCTAATAATCTTCGCTTTCTTTGGATCTCTCATATCGTTCCTGCTTCACTTCTGTAATCCCTGTTATTATTTGATTTCATTGCGCCTTTCATTATCTACCAGCTGCCTGCAATTATTTCTGATTTTCTTTTATGTGTGTCTGTTTACCTTCATGCCCTTTATTCTTAGTCTTTCTGCCTGTTTCAATCAATCAGTCGATTCACTATTTCACACCTGTATTAAGATAAAAGAGATAAAATATTAGAAGAAAAGGATGCTTGTCTGTATTTGTACACTATTATACTGTCTTTCTGTACTATTGTGTAATAATCAATAATCATCATAATCATAACATTCACATTTCACTTTACCAACACATCAGATACTCTAATTAACATGTTAACATG
Organism: Dicentrarchus labrax; assembly: GCF_905237075.1. Lineage (NCBI taxonomy): Eukaryota > Metazoa > Chordata > Actinopteri > Moronidae > Dicentrarchus > Dicentrarchus labrax. The sequence goes on from NW_026136704.1 coordinate 16,947,624, forward strand.
TCTGTTCCATCCCTTGATACAACATCAAAAACTACTGGATTTCCTCTGTTGGCGTGTCTTAAAGGACCAGTGTGTTGGAGTTATGCTGTTTTCACATGTTCTCAGGCAGATGGCAGACAGACATCACCCTCTTGACAGCACCGGAAAAACAAACAAACCGTTGGACAGAATTTCAGGACAGCAAGACAAAACATGCTTGTTATTCCTTGTCGGCCTCACCTAATTTTACTGCTCTCATCCGCTGACATGAGATTCCGTTTGCAGTCGACTGAATCTTTGTGAATGCAGCATTAGTGGCATCTAGCAGTAAGGTTGCAGGTAGCAACCAACTGAATACAGCTCTCCCTTCCAAGCGTGTAGGAGATACTACAGTGGCTACGAATCTCACAAAAAACACAAAAGGCCGTATCTAGAACCAGTCTTTGGTTTGTTCTGGGCTACTGTAAATTGTTGGTGGTTCAACAGGGTGGACTCTGTCCCACACTCTCTGGAGATATAAATGGCTCATTCTAAGGTAACGCAAACACACATTGTTATTTTAAGGTGATTATACACGAATGAAAACCTGCGTATGAATATTATATTCAATTTCTGGCTTATTCTGCAAATACAACCCCTTAAATCCTACACACTGGACTTTTAACACACAAGGAAATGAGTTTAACAAGCTCATGATTTGCATAATGTGTCTGGTGTGTCCAAAGGAGATTGAACAATTTATTTCATACTGAAACAAGAGGGGGAAAAAACACTAATGTAATGTATAATTTTTCCATTTTATAAATTGACAAAATTTAAATTCACATGTGGTATTATGTGGTATTATATCAGAACAGTACGATGTTAAATAAGTTCACAAATTTCACAATTTCATGTCGGCCTTAAAGCAGCAGCCAGGTGCCAATACAGTATGTGGCCCTAAACAGATCTAACAACCAATGTTAGTTATGGCGGATCACCAGCATCTTTGTTAAAAATATATTGCATAGTTTATCTGAAGCAAACAAAAGGCTTCAACAGCCAACATTAGTAAACATAAGTGGGCATCTTCCAAATTTTATCTTTTTAGTACTAAATATCCTCTTTGTGTTACTGTCCCTCAACTGCAGCTCCACACACACGTCTCTGGAAACATAAAGAAGGAATTTTGTTTTTAAAAGACAATAAGTTTGGAAGAAACCCATTTCATTTGGCTGTTGAAACCAGTATGAACAGGAGGAACAATTGCAGAAAGCAAAAACTGTTTCAAGGTCCAAACGGGCAACCATCTAATATTTTAAGATAGACTCAGACTTTTGGGACTCAGTAAGAAACTGAACTATCTAAATTGCCAAAAATTAAATTAGATAAAATTAAAATATTTACATGGACTAGACACATACATAGTGAAAAACATACTTATGGACAACAACTATCCAGCGCTGGCTCTGTGTTTTGTTGTTTGTATGTCTGGCATCAACCGTATGTGTCAACATCAATGTACTTTAGTGTTTTTATGTGTTTGTGTTTCTGTGGGTTTCTGTGCTGTTGTTATGGCAATCGCATTAACAGGTTTTTCTGCCAAGATGATTGTGATTACTGTCAAACTTGTACGCACTCTATCTCTGTCTTCCCTTTTTACTAATAAGAATGAAAATAAAACACATGCAAGATCACATGCACATGCACACACAGCCTACAATTACAGTGTCGTCTGTGAGAAAAGATGCATTGGATGAAAAGAAACCGTATAGCTCAAAACTGTTTGTGTGTGTGTGTTTGTTTGTGTGTGTGTGTGAGAGAGAGAGAGAGAGAGAGAGAGAGAGAAAGAAAAGAGGAACAGCATGCCATTAATCTTTCACACAGAGGATTGGGGAGGCAATCTGTTGGCTATCATAGATGATACATGACCCCGCTATAGAATGATTCGCCTGTTGCATACCAACACACACAACACAACTACACACACATTCACACTGCCACAAACACACGTGCCATGACATGTCACATAAAGAATCAAGGACGTCAATCTCAAAGCTCACCCACGTATACCAAAATACACTCATACTGCAGTGAAATACATGCACATATGAACACACACACACACACACACACACACACACACACACACACACACACACACACACACACACTTGTACACATGCATGCATGCACACTCTCACACATGATCTGACTCAAGCATGCTCCATTGAGCCCCCTCCAGTTTGGAAACATGTTCTCCAACTTCACTAAAGGCCAAACACTGGTGAATACTTCCCTCTCTCTTGTTCATTCACACACACTCACACACACTCACACACAGACACACAATTAAATCAAAGACAACATATTAACTGGAGAAACAAACATGTTGTTAATCATGTTGTCCTTAACCAATCTATTTTTCTTTCCTCTGTAGGATGGTTGTCTTTCATTCCCCCGGAGATACAGAGCCATTTTAGCCGTTAGATTAGCTCACATACAATATGGCTTCCCTCTAATGATGTTATCTGGTGGCTTTGTTTACACTGTGATTCATTTCAGGTAACTGTATGAGTAATGTACTCTTGTCACTATCCTAAATAAATTAGATATATATAAAACTGCTCTGTACGCAATCACCTACTACAGGTAAATTTATAGAGCTAAGAAATGAATCTGTCAAGCAAAGAACTTTCAACATAATACAGCAAGAAAAGCAGTTTGGTGTTGATAAGTACAGCATTCATTTGGTTTGGTATGACAGTGCTAACGCAAGAAAGAGTACTCCAATCAGCTGATGAACAACTTACCAGACTGTGTTTACATGCACTACATATATTCAGATTATTACAAGATTTCAGCAGGAGTGTGATTTCTGAAAAGTAATGAAAACAAGAAACCTGATTTCCTCCATATGGGATTCATCTGTTCTGGTCAGGTCTGAATAATGTGGTAACCACTTGTTATTTGTTATAGGATTTAGTTTAACTGTCTAACACACACACACACACACACACACACAAAACCCTATTTGTAGCTTTGTGTTGCTGTAGCCAAACTTTGGTCCAAAATCTGACTTCACTCTGCCAACTCAAAATTAGGGCCACTAAATAAGTTCATTTTCACAGCTGAACAGTTGGCTGCTTGTAAAATGTGCTTTGCAACTACAGAGTCTGTCCTCTCACGGCATCAGTCCAAAAGTACCAAAAAAAATGTGTGTGTACATTCTTGCTGTGCTTGCGTGGGCTTCCTCCTGGTGGGTTAGTTCCCACCCACACTGTGACACATGCATTTTAGGTATTAGGAATACTAGTAACACTTTACTTCAACAGTTATAAACAGTATATAAACATGTAGTTAATGGTGTATAACACATAACTTACACAGATATAAGAACATATTAAAATATTTATTTGCCAACAACAAGAATTTGACAACTTCTCTGAAGAAATATATTATTACTGTGTTTTACTATATTGTCATTCATTATGTTTTTATACGACACCCAGTCCACAGCCAGAACAGCTAGAACAGAACAGAAAGTCAAGGAAGGTCTCATTTAAGTTACTTTACAACTCGTTGACTAATTAGCAATACAAAGTGACATAAAAATAAAACATGAAATGCTTCAGAATCTAACATATGACACCTTTAAATGTTTATAAATGCTCAAAGCAAAAATGGTGCTTTGGTTTTGTCTAAAGCGCTAGCCGCAGATATAAAGATGGTCCCAAAGCACTCCACCATGTCTGCCTAATGCTACCAGGACACATTTTGCCTAAGTGATCACCAAGGTGTAACTAAACGTCCTGAAATGAGAATACATATTGTTTATCTGCTCTGTAAATTACTTTGTGTTCTCTTTTGAGAAACCCAATGGGAGGAATTTATATTTTATGGTTTCGTGATGTAGTAGTTTTGCATTTATTCAACAGAATACCGGTTCCATTTTCCATCTGTGTCGATGGAGAGCTTATTTCAATATAGCCATTCAATTCTTGCATAAAAAAGTAAGGCCAGTGTTCTATCATAAGCAGAACAGACAGTCACACTGAGCCAGACAGCAGCTACACGACACATGAGCCACATTGGCTTTCCTGCTAAAGTCCCATTCTTATCAAACTCACAAACATGAACACAAATCTTGTTCTGAACCTTAGCTTGTTGAACAAGCGACCAAATAAATATTAACCGAGGAAAAGCGCACAGTCAGCATTGGTTTGCAGGAAAAATAGCCAGTTAGCTGCTCAGCTGCACCACATTAAACAACATATGCCTGCAAATGGCACTTTGGTGCCAGCCGAGCTGCTAACTTCCGGTTTGGCCCTCCGCTAACTTGAATGGGGCGAAAATTATTTAACCATGCAGCTAATAGACGCTAAATGTTATTGGACCGAATGGATTAAATTCTGACAGTGAACCAGTCTTATCGCAGAGGTTGTGACTATCTACCGTTTTACAGCCCCTTCTTTCACAATTTAAACTTATGGGGAAAAGTATGTTTGGGGCAGTGTGCATTACAGGACATCACCACTGCTGTCATTACACGGTCTGGCCACTATGTCAAATTGCCTTTAAGCCTGGTGCTCTTCTTGGGGGCTCGTAATATACACATAATCCATACTTCTTTTCCACTTTCTCCCCCACTCCCACTACACGTGATCACCATTGTGTTTGTGTTTTGTCATTCTGAGCAAGAAGTGTTTTTGTATATGTTTTTAACTTGTATTTAGTGCTTAGACCTCTCTTCTCCAATGCATTTTAAAGTCAACATTTTCAGTATTCTCTAATTCTGAAGTTTTACCTGACAGAAAAAAAACCCTCTCCTAATAATTATAAAACAAAACCTAACAACTATCTCTCAGCAGAATCCATCACAGTATACGCCAGGTTCATTAATTCAGGAAAACAGATCAATGCGTCAAGGACACATGCTATCAATTCATATTTGTGTGTGTGTGTGTGTGTGTGTGTGTGTGTGTGTGTGTGTGTGTGTGTGTGTGTGTGTGTGTGTGTGTGTGTGTGTGCGTGCGTGTGTGCGTGCCTGAGGATTAAGAGGTGTGCTGGCTTTTGAACAGCAGCAGAATGCGGAGTTGCTCCAAAAGGTGGCAATTTATGCCGAGTCAGGCGTCACTGCACCTCTCAGCTCTCTCACTCCTCTTTTCTCTCTCCAGCACACACTCTTAAAACCCAGCCCATCCTAAAAATAACTCATATATCACTGCTTTAACATCAGAGTGGTGGTATCACCAAACAGCTACCTGTCCAAGAAATGCTGGGCCTTGTTTTCTGACTGCTTGTAAAGAGTGCACTGAGGCACATTTTGTTAGAACAGCTTCAAAACATGGAACAAATCACTGTGTGATGTGAAACCTATTCCTCATAGAGACGAACCCACAAATAATTATCACCAAATTCTGCAGTTTACCATGGCTCTAACATTGGGGCATCCTTCAGCACACTGTTTCTGTTTTTGACCTTGCAACTTTACTGTTTCGGTCGCTTGTAATGATAGTGGAGCATTTAGCTGCTAAGGAGCCAGATGTTTCCCCCAGGAGTGGGTAGACCAAAGGAGACTAAAATTGGAGGGCAAAAAGGAGAGTGACTTACATTTCCCAGGTGGCCAGAAACACGACTCCAAATGAATGATAATGTTGTTGTGTAAATAAGCAACTGTAAGATGGCGTATCAAAGTAAAGGTTAATATTAAGTTAGTGTTGTTTCTGCTGCCCCGAAATCTCCAAAAACAAAGGTCATTGCAGGTTTAATTACATAAGGACATTAAGATAAAAGAAACACACCAGTCAGTTTACCCATTGAAGAAAATGTGAAATGACTATCATCTGGATGTCAGCGTACAATGTTTTCTATAAGAAGAAGTTATTCTCAAACCACTTTTTTACTGGAGAACACGAATAACATGGAGGTATTGACATTTACTGTGAAAGTTCCCTTGAGCCAATTTTTTGGGGGGGTTTTGTTGGTTTTGCATAGGTAAGACCTGAAAGGGAAACGTTCCTCTTCATTCTCTGTGAATGTGATGGCTTTATTAAGTTTTTCTACCTTAAAGAAAACCGAGGAACTGTAGGCATGTCTCGCCCAATACCCTTCTTCACTTTCTTTCTCACTCTTCATAAAATGTTAAAACGTATAAAATGTTGTTTAATGTGGCTGTTTATGCCCATTAGAATTTCAATGTCTTTTTATTGACTGCAACGCTTAGAAGAAACTTCCCATCTTTCTCTCCTCTTTCTCTAATGTGCTCACTCTTGCTTGCTTTCTTCCCCTTGCAGTGAAAACAAGTTCACACAAACAAAATGAATTGCCACTTACTTTGATGCTTCTGCTCACAATTGGTAGATAAAGGATCTAAACATGGAAGAAGAGAAAAGAGCGGGATGAGGATGAGAGAGATGGAGGAGCGCCCAGATTACAATCAGTTTCATGTAGCCATTGTTGTTGTTAGTGCTGAATTGGTTCGAGGGTTGAAAGACAGTTACTTTGGCGGTACTGTCGTTTTACAGTCACGCACACACTGCCACTGTGTTGTTTTGCATATCTCTGAGGAGCTAACCTTAATTATGTTTCTTTCTCTGTTTATTCCCTTCTTTCTTTTTTGTTCTTTTATCTCTTCAACCTTCAACCTCATCTTTCTCTTTCATCATCTTCTACTTGTCCTTCTGCTAATTTCTCTTCTACAATACTTTTCCTGTATCTCCTTAATCTTGCTATCTGCTTTTTTCAAATCTTTTCTTTCTCTCCACCTCTTTTTTCCACACTCCCCTCTTCCTGTTTTCTCCCTACCTCGCCTCCGTCTGTCTTCTCTCCAGGTCTCTGTCTGGACGTATTGTTGGAGGTGTGTGGTGGTTCTTCACCCTTATTATCATCTCCTCTTACACAGCCAACCTGGCTGCTTTCCTCACTGTGGAGAGGATGGTGTCACCCATAGAGAGTGCAGAGGACTTGGCCAAACAGACAGAGATAGCCTACGGGACACTGGACTCAGGCTCTACTAAGGAGTTCTTCAGGGTATGGACTCAAGACACTTTGCTCATTTACTTAATGCCTTTAAAGTTTTTAGGATTTTAGCAAGATTTTAGTATCAAGTATTAAGTGAAGTTAATTTGCTACTGAGATCAGAGTACAGAAAAGCCAGTCAGGCGACCTAAAAGAGGACTATTTTCAACCAGCTCGTCTGGCTGTTAATACTATTATTGAAACCCAACCAGCACTGCACAATGAACTGTGTTAATACAGAACTTTATTTGAAATTCTAGTAAGAGTGAAAAAGTTTCAAGGATACCATATATGTCAAGATAAGTTACAGAGAAATGTTAATAAAACAATCTAGATTATATCTAGACAGCCAGAAAAAGATTAAAGGTTCCCTGCAGAGTTTCTGACCATTAGCAGTACATCGGAGCAGTGTAATAATGAGCGGCTCCCCATTTTTTTTGTATCTTGCAAACCCATATGAGCACACATAGATCCAACACACTTTCATACCAAAGGGTTTCTCGCTGATCCGCTTGTTGACAGTTGCTGGCAGTAGCGCATCAAGAAACGTTATAATACACTAGCAAGAAGTGGGGAAGAAGACAATCTTAGAAACATGGATGAAATAAATTCAAGTTTCAAAATCAGATAAAAAATGCATTTGCAAATGTTTCACAAGCACATTCAACACATTTGTTTGGAGGAAGCAGAGGAAGCAAATATGAAAGAGTCATGTTGTCTGTTTTATTGAAGTCAGACAAAAGCCAAGCAACAGAAATCTGCTCTGACTGTAGGTGGGACAAGGACGAGTGACTAATGACGGAATAAACCGATTTACAATAGTCCAGGTGGGAGGAGAGGAATGAATGGATGACTTTCTCCGGATCTTGAATTGAGAGAGGCTTACATTTTAAAAGTGACGCTAAGCTGAAATGTCTTGCTTTCACTTTTCGGCTAATTTGTGTATAAAACTTGATGGCTTCATCGAAGTTCACACGGAGGAAGATACAGAGTGCTAGAAGAAAATAGACCTGTGTGAGATTTTATACATTTTGATTAAAATTTTATACATTTTGATTAAAATTCTCAAACATATTCATGCCCCTATCATCATTCATGCCTGTCAAATAGAGCAGTCATAATAATAATCATAATATAAATAGTAAAGAGTAGATAAGTAGAGGGGGACAGAGCTGGACCAGTATGTACTACAGTAAGCTGTTACCATAGAATATGAGCAGGAAATTATAGCAGAGTGGAGTGAATGGCCCCAGAGGAGACCTGTAGTGGCTTCACCCATTGACCTATTCACCCAAGTGGATTGCAAGTACTCATAAACACATACAAGTATAGACACACAAATGCACACAATGCTGATGAAGACAGAAATTTTCTGCACACATGGGCAAAACACCAGTGTCATCACATGCACAAAAACAAATCTGCTCTGTCACGTAGTCATGCTCTGTGGGGATATTCAGAATTGTTTGTGTGTGTGTGTGTATATATATAAATATATATACATATATATACCAATTTACAGTTATGCTTTGTAAAGATGTGTGCACTAGTGTGTGTATTTGGGGCTGTGGAGGTTGGGATTGTAGCAGACAGTTTGTGCTTCTGTGAGCGGCTCTGGCATCATCAACATAACGAGCGGGCTGAAATCTGTGGAGGGTGAAAAAGCAATTTACTCTCCTACAGCTGAGGGGGATTCGCCACCACCACCATTAATTATCTGTGAGTGTGTGTGTGCGTGTGTGTATGTGTGTGCGTTTGTGTGAGCATGTTTGAGTACATTTGCAAGCATGTGTATTGTACGTGTATTCAGCCACATATGGATGCACGTATATGTACATGTGCATGTGAGTGTGTGCGACGCTCCTCCTGCAGAGTTTGCAAAGTTGTGTGTGTTTGTATATTTAAAAGTGTTTTCCATAGTGAGGATGCCTGAAGGTGACTTGCAGCATCCATCCCCTCCTTCACAGCCTCACTCATTGTTAAAGAATCTGGAAAGAGTCACACCGTATTGTCACACATCCATCCCTCCAAGGCCGTACGCTGCTTTATACATGCACAGTCATCATCATCACTGTCTCTCCCTCTCTCACTTTCTCTGACACACACACACACACACACACACACACACACACACACACACACACACTCACTCACTCACTCAGGCAGATACAAATTCACAGTGCACAAAACCAACAAACACAAGCACACAAAACTTTTGCTGTGACCAGACCGAGAAAACGGTGGATAGAAAAATGTGAGAGATGGATGGATGGATAGATGGAGGTGTAAATAAGTAGATGGTGACAAGGTTTTTTTGTTTTTTTATTTTTTTTATTTTTGATGGACTTTGTTGGACAAAAAAAAGAGAAGGAGTGGAAGGAGAGAAAGGGTAGAATGGAGAGAAGAGGGCCTTGCTGGTCCTCTTGGATGTGAGTGACATTATTATGGGATAGGTGTCCGTCACGCACTAGTAACACACATACACAACATCCCGCAGGCGCTGGTTTCGGTGGCTAAGGCCGTGCCTAGTCGCTTGCAGAGCGACAGAATAACACTTTATCACTGGGAGAGAAAGAGAAGAAAGAAACAGGACGCTTGTGGAGGATGACAGTTTGACTCCTCTGCTTGTTATTTTCACTCTTGAGTACACACAGTCCACACAAACACAGACACAACAACACATACATTCACACATACACATATAGACTGGTGCACAGAACTGCACACAGAATTGCATGTTATATACAAAACATAATACAATCTATTGCATCATGCCCAACAGATGTCCTCTAAAGAGCTCTTCTGTTACAGCATGTGACTGAATTCATAATGGCACACAACCGGATCAGTATGCCACTATTCCAGTCATAAACTCATTCAATGTAAGATTGATGCTTGACTTGTCAAGGGAGATGTAGTGTTACATTTTAAATGTGGTTATAAATGTCATTATATGCCAGAGGATCAAAATGGAAGATGGAAGACACAGCCCTCCATCGGCAGTGCAATTTCATTCAAGGTCTATAAGAGTGAAAATCAGCCTCAGCAGTTTGTTCACCATTACGAGAAACTGGAGCAATAAATGAAATGTAGTAAAAACATACAAAATAATGTCCCGATGCACTCTGTACAAGTCTATTCTCAGTACTGTACTGTATTGTTGTTTCTATTGTAGAAGCACAGAAACACTTGTCTCTCATCAAATGTCATTGTGACGGCATAATAAATAGCACGCATTGTTTTCACCTCCTCAGCTCTCATATTTACATCTCAGATTCATCCTATTTGTCTCAGTAAGCATGGCTTGTTGATTTGAATAATCAAATTTGTGGTTAGAGAGGCTGTTATCGCTCTGGGCATCACTGAGGTGCAAATGGCCATCCAGAAGTAGACACAGAGCATGGATGTGTTAACAGTAACATACCGTTCTTAAATGACAAGGCTGGTGTTATTCTGTATCTTAATCAGGGTCAAGAAATCCCCTGAAAAGCCAACAATGTGTTAGTTTGTTTCTCATTACTTTTAGTCTCACTACCCTGTCTGTAGCTCTAAGCCACAAGCCCATTCATTCCTATTGAAGAGACAAATCTTTTAAAGCAGTTTACATACAGTACATGTACTTTTTTAAGGGCCAAGTAATGTACTAAATAAATTGGCTGCTGTAATTTTCAGCAGATTGTATTCAAGTAAGAGTAAATATTTAATTTGTTTGGGACTATTTTCAGTGGTAGTTTAAAGATTCAGTGTGTGTAGTGGCATCAACAGTAAAGTTACAGATTACAACTCACTCGCTTCACCATATCAATATATAATTACAATATAACAATAATACACTAAACATACCTATTAATATTAAATTTAATTTCAGCCAATAGATGGTAAATGGACTGTACTAGCAGAGCACCTTTCTGATTAGTGGATGACCCGCTTTACCTCCTGTGCCACATATCATAAGTGCTACACACTACTGGGCTATTGAGTATTTACAGCTGCAGGACAGTGTATGTTGTTTGAATACAGAATATCAGTAACCTTCTTTAAAAGGTTTTTTCCATCATTTAAATGGTTAAACGTACAGTTTAACAACAGAAAGGCAAAAGGCTGAAATACCTTCAGTGAGCCACTGTGGTGACAATTTTGTCAAATTGCCTGAATCCTGTTTCTCGAGGCCACTTGAATGGCTGCTGAGGGTCCAGTCAAATTGCACAAATAGCCTTAAATGTAACTCTATGTTCTTTGAGTGTGAGACCTTACCCATCCTCATTGTTCTTCCTTACCTACACCTGTCAAAGATTTAGGCAATTTAGGAGTGACACGGCTATCTTTCTCATCTCTTTTACTCAAGCAAAATCATTTGTGTGCAGCCTGGCCTACATGGTCTCTCTTCCCCCCGTGGCAGTCTTCTCCTCACTGGACTATGAAAACCATCATCTGTGAGGAAATCTGGCCTCTTATGTTAGCAAAACGATGCCCATTCATTCTCAATTAACCTCCGCTCTCTCCTCTTCCCCTCCTCCACTCCAGAGGTCCAAAATAGCCGTATACGAGAAGATGTGGTCGTATATGAAGTCTGCCGAACCGACTGTCTTCACCAAAACCACAGCAGAGGGTGTGGCGAGGGTCCGCAAGTCCAAGGGGAAGTACGCCTTCCTCCTGGAGTCCACCATGAACGAATACACTGAACAGCGCAAGCCTTGTGACACCATGAAAGTCGGGGGGAACCTGGACTCCAAAGGATATGGAATTGCTACACCGAAAGGCTCACAGTTAAGGTGGGTGGAATAGTGTAACAATAGGAGACAGTAACAAAGCTGATACTGTACTATTGCTGCGATATTCCACCTACCCTGCTGTGCCTTTTATACTGTACCTAGATTAACCTGTCACTGCTGTCGGGTGAAAATGTCTCACCCACATAAATTTAAGAACTGAGTTACAGTAGACCATTTTTGAATTGGACTCAATGAACTATAAAGATTTTGGCACCATTGCAATTTATATATTTATTATTATAAACTCCAAAAGAAAAGAAGCAAAGATGATTTATGGGTTTTCACCCAGCAGCAGCGACATAGATGAGTATGTTGAATATGCAGATTATGTGTTTCATCATACCTTTCTTTATCTTTCTCATTCTGGCCTCCTTTTTTTCTGTCTGTCTCTCTCAGCTCCTCTTTTCTGCCATCTCGCTGTTAATTTAGGGCCTGTTAGCTCCATTTCTAAGTCCTGCGTCACTGTCATCCTTTTATGCCCACATCCCCTCTTTCGTTCTTCTTTCTATCGCTCTGTTTCTCCACAGGGCCACCTTACAGGTAACTCTGTCCATTTGTCTGTCGTCTCGTCTCTTTGTTCCTTTCATCCTCAGAGATGGTAGTCATGATGGTGATAATGATGATGATGATGATTATTATAGGAGAGATTTATTAACTGCATATGACCGCAAGGAGGGGCAGAACCTCAGACTGCTGCCACTACACCCAGAGCCACGAGGGGGAATTTATAGACGAACAGGAGACTAAAATTAGAGGTAGTAGAGGGGCCTGGCCAATGGGGGGACTAGAAACTAAACATAATACAGGATCAAAAATACTGAGTCACGAATGAGAAAAAAGATTCTCCTCAAACTACATTTAAAAACAAACAATAATGGTAATTGGACAATATCAAATTAAACCCAGATCAAGGAGTAACCAGTAGTTTTAAAGAACAGTGTGTAAATCTTAATAAAGAGAGCACACGCTGGAGGAAATGAATGAGAAAGTGAATGAAGTTTTAAAGTCAGTCCTTTTGTTTTGTTTGCCCCTCAGCAGACACTTGTTTATCTTGCTTGTAAACTTGAGTCTACAGTAACTGTCCAAATAGGTTTCAAATGCAAATAATTAATTTTCCAGTTGACTGTGACAGCAGTATAGCAACTTTGTCTGCTGGGGGAAAATAATTGACTAAATTCAGCAAAGCCAGGACCGCTCACTCTCTCTTCTCTCCCTCCATCTCTCTCTCTCTCTCTGTCAGCGTTTCAGATTTGCCTTATGAAAGAAAAACACAAACAGCAAATCAGCATCACATCCTGTCCTATAACTTTCCTCTGCATATGGTGCAAACAAGCCCCTCAAACCCCAGTCACTGTAGTTTATCTCTTGTTATTCACACAAAGGTTTTTCCGTTTATGAGGGAAAAGTGACAGACAGTGGGTGGATATGTCCCTTTTTTAAGCCCCAAGCCACCCAGAAAACATTCCTGGGACTATCCACGGTTGTCTCTGGCTTCTCCCAATCAGCGGAAACCCTATCGGCTGCACACATGTGGCTGGGAGTGTGCATGCCAGGTGAGCCCGCCTCTCCTCTCGGATCACTAATCACAGCTCTAATTTGACTTGATGATGTTGATGGAGAATGAATACCATGGTGATTATAATGAATGTTTGGAATGTATGCTTTCTGAAGTATAGCCACTTTTGATATGATTATTAACATGTGACTGTTATTATCATGACTGACACAGATATGTTTGAACTGTTTTCATCCATACCTCTTGCGTTGAGGAGATTATTCATGGCTTGTAGATTAGATCACCCTAGAGAACACTGTCTCTTGACCATCTTTACTAGAGTTTCAATTTGCCAAAATAAGTACATGTCTTATACAAAACTTATGCGAATACACAGATAAATAGTGAATAGAGAGTGTTGCAAGAGTGTTTTTACTTTGAACTGAACTGAAGCCTTTCAGTCATAAGCCAGCTCCTACCAACACACACTGAGATGAGATAGGACTTCCAGATAGGCAGGTGTACAGACAAAGGGGCAGACTAACAAACAAGTAGGCAGTGACTGCAGTGCCCTTTTTGTAGAGATTAGCCCAGCTGATAACAGCATCTCACAAACAAAAGAGTGGTCCGCAGAGGGTGGTGGGTGGCAGGAGAACAGAACGACGGGAAAGTCTTTTACAGGTAGCTGTAAAATAAAAATAAAAAGTGGAGATGTACCAAAGAAGGAGAGACAGGACAAAATTAATTTATAAAGGGCATGCAGGGAATAAAGTCAAACAAAATCATTCAGCTCCTAATGCCACGTTTTGTAGTCGACAGAAGGGGAAGAGGCCACATATTGAGGCAGACATTTGCAGGAACACTTTTGCTTCTTTATGTCTCATAAAACTGCTGTCGGATTGCCTTATAAGAGGCACTGTTTTTGCATGTTTCGGCTAAATATAATATAATCTTTCATATACTTTATGATACTACCAACCCGTTTCTAAATCTTAACATAGCTGTTCAGATTGAAAGCATATTCCAAGCAGCCCCTGGTCACAGTTCATGCCTGTGATATACTGTAGTGCCACTGACTGACACTAAAGTCTGAGATCAGAGAGTTAAGGGAATAGCATTGACATGGTATGCTTTGTTGGTAAAAAATCTATTTTAAAGATATCTAAGCAAACCTGGGTATCAAGAAAAGGATGGAATGCTTTTGTTAACAAGCCAATTCTCAAGTGTTGAATGTTGAAGCTTTTGATAAAGCAATGACCTTTAAAACCTTTTAAAAATCCTTTGCAATCAGCTGCACCACAAGGCAACGGTAAGACTCGTCTCAACAGACAAGTGATTTATCAATTTCAAGTGGGGTTGAAATATCAGCAAGTTGATTTTGATAATATACTTAAAGTTGCAGCTCTTCTCTTTCCAGATATAAAAAGCTTAGGTGAATACATGTGCACACACCACATGAATGCCTGATATTTAGCCCTGTGTCCCTGAATTTTGTTTGGAGGTCAATCCCTTCAGGGGTGTGAGCAGGAGTGCTGTAGGAAACTGGAGCCACACACACACACACATGCACAAACACACGCGCACAGAGTAGTAAAAAGGTAGGGGAGCAGCAGTAGGGGACAAGAGCACCATCAGCAGGCTGCAGAGACCTGGTTAACACAGTTTATACCAGCAATCTGACACTCACTGTGGAGCATCCTCTGTTAGTGCAGTCTGGTACCGGGGAGTGATAGAGGAGAGATACAGTAGAACTCAAATCCATTTTAAGAAAGAATCTGAAGCAGAAAGAGTAAGAGAGAGCGTTGTCTGGGGTGCATCCTTCCCACTAACCCACCTTTGTCCCTTCAACCCCTCTGATTTCTCCCCCCTCTGCTCCCTCTCCTTTTCGTTTCCCGCCCCGTCTTCCTCCTGGCTGTGGTCCACGTCCATCTTGTCTGTCTGTCCCTCCATCCTCTGCTCTGACCAAACTATCTTATCTGTCCCTCCTTTTTTACTTAAAGAAACGCGGTCAACCTGGCCGTTCTAAAGCTCAACGAGCAGGGCCTGTTGGACAAATTGAAAAACAAGTGGTGGTATGACAAAGGAGAATGTGGCAGCGGGGGAGGGGATTCCAAGGTTAGCCCTCTCTGTCTGCCCACCCCACCACTAGGGGGACGGGGGCCGCTCACCGGCTAGGCAGCCCGCGACAGCCCCCGTCCTGGGAGTGTAACACATGCATCTGCCCTGGCAAAGAGTCACGCTGCAAACAGGGAGGCCAAAAGTGACACCCTAAAATCTCCTGAGACACCCACAAGAAATAGCAGGCAGCCACAAAAATAGGCACAATGTTGCATCTGTTGTCAGTGGTGTGTGCCTTTTTTTGCATAAAAGGTTCAGACACAGTGACAAAGGTACAACACTTGAGCTTGCTGAGATACAGAAGAAGAGAATATTATTTTCTGTTAAAGAAAACCCTAAAATAAGGTAATTTTT
Source organism: Dicentrarchus labrax (assembly GCF_905237075.1). Classification (NCBI taxonomy): domain Eukaryota; kingdom Metazoa; phylum Chordata; class Actinopteri; family Moronidae; genus Dicentrarchus; species Dicentrarchus labrax. The sequence goes on from NW_026136704.1 coordinate 16,963,341, forward strand.
GAAAGAAATCAATTGGCTGTGCCTTTTAGAGACCCAGAACAAAACCAAAATGCTTTTTTAAAAGATCAATATGTTATATCATTTTATGTTGAATCCTCAGAAAATTGTTCATTTTTAATATCATGCAGGGAAATATGTCCCCTTTGCGGGTGAGTGCCTGCCAAGATAAATCAAGCACATTTAATGATAATAACCATTTTGGTACTGATCTGGTAATGCCCCTCTGAAAGGACAGAGTGTGAGGTAATAGGAAGAGGGTTCAGTGATGGATAGGTGGAAAAATAAAGAGAGCAATTACTGTCAAGACAGGAATATTTGCCCCCTAGTGGCAGCTCTGGGGAGAGGACAGACTGACAGAGAGACACAAAACCTTATCACTCCTCCTACAACCGAGCATCTATTGCTCAAGTACATGGCAGATGAAACGGGTGTTAAAACGTTTAATGGAAAAACGAGACCCAAGTGTAATCGTAGCTCTCAGATTCTTTTAGGCTCAGGTTGACTTGAGGCAATGGGAAGGATGAATAATTGATAGCAACAGAATGCAACTACAGGATAAAGTTTCCTGCATCTCTTGTTCGTTTGTCGGATTTCAACAATTCTATTTGGAGTTTGTTTCGTATTATGTTAAAGATTCAAACATTAATACCAATCTGTTGTTACTTTTAGGTCCTGAAATTATTATTGTTATCTTATGTATGCTTTTAGTAGAGTTGTAATTTAACTCATTTTATAAATCTACAGTATCTCTTATGTTTTATACAATAACAATACCATCTTAGAATCATATTATTATCATATAACTATATCATATATATTGTTTGGAATAAAGCAAATCCTTTAATTGAGAGGTAAAAACCAGTTCATTGATTCGTCTGAGGTTAGAGACTATAGCCCACATACACAATAAGAAGACTCTGCACCAGTATAATTTCCCAGATCTAATTTAATTTGGAGTCAGATCACTTGCAAGTGACATTATCATTTCATCTCACATACACATCTTTTACGTGCTAGTAGCTGGGGTTAACAAGTAAGTTATTATCAAATCTTGAATTACAAAATGTGAGGCTTGTTCACAACTAGTGTTTATGCAAGAGTAGAAATAAGTGTTCAGCATAAGACCAGTTTGCTTGATTTGCAATCAGAGGCCATGTTGAAGAGCTAGAAAATGTTAATACGACACCATTGATGCCCATTTCCAACACTTTTGTGCCAATCCATCCAGTAGGAAAACTGAATGTGAAAACTTTAGCCTGCTGGTGGCGCTAGATGAGTAATCAGAGGACAATCAAAGTCACTGCCGACCGTACATTTCTGTACAAAATGTAATGCCAATCCATCCTTAAATTGTTGACATTTCTGAGTCAGGACGAAAGTAGTGGATCAACTGAGCGACCTGTAAGTTGCTTTGCAGTGAAAACATTTATTAGGGAAGTCAAGTGTGATCCGAGTGCAACAAGAACAGATCATACATGTAACAAGATAGGAGTTTCATCTGGCCTACAAAGTCTGTAGAGTTTATAAAAATCCTCATCTGCATATTCAAACCTGTCTCGCTCTCACTCTCCCAGTGGTAGCACAGAGCTAGCCTGGCGCCAGTATTCCTGGCTTAACAGTACTTGCATCTGGTTCAAGTGTAGGACCAGCTGGGGCAGTATGGGTGTGTTACCTGAAGTGACAAAGGTGGGTCCCACTCATATGTCTGTAGCTCGCCTTAGCTCCTCGCTCCCCCCAGCCCCTCCTCAACGAGCATACACGCATGTACTCAGTGGGATCCATGCTAGGTCACTTGATATAAACAAAAGTACCTTTTCTATATGACTGAGCTGTGCAATGCAAATGTGAAATACCCTAATAACATAAAATAACATGACCTATGATGTTATTTATGTTATTTTTACACGCGAAGAACCCCGGTAAACCTTGCAGTTTTGAAACTGAGCGAAGCAGGCGTCTTAGACAAACTGAAAAACAAATGGTGGTATGACAAGGGAGAGTGTGGACCCAAGGACTCTGGAAGTAAGGTCAGTCTCACGCTGCGGCCCACAAAACGCTAGCCTGAAACTCTCATCCTGAATACGCTCCAGATTACTGCAACTACTGTTTTAGCAATAGCAATATCTCAATGTCACAATTAGCCTAAACCTATTTTGAATGACCACAGTAGACTAAACTGTCCATTTAGTGATTTCTCCTGCAACATGTTTCCTTCCTCTATTTTGATGGTGGACCACATTTACGAAAATATGCATCAGATTAACTCCAATTCTTGTTCAGTTTCTGTAGCAATCTGTGGCAATCCCATCTTCATTACAGTTAGCATTAGCACAATTTTCACTTCCATGTTTTTATTTTTTATCTTATACACTAGCCCATTTTTGGTAGCCTGAAACTCATCCACCAGATGAGAATACCACTGTTTCTTTAGCTGTAGCGTTAGCAACTTGTTAACAACTATTGGCTTTTGCCTCATGACTATGCTATCCATTTATTCACATAATTTGGAGTAATGCATGGTAACACTTTATTTTACAGGTGCATATATTTTAATTAATATTGTATCTGTAAGTACTCTGTTATTTGGTACTAATTGTAGGTCAAATAAAGAGCAATTTTTTCACTTGCAATTATAGATTTAGATGAACACAAATTAATTACTAGAGTATGACTACTTCAGTGCACAGCAGGCCAGCTGAACACTCAAAAATTGAGAATAAAGTTCTCACTTACAAATGCAAACTAAATCTTTAATTACTTGGAGTTTTAGTAGAACAGATCCTTCCTCTGGAAATCAACAACTACATAGATGTAAGCTCACAACTCACTCCACTTTTTTCATTTTCTCTATGTTTAGAACATATATAACGTTATTTTCAGGAAACTCACTACAAAATTTGTAGAAAATGATGATGGACCTGTGAGATAAAGCGTTACTAAGATTAAGCATTTCCTATTTTTCTTTATTAAATGCTACAGCTAATTTACCCTATATCTCCCCAGTTAAAAAAAAATGTGTTACTGTTATGTTTCAAAGTAGAAAAGAAATTCTTAAACAGGAACATTTTCACAATATTAAACATGGGTGCTGCTCTCAGATGTTAAGACTACTGGAGCCTTTAAATTCCATTAAAACTGCAGTGAAATGTCATCACCGCTCAGATTAAAGCCTGCTGTATGACTGCTTTTCTCTTTTTGACTTAAATTAAATGTTGATTGAAGCTGCTTTGATATCACTAGCTTATAGTTGTAGAAATGTAGAATGTATTTGACTGTTACAGATGTGTAGTACCGTATGTAGTAGCTGTTGTGGTGATAGTAGTAATAATTGTAGTTGTAGAATGTAGTTGTATGATAATACATAATGAAGTGATAACAACTGTAATTTCAGTAGCATAGAATTGTGCATTTGCAACTGTATAACCAGATTTTGTCACTAAATGACACTGACAATCTCTGTATGTGTCTAACCCACTGTACCCTATTTTCTGTCTGCTTTTTCCCACCTCTTTTCTCATACTCATACCTCCTACTTTCTTTCTTTGTCCTTCACATCCTTCTCCCACTTACTCCTTCCTATTATTCTCCTCTCCCATCACACCTGCCTTTTTTCCTCTCGTTAACCACACGTCTTGATTTTAATCCTGCTCTGCTCCTTCCATCCCTTTTGTTTTCTATTTTCCCTTTTACGTCAATTTTTGTTTTGTTTTTTTTTCCCCCTTGACTCCTTCTCTTTTCACTCTGCCCCTCTACTGCTTTCTATACCTCGACTCTTCCTTCTCCTCGTCCCTCGCTCTTCCCCGAACCCCCGTCCCACTCTCTCTCCCTCTCTCCAGGACAAGTCATCCCAGGCTCTGAGCCTGTCTAACGTGGCCGGGGTCTTCTACATCCTTGTGGGCGGCCTGGGCCTGGCCATGCTGGTGGCCCTGGTCGAGTTCTGCTACAAGTCACGGGCCGAAGCCAAGCGCATGAAGGTGGACCTTAGCCCCCCCCACTGCCCCAGCCCCTCCCCCAGCACCCAGAATCTAGCCACTTATAGGGAGGGGTACAACGTGTACGGCTCCGAGGGGGTCAAGATATAGGGGTAGGATTTAGAGGCTCCCATATAGGTGGGGTAATGGTGGTGTTGATCATGGTGGTGGTGCTGTAGATTATTGTATTGTCGATGTAGAGGCTGACGCCGCAGCCCCACGCAACCGTGTTGTTCTTCATGTGGTGATGAGGATGCGGTCAAGCATTGTGGAACCAATGTAGATTTTTATTAATTTCTTGAAAGCTTGTTTTGGCTGTTTTGTTTATTTATTGGCCTAATATACATATATATTTTTGGTTTAAATTTGAGTTTTGTTACCGTTGTTATTTTTCATTCTTTAGCACTTTACCCCTGGTTAGGTTGGGGTTAGATTTGTGTGACTACAGATTTGGTTCCATCGTCTTTGGCTGCAGATGATGATGATGATGATGGTGATGATGATGATGATGACATTGATGGTGATGCTCTTGGCTCATGACTTGACTAGGCACCTGCATTGTAATTTCAACTAACAGTTGAGGAAATAATGATGGAGCAGGGATGCACAACTCCCTCCTCAGGGGCTTTCATATACTGTACAGGGCTGCAACTAACGGTTATTTTCATTATTGATTAATCTCAATCTTTACTTTATTTTCTCAAAGAATGATTGCTTGTTTTGTCCAACCAACCGTCAAAACCCACAGAAAGTCACATAAGTCAAAGAAAAGCAGCAAATCCTCTTAGAAGATTAAACTACAATAATTAATGTTTAACATGTTTGCTTAAAAAATGACTTGGATAATTAAACAAAACCAAAACAGATTCTGATTAATTTACTATCAATTCACTTAATTGACTTAACATTTTAGCGCCAATGCTGCACCTAATACTGTCGTCCAGTTTTTATTGACCTCAACAAAACGTGAATTAATGTAAATGGCCTTTCTGATATATCAGCTCTAATAATAATCAGGATACATTATAAATTATAAACTATTTTAAGGTTGTAGCAGCAGTCTAGGTTGGTGTTTCACTATCCTGAGAGCAAAAAAACTGTGGTGTTCCTCATTAAAATCTGTGACTGCTTCTAGCTACAAACTAATTGGCTAACGTGTGGACACCAATTATCACTGATTTGGGTCTGACTAAAACATTTTCAGCCTTAATGTGATAGATATCTCAAGATAATTTTTGTAACTAGACTAGTAATTCCTGGAGCACCACTGCAATGTCAGAAAGACGTATGGATGAAGTATTTTGTGAGCTGGGGTACACGAATGCCCTGTTTGTAAAGAGCCCTTTAATGCAACTTCATACCGAACCAATTCAAACCAATTTAGTGAGAGTGAAACTTCTGACACTTGGAGAAAAGTTTCAAATATTCCCTTGAAATACCGATTTAATCTTGTTCATTCAGGTAACATGTAATCAGCAAAGTTTCAGTTACTAAGGGAACTGAAAGGGAAGTGAAATAGGAGAATGATTATTTTACCCAAAAGGAGTTTTTAATTGCTTTTAATTAATTGTCCATAGATTTTAGTCAACCTGCAGCCTTGAGTTGATTTTGTGGAAGATAGTTTTTTTTTATTCTGAATCCTTTCACAAATAGTTCCTGTCTATGTATTATAAGCTAATCCCTTATGGGGATAATATTTACTAATCTAACTTCTAGTCTTGACTATAGTTAATCACAGCAGCTAATCAAAATAGTAATGGTGGTTTTATTTGAATTACCTGATATGCAGCCATAGTTCTGCATTAATAGGTGTTTAATTTCAAATATAAATCAGGCAGACCAGAACTAGAAGTATTTAGCATATACAGCAAACCAGGGTACAAAAATCTTCTTCTGTGTGCTGAACTGACCTCACCCTGCTCTTGCTGCTAGAAGTTGGCACTGTTCCTTATCCATATACTGCACCTATAATGTGTCACCCATAAACTGTAGTGAGTTGTGCACCCCTGTTATAGATGGTCCAAACAGACACTCTGACTTATTCCACCCCTGACAACTTCAAAACAGCCCACTTACTTAGTGTTATGCAGAGGAATAATTGATGAAGTAAACACTTCATATAGAACGGCTACTTAGTGATGTTGTTGTAAAAACATGACTTACATTTATTGATGTAAAAGAGCAATTAACTGAAGTGAAAGAAAACATTGGACTTCAGTTTGATGATGCTGCTTAACAAGCCTTTTTAGAGGCATTATAAGGTCATATTTAATGATCACCTTGAAATAATTATCAGGATCAATACCCAGGATGCAAACATAAAGACAGCTAAATGCGGTACACAAAATATTGGCTATTATCTGTGCAAAGGTAATGGTGCCAAGTTTAAATTAACTGTATGTTTTACCACAGCTAACAGCATTCCCTCTATGATTGTATTCTGGAGGTATGCCCTGTTTCCCTAACTTTAATCATCCAAAAGAGTTCCAAGTTGCAATAATACCATCCAAAACATCTTCAAAAAGATTATAGGTTTCTTGAAAATGATCTTAGATGTTCCTCTAGAGAAGTTTATTCCATGTTTTCTCTTTAGTTTTTAATTGAGCTGTACATCAGCATAACAGCACTCATTAAAAGAGGAGGGGGGGGGGGGTAAATTTATGTCTGTTTCTGGCAATGTATTACCAAACACACAGTTGGCTGTTTGTAATTGCAGCGTAAATTGTTCTAAATGCCTCTATTTTTAGATATTTTCCTCTAATTCATTTATCCAAAGGTGGCTTTTACGACAAGCTACTGTATAAAGGTTGTTAGTTTATACCCAGAATATCAAATTGCTGTGTTTCAGCAATCGAAGATGAAACTGAACCATGTTTTCTTTTCTAGCATTATTTACAGAGGTTATTCCCTATGGACTGCCAGTGACTTTGATGGAAAACCAGTTACAACAGAGGCATTTGTCCCAGTCACAGCACCAGCAATTTAAATTAACTCAGCACATGTTGTTAAAAATTCAAAAGTCAGTGGGGATATCCAGCTGTTTGGCTGTCAGAGATATGAGGTTTTCATTCGACAGCAGCACAAACTTTACTAAAACATCACAGAGTAGCCCGTCTGTGTGAAGTGTCACCCTACTCTGAGCAGTATAGTCACTCCCTCTCTATAAATCTGAAACCTTGAAAGAAAAATCACTCCTTCATGTTTTCCTTTTGTCTTTTCAAAGTCCTCACCTTCCAAATCCTATCCTTTCAAATCCTCACCTGAACTTTTTTCCGATTAGTGAAACCCAGATCCCAAAAATGCATGGTCACCTCTGAAATGCAGATGTCTACAACCCAAATCCTCTCATCTACTATGTACATGTTTGTTGATTGTTGCCTGCTTTTACATTTACTTTTGCCTTTAGTAAAACTATGTTACTGTAGCATTTGCACAGTGTGGTAGCCCTTCAGTGACATTTGAATGTATAGTTTGGGGTGCATTCACACAAGGCCTGTTTGAAGTAATTAAAATGATGTCTTGGCTATTTCTACCTTTAGTTCAGTTTGTTTGAATGAAATCATTCAAACTGTGATGTACAACACATAAGTATACAGATAATATATTTTCCAAGCAACTTGTGATAAATCCTGTTCAGTTAGAAGTTCAAATTCATCAGTAAACAAGTTACTTGAGCTGCCCTATCGAGAGCCAGTGTTTGGTTTGTCCATTCTGGGCTACTGTAGAAACATGGCAGACTCCATAGAAGGGGACCTGCTCCCTCTGTAGGTAACAAACATAACAATTCTTACTTTCAGGTGATTATTATACACTAATGAAAACAACTATGAATATTATATTCAATTTCTGCCAATAGATCCTCCTAAATGTTACACATTTAAAGCACAAGCATTCAATTTACAATAATACAAAGAACAGATATAAGCAGCAAATCCATACATTTGAGAAGGTGGAACCACCAAACGTTTGGCACTTTTTGCTTGAAAAATGTCTCAAATCAATCACAAAATGTTGATGATTAATTTGACGATGACACATTGATTATTTGACTAATTGTTTTAGCACTAGGTTGCTTAAAATGTCAGCCTTAAAATGAAAATATAGACTTGAATTTGAAAAGAAAAACTTGCACCACTAGTAGTATTATTTCAACTATATGTGTGATTGCACCTTCAGACCTCTGTAATTGTTAGCATACTTGTGTGTACAGTGTGTGTACAGGCACATGCATGTATGAGCGTTTTTTGTGCATGTCTTTGTATAGAAATGTCTGTGTCTTTATGCAAGTGGTTGCATTTGTTGCACAGTTTCTGTGCTTATAAAATGATTATTTTTCAAACAAAATCTCCACTCTGCCATCTCCACCATCTTCTCTGTCCTCCCCTCCATCTCTTCTCTCATTAGCTGTCTTTTTCTGAAGCCATGCGGAACAAGGCCCGTCTGTCCATCACAGGAAGTGTGGGGGAGAATGGCCGCGTCTTGACGCCAGACTGCCCCAAAGCCGTGCATGCTGGCCACGCCTCCCTCCGACACCCCGGCCTTGCAGTGGTCTCCTCCGGACTGCCCTGAAAACCAAAAACACCTTCCGTGCCTTAACGACACACAAACATACAGACTTCGACAAGGACACACACTCACACACACACACACACACACACACACACACACACACACACACACACGCTTACATACGATCACGCACATACCATTTTCATGCATAACATACACACACACACAGAAACATGCATATAATTACATATACTCAAATGCAAATACTCAGATACAGAGACACTAAACACACATTTTTACACACTTGATTACACATACACACACACTGCGCATCATCATCTCACTTTACTGCTGCCATTGACTTATTTTACAAGAGACAAGTGAAATACAAATGTGGAGTGAACAGTGGAGAAAAAAAGACAACTATCACACTTGCCTGCAGCATTCATTTTATTGTTTTTTTGGGAGGATACCGTCCTGATATCAACAAACCGACAGGAAAGCCAGCACAGACTTACATGAAATGAACTATGAGCTGTGAACATGACCACACAACTGATCATGATGATGATAGTGTTAAAGATGATGATCACAGCTGACAGTGAAAAAAAGAAAAAAGACAACCAAACAACTCTGTTCCTGCTTTGTAGTCATTGGACAACGTTGGCCAATAAGCCACACCCCTTGACAACGCCTTACTAAGACTACAATCATTGTTTTCATCATCATCATCATCATCATCATCATGGTCATTGTCATCTTAACTTGCCTGCAAAGACTGAGTGCCAGGTATTATCACCCTTAGAAGACCAGAAAACTGTAACCTTGAACGTTCGGACTGTGCAAACCCGCTACTTTGCCATGGACTGTTCAAACTGAATGAAAATGCTTTCTTACTACGCATATAGAGTGATTCCTCGCCCCAAACAAGCGAGATAATCAGCCAATATAGAACAGAAGTAACCTCCAAACACATATGTGTGGCTGATCACAGCCGCAGAATTCACAGGGGTTTGTAAAAGAAAAAAATAAACAGTAGTAATTAACTAAATCCGTCATCAACAGCATCGTCATGACAGTAGAAATGCTAAATAGCAAGTTGATGATTGCTTTTTTGCCAAGTGGTAAAGGCAAGGTTTAAACTGTATATTCAGTGATGGAAAGAAAAAATAAAACACATGGGCAGATCTCATATGGCTACCTAACAGAGTGCTTCTCAACCTGAACACTGGGACCTTATAGACGTTTGCAAAATGAATGATGGAGAAAATGGGAATAAATATTGTGTTTATACACGTTTGGGGATAAAACCTTTCAATTGTGGAAACAAATTCTGCCTCCATGTCCTTTTAATAATTAATCCAAATAGCTGGGCAACTGAAGAGGCAAATCAAAGTTCATCATTCTTTGCACGTTCCCCCCACAGCGGGGTAGACTAGAGTAGTAAACCATTTGTTTCAAGGGCCACAATAAGGTTGAGATCCGCTGGTCTATGCTGTGTGCGCTTTATTTGACTTGAACTATAAAAACCTTTCAGTACAGTTTTCAATTTCTCTAAAAGTAATGACTCAGTTAGGCAGTTTGGTCGTCATTTGAGATCCTCAGTCTTTTCCAGTGGCCGGGGAAAGGTACCTTATCAGAAAGCTTGCTTTTTAAAACTGTTGTAAATAACTGCGTAGCAAAACAGAACTCACTTGTCTTTTTTAATCATCTTAGATAACAATTCATTGCAATAATGAATATAAAAGAAAATGCCACTACTTGTAATTAAGATCAAATCTTTTTTATAAATCTACATATTATATATAATACAAATAAATATATATCTATACGTCTATAGAGAGCTATAGAAAACATTGATCACAGATTGTCAGAGGCCATGGCATACATTCTGTTATGGCTGTTTTTTGATAACTTGAGAATATTAATATGCCACAGTCTTTGTGTGTCCTACTCAACACTGAATGTCCATCTGGCACTCACAAGGACACACACGTAGAAAACGCACGCACATACATTGTTGCATACACAGGGTCAGCTCAGAGTGATCACTCCAGCACCATGAGAGGTTTTGGACAATTTTATTTCTGCCTGTCTGTCTGTTTCACCAGTAGTTATTCACTGTTTTTCATTGTCCAGCTGTGTTTTTACCCCAATGTCTTCTATTGGTGGGCTGCACAGGCCCCCGAAAATCAGCATGTAGATGCCAGTATTCAACACTGAAGCCCATACAATGAAAACACTTTCAGGCAGGCCTCTAGAGAGGTAGGGCCGCTGTGGTTACTGTACTGTAAGGAAACAATGCTGTCTGACATTTGGAGAGTGTAGCATTTGTGTTGCATTTCATATCGCCTCAGTGCTTTTTGTTTTTTGTCTTCTCATCAGATGTGAGTCAGTTACAGATTGAAATTCAACATGACTTCAAACTGAGCAGGGTTTGCACTTTTTGGGGACAAGATTGGATCCATAATGTCAGACAAAATGTTTAAAAATGTGTTATATACCATATGGTAGCCTGTTTGTTTTGGCACATCCACCTACTGCCAGCCTTGGGAAGAGGAAAATATACATCACATTAATATCTGAGGAAGAATTAGAAAAAAGAAAACAATATATTTTTATGGATTCACATTCAGTTTGAATTACTTTGTTGTAATACAGCTTAGCATGGTGGTGATGATTACATAGAGATTGTGACATAATACAGTGATTCTGTATGTGGGAATAACTTATTGTGTTTTCTGCCCTGCTCAAATCTTCTATTCTTCATTGTCCTCTTGGCCTCTGTTTTTCTGTGCCCTACCTCCAACTCTCAATTCATCCTTGTTCCTTCCCTTGTTGTGTCTTCCCCTTCCCCCTTTGTGCTTTAATCTCCCCTATCTGTCCCACTGTGAGACAGAACTCTCTGTACAAAGTGCATCTCAGCAATGACAAATGACTTTACTTTCTGCCCTGATATACTGCAAAATAACGGGAGAGAGATGAATTGAGAATTCGAAACACCAACTGACAATTCACAAAAAAGAAAAAAACACAGAAAAACTTCTACTTCTTTCTTACACTCCGACACATACCTCATCATGCATCAGTCCTGAATTAAATGTATTAAAGTCAAACTCAACACGAAAGGCATAACATAGAAGACAATATCTATAGCAAGTATCTCACACAACAACCCTCTTTATGGCTGAAACGAACAAGTTAGACATTTTCCAATTACTTCCCCTCAGCCCAGGGGATCAGTGCGGCAGCAGTGCAGCAGTCCAGTGAGAGAAACAGTGGAAATAGTGGGTATCTACTGTAGATGCATTTGCAAAGAGACGGTTAACACAGATCTAGTTCTCGCCACACCAGACACACCAGGCAGTTAAACTATACATGATACTGTTGTATTTATTTCTCTGCCACCTCCAGCACATAACATCTCATGCATAGACAGCAAAAAGCTGACTGCTGTGCTGTCAACACTCTGGCTTTAACATGGTTTCTTTCTTTCTTTGTTTCTGTCTTTCCATTTGGTTTCTTTTTCTAGTAAAACATCAATGCTGAACCTACTCTCTCTGTGTGGTTATTTATCCACTGATCCTGTTCCTATACTTTGTACTACAAACAGCCTGCGGCCCTCCTTTGCAGCCGAATCAGAGAAGTGATGTTATTCACCATATAGGATTGACATCTTCTCTTGTTTTATTTATTATAACAAAGTATGCATTCTAGGATAGCATGTGAAATGGAAAAGAACCGCAAAGACTTTTTTACAGCACACAGAAGATAAATATAGTAATAATCTGTGTTAAAACACACAGAATAGCATCAATGCATATAAAAGGAGCTATGGGATACTATTAATGGCCTCAATGTGTGAATCGAGTTCTGTTGTTCTACAAATTTAACAGATTTTTGTTTTCAATAAGTTAAATTCTACAAGACTGGGGTATTAAGACAGGATTAACAGATATCAAGCTTGAGAGCTCAATAATCAGTCTCTGCAGGATTTCACTGGCTTTTTGGGGATTTCTGTGGTTGTTAAGACATTAGTTGTCAAGACATATCATTTAATGAATGAATGACTGCACCAGACAATTTGGGAAGTCATAGTTGTAAACTGTTTGGAAAAGTAATCTCATTATTTAGTGATCTTGCTACTCCAGCTGCCTCGCAAAGGTTACAAATGTCCACCTCATATTGGCACTAGAGGAAAAGTCAGGAGTATTCATCATCAGGGGACCATGAATGTCTTTACAAAGTGTTGTGCCAATGCATTCAACAGTTGTTGAAAAGTGTCCATCTGGACCAACGTGGTGTTCTTCAAGAACAGCTGAAATTTTAAGCCTTACCAGCATTTTTGTGTGTATCTGCTCAGGGTGTGTATGTGAAGCCTCGCACTGAACAGTCTCTGTTGTACACCAGCACTTACGGGGTTAAATTCCCTGCTGCGATTTTGTCATTTGGGCTCCTTTTTTCAATCCATGGGGACCTAACACTACTAATGCAGAGCCATCACTGACAAGCATTTCCCATTATTTCCCATCTCACTCACACACACACTCACACATACCATGCTGGGTTATTACTGACAAGTATTTCCCATTTACCCAAAGATGAAGCAAAATAACAATTTTGAGGCGGTTCTGCCACCCTTTTAACCTTGCACCTTCGTGTGCAAATGCACACATGCATGCATACACACACACACACACACACACACACACACACACACACAACACACACACACACCTTCAATCTGCCTCTTTTATTGTCACTGCAGAGACAGCAGCCTTTTCACCTTTTTATTTTCATTGGCTCATTTCATCTTCCCTTTCTGAGGGTCTGTCTTTCCCTCTCTCAGCTCTGCATTATCCTCCATTCTGTTCGGCCCCTCCTCATTTCTCCTCTGCTCTCACTCTGTATTCCTTTGCTTGTTCTCTTTATCCTTCCTCCCCCTGTCATACTTAATTCCTCAATTTTTTGCATCCTTCTCTCGGGGGAATCCATCTCAAACCCTGATTTCTCACCCACAGCTCCTTTCCCGTCATGACCACCTCCCCTGCTCTCAGTTTTTCTTTGAGGCGTCTCTCATGATCGGATCGGAAATTGAATTCCACCAACACTCTCAGCACACAAGCAGCTCATCCTTGCACTGTTTTGTTGTTGCTGTTGCTGCTGGTGGTGTTGTGGTCTATTTATTTCAAGACTGCCACTACACACAGTACACACTTACTTATACATACTTACAGTCATACAGACACCAAGATTCAACATCATTTTCTAAATGAATGAGGAATAAATCAGATTTGTATTCATTTAACACCATCTGAAAATTGTGACTAAAATATTTTCAGTTTAGATTAAAGAGTGAGTCAAATGGAACTGATTAGTTTATTGAAAACCAAATCATTTGTTTCAGATCATTTCACTCACAGTGAAAGATAAATATTTGCTGCTTTGCCACCAAGTATTCCTCATCCTGTGATAAATATATTTGAAAATAATAAAATGTTAACTGGGAGTCAAAGTGACCACTGACCCTCCGGATCAGGCCCAATTACATACAAGAGCAAGTCACCTTCTTCTCATCTCCATTGCAGAGAAAATTGGAGAGGCTGATAGAGCTAGAACATTTTCAGCAATGTCGTTATAAATGCACATCAAGTTCCTTTTTGAACCATATCCCCAGAGTTCTTTTTAAACTCACTGACAGCCTCTTAAATCCAATGCCCAATGGCCAAAACAATATCACGTTCTCTCCTAAATGTGATGAGGTTGCTGAATGTATGTGTATTAATCTGAAAGCCTTAAATGTCTCTTGCCCATTCACTCTGTGTCAGAAATAAAGCTGACATGGCCCAATTTAGAGTGGCTGACAATAAACTGCTGTACAAAGTCGACTTCATGCCTTCACGCTCTTTGATCCCAGTAATATTTTTAAAACAATTTAAAATTGTGTAGCATGTGCTGTAGCACGAACCCTGGAGTTCTAGATAATGGATACATCTACTGAAGGTATGCTAAATATTAGTTTGTTACTACAGCCTAAATGACCATAAAGTTGAATCAACATGTCTCTTAGACAGCTTGAACAAAAACTAAGCATTATGACCTTGAATGTAGGATTTATTGATTTATTGATACATTAGTTAGAGCAAGATGCACCTAAAAAACGGGCAACTGAAGGTATTTTCAGTTCTATGCAGATGACACACAGTTATGTTTAAGATTTGACTACCTTCATAACTGCATTTTGCTCTCATCTAAACTGCTAAAGAAAACCTTGTATAGATAGTCCAAAATTTTGCAACAAGCCTCCTCACAAAGACCCAAGATCATCTATAAGGTCCAACCACTTTCACATCTCAAAACAACTGAGTATACTGAATGTCAGACATGCTTTTAAGATATTAGATCCCTCAAATCCATGGGCAGAGACCTTTTAGCTGTACCAAGAGTAAGCTCTGTGACCTATGGACAGGAAGCTTTTATCATCGCCACATGTGGAACAGTCTGCCTGGACCTGAGGGAATGGAATCTCAGATAATGTTTCTGTATATCATTTACAGCTTTTTCTCCTTTGATGAATTCTTGATGCTTTCCTAATATTTAACTGTAAAGCTCTTAACTGTTTTATTGTACAGCATGGTTTAGTTTCCCTACATTGACAGCATTACTGCAATAGGTAAAGTAGGTCATAAAAAATTTTGATTTAAAAAAACAAAACTGACACAGCATCAGAGAGGAAGTACTGTAGTATTTATTTGTCTGCATCTCTGGCTTCAGCTGCCATGTCTTAGACCGTCCACACAGCAGTCGGTCACTGCAGGCCTCTGGTGCTGAGGGAACCTTTTCATAACAATACGGTGGATTTTCACACCAGTTCTAAATCCAGAGCTAAAGAAGGGCCTTTTCATCTCAGAGGCAGTCAACAAACCCTTAGACGGAAAAATAAACTAGTCTTTGTCATTCGGTCTGCTTGCTTTGAGTCCCTGCCTGTGTGTGTGTGTGTGTGTGTGTGTGTGTGTGTGTGTGTGTGTGTGTGTGTGTGTGTGTGTGTGTGTCTAAGGATCTATAGGAGCACAGGTGATTTAAGAGTTTAAGTTTAAGATGTATCACTTATGGATTTAGACTTTTCACTGTCATCTCAAACTGGACAGCTTTATTGTCTCTGTTCAGTTACGAGTTTGTGGCTTGTGCAGTAAAAACTGTCCACGCTTTCATGCCTCCATGAAATAAACAATTTAAATATGAAATGCAAAGAATGGCACAAATGTCACTGGGTTACATCAGTGTTTACTGAAATGCTCAAAAATTGAGTCTTTAGAGATGCAGTGTTATGCACTCTTTACGCTCGTCTCTTCTTATTAGTTTGATTGATCCTGGGAAACCCTGATGGGCTTCCTGGGGAGCATCAATACAGATGAGACAGGGAAGAAAATGTAATCATCTTCTTATTCTCTTTTACCATTTCTCTTCAAAGGCAAGGCTCAGAACACAAAGGCATGAGAGGGACCACAGAGGCTGGTTGTCAAAAGCAGTACTTTGGGGCTTCAATGTGTAACACAGATCTTTTTCAACTCTGATCATTACAAAATTTGTCTGGAAGTCACATTTCTTTTCCTCAACAAACTTTATTTGCAACCTTATTGACACAGAGGCACATGTACTGAGTAAGAATTATAAAATATATGTATAAAAACACATAGGTCCATCAGCAATGGAATTATAATAAAAGAAAATAATCAAACAGGGCTGCGTTCCAGGTCATGTGACTTTGTATCAGGTTTTTTAACTCAACAACAAATAAAAAGGAGTGATTGTTTACAACATAACCAACAAGCACCGGTAGTATATTTGTGTTTGATATGTTTAATTTTGTTGCACAACATAACCTTCAGCACACAGTAGCAGAATATAGTTTTAGCCAGAAACACTTTGCAGTATTTGCAGCACAACAGAACTTAAAATTTAAGACATTAAAGGAACATTTCACATACATTTTTCTGGCATGCAGTAGCTCATCACAGATGTTCAGGCTCTTTTCCAAGTCCACAAATCTTAATAACAAAACATCTTAATAGGCCTTATTTTGCAGAAGACATTTATCCATGTCGCAGTAAGAAAAGCACAGATGTGAATAATAAAATGGTGAATTCCACTCTGATTCTTACTGTTATTAGTAACCCACCGGTTCTCAAAATGTCTGTAAGAAAAAAGGGTCTAAAAGGTAAAACATTAGTATAAAATTTGTGAACATGTACGTCACAAGCATTACTATGTAAACAATATTTCGACACAAGCACTTGACAGCAAAACATTAAGAGCATAAAAATCTCTCTCTGTAAAAGTAACAGCTGTGTGCTTTTGAGCTCCCATGCAGTAGATGAATTAGCACTGATCTTGTGCATAAATGTATAAGAAGACAATGATTATATTCTTTCATATATATATATCATTATAAAACATTTCTACACTAGTAAGAAAGTGTTGCACTGATACTCCAACAGTCAACATTTTATACTGCACATTTTGTGCATTAGTGTAATTTGGATGGAGCTCTGAACAGTTGTTAAAACTTGTCACATTTTATAAATCAGATATGTTAAGGGCTAACCAGCTGTGTGTGCCAAACACGCATATTTTTTCTCCTGTCACCCATTTTATGAAGACATCATAAGGCACTGCTTTATCACAATGGTCATAAATATGCCAGCCCTCCATCTCAGTCTTCTCCTGGGCCAAATTCCAATGATCATTAAAGTGCCTCACACCTTCCTGAAGGACACGTGTGTGGCAAACTTGACAAGGGAGCAGCTGCTGCTGATCCAAATCCACATATTCCGGGTTGTTTTCAGTATTAAAAGTTCCCCCGGAAGCTGGTAAAAATCCAATGTATTCAACACTTTCAACTGTCCTCTTTCTCTTATGAGTCTTTCTCTCAGTGGCCCTGATGATCTTTGTGCAGCTGCATTCTCTCTTTCTCAACTTGGAGGCGTTCTCTCTCAATCTGCAGTCTGCCAGCCTCAAATTTGAAGAACTGCAGTCTCTCCTTCTCCAACTGCAGTCTCTCCTTCTCCAGTTTCAGCCTTTCTGTCTCCCGGTCCACCACTGACATCCAGCCTTTACTTTCTTTCTCTCTCTCCCTCTGTCCATCATGAGTGGAGGATAAAGCAGACGTAGACGACGAGGGCGGGCCTTGTTGTGGCGGCAGGTTAAAGGAGGAGTCGACGCGCTCTGATTGGCTGAGGAGCAGAAGCTTCAGCCTCTCCCTCTCCACCTGTAACCTCTCTCTGTCCAGCTGCAGTCTTTCCCTCTCTACCTCCATCTGACGAAGACGCTCCTTCTCCACCGCCAGCCGCTCTTTCTCCACTGCCAGGCGTTCAGTTTCCACAGCCAGGCGCTGTTTTTCCAGCTCCAGTCGCTGTTTTTCTACAGCAACCAGAAAGCCAGCTCCCATGTTTTCATGATTGGTTATTCCACCCAAAGCATGGGCTGGCATTCCCATCAGGCCTCCAGAAAGTGACAGGTCTCTAGTGAAGGTCGGAGCCTTGGAGGAGTTGAGCATGCCCAAGTCGTTGTGGGAGTAAACATCACCAACATGCCCCTCGCCACGTGACTCGATGTCGCTGAGGAGGGACGGAATATCATCTTCATCTATTTCTCCATCTCCCACATCACCATCACCATCCAGCTAGAGGGAGAGAGCAAGATCATTAAAGGGGCACTATTAAGATTTTTATTTTGATGAATTATGCATAAATATAATAATAATATAAATATTTCTCAGTAGTGTGGTGGTAGCGATGCTGTTTTCTGAATCAAATAGCTTTTCTTTTATTGATAAAGTAGTGCTGTCAAGAGCAGAATAAAACTGATCAGTTAGTGACCCCACTGTGTCTAGAAGCACGTCCATATGACAGAAACATCAGGTACCAATCCTTGGGCTGATGCCTATGACATCTCTGCTGCAGCGGACTACAGACTCGCAAGCTTTAGTTCAAAATCTAAGAATAGAGATTCAGGTGATTCCAAAATTTCACAGCTATCGCCAACCAAAGTAACCATCACAATGAAATGAAGCGTGGGGAGGTGGGGTGCAAAAGGCTAACCTAAATAAATAAATATAGTAGCCTATATACCAGCAGAGGGCAGGCCTACAACAAAAATGCAAGTTTCTCAAACTTTGCATTTCAAACTTAGATAGACAGATAAAATATTAATATTGATATTGCTATATGACAGTTATGTTCTATTGATCACTGAGATAGCACTGACTTAAAAAACAAAAGAACTTTGCTGTAGCTTAGCTTGCTACATTTCTCTAGGGGATAGGTACAGTGTAGTGAAACTTCATTTAATGTAGTGCAACTGGTAGCTTAGCTCACTACACTTTATAAGTGGCTTTTTAGTTTGTGTTTTTATTTACTGTTTTAATGTTCACAAAACACGTATTACTTTCCTCTATGTGTGTGTGTGTGTGTGTGTGTGTGTGTGTGTCGTAATTGTACCAGCTGGTATATAAAAGTTGAGCTGTGATGAAGTTGGTGTTCTTTGGTTTGTAGCCACACTTTTTTTTTTTTTTTGACCACAGAGTAACAGTAAATTTAAGTTGTTGTTTAAGTATTGTTTTCTTCTTCTTGAATATCAACCCTTAAGTAGGCTACTTCATCTGGTAAGGACAATTCATTTGTTTGTGGAAAAGGAGAAGAGCATAGCCTAGTTGAATTTGAATGACAAAGTAAAATAAATATGATAAAAGAAACATATCAGTGAACTCTGAGTGACTGAGTCGACCTGGACGTACTCCAAAGGAAAAGAGGGGAGCAAATACGTTGTTGGAAATATGCTCTTTCAGTTTATTCTGGAGGGAACTTTCCAAAGAATAAGAAAATAACCCTGATAAAAGATAATGAAAGATGCAATCAAGTTGCATTTAGGAAAAAGTAGGATCCAACTCGACTTGTACTAGATGCAAAACATCAGGATATCTATGACCCTGCAGCTTTGATTTTGTAGATCTATATAAAGAATGTGCAGTTTTTATACTAATGTCACTGAATACAATTGTGAACATATTATTATATTATTATTCTTTATCTCCGTTACAGAGGTTTGTTTGCTCAATGATTTACACCAATGAACAACACAAAAACAATGAGATTCCAAACTAATGTTTTCATGCAGCATGCTGATCATGCTGTGCTTGACACACAAAACTATTACCTCTATTCCAACGACAGATTGTCTTGCTGATAATATGAATAATTTTAATAGACTGGATACAGGTTAATAACACTGTTAGGAAATCAGGTAGAAGATTAGATGAGGGAATTATTGGGGAAGATTGTAACAAATGAACAAATACGATGATGATTTTATCTTGAAAAAGATCGAAATGCAATTAGAAAAAGTAACACTTACACATAAAGTTTAAACTAAATCCTAATTAATTAACACATACTTAATTTAATTTCATCTCTACCTTGTGAACCAACCTGAGCCCAATCAAAAGGCCAGATTAACAAGAGCCACTTGAGTTACATAATGTGCCGGCATAATCACTGTGATATGTTAAACATAGCTACCTCTGCTGATGAGGACATTAATGGAGCTAATTAACAGATTAGCGGGTATTTGCCAGTATAGGCGACTTGTATTGTCATTAACATAAACAGTGTTAATATAAGCTCTGTATCAAAAACATGAAGATATTTGAAAACTAATGTCCTCATTTACATGCATTAATATAGTCCATCTATGGAGGGAACCAGCTTGTCTTATAGTGTTTTTTCTACACAAACTGTCACTACTGTGGCACCTCGATGTAGATGATGAGGTTCTGTTGCTTACTCTGTATTCAGCAATGTCATCTTCCATCTTCACACCTGGCGGTGCCATCGTGGCCTGCCCACTCGGTTCACTGAGAGCCGCCAGCTCCGGCCAGTCGCAGTGACAGTCCTTTGGGAAACCCGAGAGGTCAAGCAGCTGGTCACATCCAGATCCCAGAGAAGCTTCCTCGTGCTCAGGGGAGGAAGACTGATCATACTCGGTCTTCAGGGCCACAGATGAGGATGAGGAGGAGGAGAGTGAGAGCTCAGCCTGAAGCTGTTTTCTCTTCATCAGTGCACGCCAGTCCAGGTAACGACGCTTTACCTGTGCAGGAGATAAGGACAGAAAGGAACTGGGTACAGAACACTGTGTGTAAAAAATATAGAAGTAGGATTTTGACAAATAAACACACCTCAGCAGCAGTGCGCAGCTCTCCCTCCCCCAGTGAATTGACACCTCGTGCCACTTCCTCCCATGCCTGTCTCTTTAGCTCATTAATGGCTGTGTTCTGTTCACAAAGAGAAGAAGGACAAGAAACAACATTTAGACTGTTTTCTTCTAATAATTCTAGCAGGTCTATGTTTTCATTAAACACAACAAAGCTGCCCTGTCGGTAAAACAAATCCTCTGGTTTACAGCCAGAGGATTTGTTTTACCAATATCGATATTTTAATGTTTAAAGTCCCCCTTCACTCAAATTATGTTTTTGTTCTTGTTCCTACAATTGGATGTTTGAGTTTCACTGTGGAGAATGATGTATGTACAGAGTTTGACACAAAAATGGTGTTTTCACATTCATCTGCTGAAAGTGGAAAGTTTCCCTGTGCTCACTGAAAATCTGAATCTAAGGGGCGGAGCCTACAAGCATGATTTGTGACATCATAACTAATTTGGAAGTCAACCCTGGTCCACTATGAAACTTAAAGAAGTGTGGTGTAGAAACTTGAAGCCACCAGTGCTCATACACTGAGAATGGACTTTACAGTAAAGTAGGAGACATCTTGTGTGCAGCAGGGAAACTTTGTATATTCGTTCCATACTTTTTTATGAGATAGAACGAGTAGATGTATTTTTAATGATTTTCATGAGGAAATTATACTTTTTTGTGGAAAAAACATATTAGACACAGATTATTGTTGCAAGCAGACTATTTGTATATGTCATAGTACCTGTCTGGAGGCAATCTAATAATGATATATCAGCTGATAGCAAGAACAGAAAGATAACATTTTCACAAGAATTCCTTACATTTTTTTTTTTTTTTTTAAGAACTGTGACCAAGATGTGTACTAAGTGGGATGTCGTGCAGTTGAAAAGTAAACTGTGCTCTCTGGTGGACAATAGAGATAATGGAGATATTGCTTCTAAATTATTTAACACATTTTGACATTTCTGTACTACACTTTTACTTTACTTACCAGCCCGCATATAAGCTGATATGAATGTTTCTGCTAACATAGACCAATATGTTGACCCGGTTGTTTTTATTGTGATTTGTTTTTTGGATCAATTGTAAAACAAATCTGTGATATACTTCAAAGAATTAATATATTAAATGCTGCTCAGTAATGAATGCGTACACTCACTTAGACTTACAACTGGTTTGAAAACTCATTTCACACATTTAACAAGAGGGTACAAAAGACTTGGATGAAGTTGCTAATTGGATATGACAGGAGCGTTTACTAATTGGTTTGTGCTGCTGTTCTCGCTGCTGTTGATTTGTCCAACTCGACTCACGCTTCAGTGGACAGAGATAACAGAAAATAAGTGCTTCGTCAACACTTTCTTAGACTGAATGAGTGTGTGAATGAGGAGTAGGTGTGTATGCATCAATGGCACTTCAGCCTATACTGCTTTTAAAATACCCTGCACAACACCACTGGTTATAAATCATTTGTTGGCAACATGGCGTGGATTATTCTGGAACAAAAAATATGATGCAACATTAGTTCTCACTGTCAGTTTAAAAAGGGAAGAAGAAGAGAAAATCTACACCTGCTGTCTGGAAAACAACACGTCCCTCCTCTTGTGGATCTCCCTGATTAGAGTCTGTGTTTCTCTCACACTGTAGTTGCTCTTCCTCTTCCTCTTCAGATGCTTCACCTGCAGGAAATCCAGCTTGGCAGCAAGAAGGGGACAGAAGCCCACAGAAAAAACAGAGAGAGAGAGAGAGAGAGAGAGAGAGAGAGAGAGAGACGAGGAGAGGAGAGACAGCTGGGGGAAAATAAGCAAGAAGAGCAGGGAGGGGAGAGAGGTGTATGGAGGGAGAAATAGAAGGAGGAAGCAATGAGAAGAAAGAGGTCCAGTAGAAACAGGGGTACAAAGAGAGGTAGATCACAGGCCAGAATAAAGGGGGGACTCGGTCCTCAGATGGAGTGAAATGTGGATGATTGTTGTATAGGTTAGTCCATGTCTAGCAGTAGCTTTCCTTCAAAAGTGAAGTAGTTCTCATCAGGTAGCAATCCCTCAGTGGCTCCAGCAGTCCCTGTGAAGTTTTCCACCGGGGAGACTGATCCCAGCTGTTACACTAGATGCTGCCTCTGTGTTATGGACATGTGAGAACTGAAGTTGTGGAAATCTCGTGTGGAAGTGTGTGTAGTTGCAGAGGTTAGTAAATCATCAAAAGTCTTCTTTTTTCGCAGTTTGAGTGGGGTTTTGCCTTGATGAGGCTCTGGTTTGATGTAGCGAAGGCCACAGAGAAATGACTGGACTTGCAGGGTTTTCCACCTTTATTTCCTGGCCTTGACTGCTGCCAGATGAGCTTCCGCAGGTAAAGAAGCATCACAAGCTGAAGGGGTTCACAGTCTTTCTGTAGATAAAACAGAGTCATTAATGTAACTGGAATATACAGTGTGTCAACTTAGGTCAATTTGTTATATAACCCAAAATCTGAGAGATATTTCTTTGAGGATGGACATGCAATTGTAGTACAGTATATGCTGTACAGACCAAAGAAAGATGGAGATGTGGATATGTGTTATTTTGTATAATAGTACATAAAAGAAAAAAGCATTTTTGTTATTTGTCTTGTGAAGTGAAAATGCCATGAAGTATTTCTTTATGGATTGTAGTAGGGGAATTATCTTTAAAGATATTTTATCATGTTGCATTTTGAGTGAGGAATCTCTCATTAACTCAAATACCTCTCAATATAAAGAGAGACAGATTTTGAGCTTGTGAATAAGCATTATGAATATGCTTACAGTTTTCACCAATGAAACACTGCTGATTTTCTCTGCAGCATATTAACCATTAATGCGATGGTTATTACCTCTCATATTTGGCTATAAGAAGACATTACACTCGACAATATCTATTACATTATGTTTATTATAGTAAAGAATAAGTGTATATAGCCATATTGTCAGTAAATTTGGCATGTACGTTTCTTATGTCAGTCTAGATAAAATACCTTTATAAGCAATATATAATTCTAGGTTTTACCCTCCTATATCTCTCTAGTTCTAGTAAAATAACGTTTTTTCGAGGAATAGTATGCTATGAGATTGTATTTTTTTAACCAAACGAGCGCAACACAATTTAATCATCACAGTCAGAAATGTAACGTAGTCTTGTGTGTTGTCCATCTTACCACCGCCTCCAATATAACATTTTCTGTAATATATAGTGAGGACAACTCACCTCACGAACACAGATGTACCGCAATCAAAACAACATCGTAGAGGTACAATTTTAATGCTGCATTCACTGATCACTCGGAATCTACATGTTTTGATGGTTTAAGCTGTAAATACAATCTTATATGTGCTGGTCGGATAGAATAATTTGGAATATAAAATGGGACTGTTCAATAAAAGCATTTAGATTTTTGTTGTGTTCAAACAGAACAGCGATACGTTTGCCATTTTGATGCAGAAGGAATAAATCTAATTGATTGTTGAGGATTTCACCGACCTAAAATATGTTTATTTTAAGCAGGACGGTTAAGACACACCAAATTTAAAGTCAGCATAAAATCACAGCTCTCTGGTATCAGAAACATATTTATATATATATATTTATCAACATATTTATCGAAACCCCCACACGGTGAACTCCTATTTACAATGTTCATAAGAGCGTTTGAAGGCACCCAGAGTTGCGCACTGTTTCTATCGCTCCTATTGGTCAATCCTCCACCGCGCCCACTTATGACGACATTCAACCTCGCCGCGCTCTTCCGGGCATGTGCACCGCTGTCAAACACAAAATGTAAACAAAGTTTGTTTTTTGTAGTTTTATTAGCAGCCCTCAGTTAGCCACCGCTCTGACCCGGATGCCTCCCATACAGTACCTCCAGTGGACACTCGCTGCATGCTGCCGCGTTGAGAGCAGCCTGGCGTTGTCGTGGAGACCGCGGTGAGGAGATGGGCTCTGTTCGCTGGGCTTTTCTCTGTGGGTCGTGGACACCGAGCAGGGCTGACTGGCTGCTCGCTGCTCGCTGCATTCAGCGGGAAGAGAAAGACAGAATCGGACAGTTTGTGTTTGCCAAGGATGCCAAATCAGCCATGGTACGTGTGACTCTTTTTAAGTTCCTGTCACCTTCTACATGCTGATGTGTTAGTTTGTGTACATTGTCACTTGTCAGAGGGAGAGCTCTACGTGTAAACTGTGTCTCTGTTACTCCACCAGGCTGGCAGGTTGTTGCTGAGGAGATTTGTGTGTGAGAAGATGGGGATCCCCTGGTCGGACATCCGACTGGAGCGATCTCCCAGAGGGAAACCGTACCTGGCTGCACCACTTAAGGTTCACACTGTGATTATTTATGTTTCACTGATACTGCACTTACAGTAAATGATACCTAGTTTCCCCCTTTTAAATCTCCCAGGTATCTTGAATCATCTTATTCCACACTGTCTGATATGTCTCTGTATTATCTTGTTCCAGCTCCTCTTTGAAGCTACAGTTTATGTTTACACATAATAATAATAATAGTCAAACAACAACAAAAAATACTTTTTTAATCAAAATGGAAGATCGATAGACACACTTCCTCAAAATCTGGTATCTTTGAAAACTTTGGGATCTGCACTAGAATTAAAAATGTACCAGCATTATGTGTGGACAACACTGTGGAAATCTTACATAAATCAGATGATGATTGCCACACAAGGCTGACTCCCTGTTTCCAGTAGGTGGCGCTATGAGTATATATATTATCACATAGATGTGTTCAGGGAGGGACTCTGATTGACAATGTATCCTTAAGTTATAACAACTTCCTGTGACCTAGCTGTACATCGTAATTTGACAGCAGGCCACAGACACGCTGTTAAAAGAAAAGTCGTAAGATTCATAACATATTATTATAAATGTCTTCTGACCAAATATCAGCTGAAAGTACATGAGAGTGTAAAACATGACATTTCTGTTGCTGTTGCCAGTAGGGGGCGCTATGA